>NC_142118.1:4301875-4615000 GCF_056152115.1 Neolamprologus brichardi | reverse complement strand
ACTTATGGCTCCTAATCAACAAAATGATTAGAACGTGAACGAGCTGAAAAGATATTTCACATCCTGGAGACAGTTGGTAATATCCAAATCTTTCCTCCAGCTGTTTTGTTGGTTTCTGAGCACTTAAGAGTTCTTGCTTTAATTAACAGGCTTCAGTAGGGCATGCCTAAATCTGCCATATCTGCTTATAGCTCAGGATTAAATTAACTAATAATCCAGGAGGTGGGTAATAAAACATTTGCCTTAGTTTTGTCTATATTCACGCAACCACACGTACCATGAACCAGCTCTAGTTTGTGAAAGAAACATAAAAGGCGTGTGCAATATTGAGATCCTCTCCTGCTATAGATCCAAATCCCATCTGAATCAGCCTCTAGTTTAAGTCTTAAGCTGGTAGAACAGTGTTAAAAGTAGCTGGAGATTGCTCAGAATTCAGGGGGCACTTCGCTCCCATATCGAATCCAAAGGCTTTCGCTGTCACCTGCAGTGCGCGTAGAAAGAATAAATACTAGCAAATATGTGTGCAAGGCTTGTTTGAGCGTGCTATTTGAAAGAAGCAGATAACATAAGAAGAAGCTCTGTTGTTTGCACGTTTAATGGCTTCAGTGACACAACTCAGGCTTTCTTTTGTGTAAAAGCCTGTTTAGAACTTGTGATTCTTTTAATGGTACATTTTCTGAAAATTCGGCGCTGATTTTCTAAGGTTTGTTTTCTGGTATTTTCTCAGTGCGTTATATTGGTGTTGTGAGTGCTAGATTTGGGTACAAAAAAAGAAAATGTGTAGTGTAAATCTTTGGTAAACCGGATACTTTCAGGGCAAGTCTCTAGGAAATGAATGCAAGTCAGTGTAGTGATGTATGTGTAGTGATGTGTCCTCTGAAGTGATGTAAACATGAGGGTGTGTGTGTGTGTGTGTGTGTGTGTATTTGACCCTGACTCCCAAGGTGGGCTAGGTTATTTATAGTGTCTCACCCATGGCCTGATATCCTTCTCTCCAGCTTGCCCTGACACTTGATTGACATAAGGCTTCCTCTGCTTGGCAGACTCCCCCAGCTCTGTCTACTTAGTGTTTATAAGTTTGTGCATAAAGACACACACACACACACACACACCAGGTGGGCCTGGATGAGTCGGTCTCTGGCAAACGTCCAGTGCTGTCCTCACCAAACAGTATAGAGGGACAGAGTACAGTAAAATGTCTTTGTGTCTTTGTGTGCATGCGTGTGTGTATATGCTTTTTTCATCTGCGTGCTAAGCAGTTAAGAGAGTTAACATCATGCTAAAATAACTACTACCTCTGCCCCCGTGGCTTTGAGCGCTCATCGTTTATTCACAAGGCCTCGTAGCCTTGTTGTCAGACTGCTCATCTCAGCTGGGCATTAGTATTGCTCGAAGCTTTAGCTCTCATCTCTGTTCTCCCCCTTCTCCACCCTCCGCCTTCACTAGCCCTTAGCACACATGTTAATCCAAAAGTATAAGCTAACACCATGCCCTAAGAGCGTTTGCATGTTTTAAACATTGTGCTCTTAAAGCTTCTTCATTTTGAGAATTTAATGTGTCTGGTGGTGCATAAGTAAGTGCACTGTGACAACTCATGCAAAACATCTTCATTGTTAGTTTGTATTTCATTATTGAAGTGTGAGCGTGTATGCGTGGGTGTGTGGGTGGGCATGCGATCCAAAGCTACACGTGTGTTAATGTGTTGCACTCATTAACACTAGCAGGGGCAGTGCTACGGCTATTATTAATGCCAGGCTAATATTACACCTTGACTTTGACACCCTCAAATTGCAGACCCCTATAGAGCTGAGAGGGTAATTTACCATGATGGTGTCTATGTGTGTGTGTGTGTGTGTGCGCACGCTTGTATGTGTTTATAAATGTTTGTGTGTGTATTTGTGCGCTTCGGTCACTTAATCCTATCTTCTTGTTCCTATTTGCTTATGTTTCCTCAGCCGTCGGCCAAGATCAGATGTTTCCGTTTGTGTAAAAAAGAAACTAAATGACCTCCACAGAAAAGCTCACAGTGAAAAGAAACAGGAAAAAATGTTTCCATTTCTTTCAGAAGTAAATGTTTGTTTCATATCCACGTCTTATGAAACTTATATGTCTCATATTGTGATTTTTCTCATGCAGTTTTCTTCTGAAGCACAATATTTTTTTTATTATTTTCTTTTCCATCTGGAAGGTGACATATTTAATAGCAAAGAAGTTTAGTTTGAGCAGATTACCAGCTGTGCTGTGTTCAGCAGTATTACCTGCTTTGTTTGGACTTCATAACAAGCCAGCATTTTACTTTACATTTAGGTCATGTCCAGACAACTTGCAATGTGTTGTTACTTGTTACCAACAAGTTACCAACAAGTAACAGTTTTGAAAGCTAAAGTGATGTCGAAACACACACACACACACACACACACACACACACACACACACACACTACAGATACAGGCACTGTACCCTGACAATATAAAGCTGATTCAATGACAGTGGAAACCCCTCTGATTTAAACACAGTATAATGCTGGGCAAGTGCAGGTCTTGCAGTTAAAACTACTTGTTGCCAGGCAGATTTACACTGGTCTCATTATGCTGCAGAAACAATGAAAACCCGAAACTCTGGCTGATTGGGACCCACACCCAGTTTCACACCTTGGCTCAGGCGATTAGAGGATCATCAGGGGGTTCTTTTGTCCCTCTGTGGGGGGAAACTCCCACTAGGTTTATATCTGGGACTCTCCACCATTTGACCTTAGAACTGAAGAAGCTTCTCGGATGAGAGGTGAAACGTCTTCAGGTAACTTAAAGAAGTCCAGACGCTTTTCTTTGCAAGCTCCTTTGACTATGATGACCTGGATGACTGAGAACCTTCACAGACAAACAATGAAAACCAACATCTTAGAGGGTGTTTTTGGTGGACTCATCAATCTATATAGTTGTTTTATCACAAACGTTATCAAAATAACCCTCAAGGCACTGATGTTAGCATCAAGCCAGAGTAAAACTAAAAGAGAACATGAGGATTTCATAGAGAGCTAAACCATAATGATTTCTGAGATCAACCGAGAGCTTATTCCTCTTAATTCTGCAGGAGCTGTAGAGGAAAGATATTCACAATCAAAGATAATAAGTGGACCCAGGGGGCTAGCACTTTTGCAACATATCTTTAATACTGCTCTCATCTTTGCAAAACACGTTCTTGTTCTGGATCAAGCTTAAAAAATGTATTTTCTCATATCTAGTACTGTCATCCGTTTTTTGAGAGCAAACACAGCAAAGCTATTTGGTGTCATATAAATTTCACTCTCATGCCATGTGGGTGGGAAGCTAATGCGGTTGTAGTTCAATGGCCTTAACTGATCTTCAGGTTTCCAAAGATGAATCGGATCGGGGAGTTCATGAATGGAGACATTTGAAAGCTTGCAGAGGGTATTGAATCGGTGAAGGACTGTTGCATCAATTGCTGTTAATAGAGGTAAATGAAAAGCGTTTAGATTACACACTCACAGTAACATCTCCGTTTCCTTGGTTTGAATTATCGCGTTGGTACAAATGAATAAGATGGCATTTCAAGAGAGGATGTTGATGTTGGTGGGACTGCTCTTAGAAGCGCAAGAGAATCATGGGGTCATTAGTTAGGCCTTCGTTGGTGTTTCCACTTCAGTGTTTGTTGTCACGTAAAGTAGGGCTTAAACTATAATTCCCCAGCTATGCACGTGGACTCTGAGCACACCTGAAAGAAGCACGTAAACAACTACTTTCAACTAAATCGTGCCCGTATTATATTATTTGACCAGTAATGCTGTGTATGCTGCTGACTGGGCATGTGGTCTTTTCACTTTCTCAGCTCCAGACTTCATCACAGGAATTCACTGACCAGTAGGTAACGTCACGACGGCCCTTTCCGTCCGTGGTTTACACATTAGAACCAAAGTAGGAAGTTCAAAATGCTGCAAAAGTACATTAACATTACGTGTTTTCAAGCAACCAAGCTTTACATTTGAAAGTAGAAAAATAGTGAAGGTTCAGAGAGCAAATGTAATGTGTACCGTCTTCAAGAGAAGTCCTGATTAAAAGAGGAAGTACGGCCACAGGAGTCACACTAAATACAGTTTGGGGAAAAAAATTGCAGTACTTCTAATAATAGTTCACCTTTTTAGGAAGCTGTCAAACCTTAGTGGAGGACTGATCACATAAACGTACACCTTTTTAAACATGCTAATCATGTATCAGCAGCACTTAAAGAACTTAAGTGACCACACTTCAAAATAAAAGTCTCTTTCAGGACATGAAAGAACTTTTTCCAGTTCACGTTTCCACGTCGAAGCGTATGCAAAAGGAAATTTTCGGTAATAAAGCGTTCCAGATGGAATCCAAAACTTGATAAATCATTTCAGAGTTACTGCTCCACAGTGAGAATGAGTTATGCAATGAAGATTTCATTTTAATGTGCTCTCTTTGCTTCAGCCTGTTTTGTAATACTCTTCTCCTTTTTTACAATTTCTAGCATTTCCCAAGCCGACTACTGACAGCCTGCAGTGCTAATTCCCTAAACTTCTTGCATTTCAGCTGTGGGTTACATATACTGCAGGTAGTGTAGGTGGAGAGAACTGCTGATATTTTAGGTAGCTGAACATCTCGCTGTTGTCAAACCCATTATAGCTGCACTGAAAATATCTCAGCCTTACATCACGCTGGAACTGTGGAAAATATTGCCACAATATGCACTCTCGGTGGCAAAGTAAATATCCAGTAGATACTGTTGATAACAACGCTTGGTTTAATAGCTTAAAAGGTGCTGAAGAGTCATGCTTTTGGGTCAGTTAGAAATTAGGCTTTCACGGACTAGAGACAAAGGATTGGCTGTTATAGTAGAAAGCACGTGACAGCAGCCCTTACATTCAGGATCACATGTAGTACTACTGTAAATGTCAGTGGGTCACTGATAGCAGAGTACAGCCATGCACCTTCCCCCAGCAGCTTACTGGCAGGTGACAGAGGGTGGGGAAATGTGATGATTAAGTCTGTCATATGTTGGTCGCTGTGAGCGCAGAGCCAAACTTACAGTCAATCCATGCAGCTGCAGCCAGGCAGAGTAACTTATTATGGCAGGGGGGCGAGGAGCTGGAGATTTCAGGGCCGGAGCGAGCAGGACCGTGCCACCGAGGCAGCCGGGGAAGCTGAGGCAGGTGGGGGTAGCGATGAAGGCTGAGAAGACGGCAGTCGTTAAACCCCAGGCCCCGACGACTCATAAACAGTTACAGGTGGGGCGCTCGACTCTTTCTGCTGCAGCTGAGCCAAGACTACATGCTGGTATGCTGGCTATGCATGTTTGTTTGTGCAACAGGTCTCAGCACTCACTGCCAGCAGTTTCAGGCACTTTGTGAAAACATACACGAAACTGCGCTAGACTAAACAGTGACGGGTGCAGGTAAGAGTGAGATCACTTTTAAAGATCACATGTTTGACTGTGTTTAAAACCTGCATTTGTTTTTGCTTCGACACGGCAAGTTGACCTCTCTGAATTACAGCCGTACAGAGCGCAGGTTGTTTTCTCCTGTTTCTAGAACTCCAGGTTTGTGCGGTTATTTTTGTAGCTGTGCTGGGTTTGCTGTATGTGTACATATAGAAACCAAGTGTAGAGAGAGAGAGATAGTGTTTCTGATTTAACAGGGTCACCCAGTCCTTGCTTCAGGGGCAGAAATGCAAACCTGTGTCTTTATTGAATAGGGATGCAGGCTATTATGGTTCTGACATGTGCACACTGAGAGTTGCTAATTTGAGGAGGCATTTTATTGCAAGTGTGTATTAACGATACTGGGTGAGCTCCAAGGCAGTAGACTGCCCAGAATGAAAATGAATGAGGTCTAGACAAGTGCTTTGATGTGGAGCAAGTCCAAAATCTCTCAACATGTGGGATCTTACAGTCTTTCTGGGGTTTTTTAGTTTTTTGGTTTTTTACATTGAAGATTTAAGAGAATGTGCAATCAGGTAAGTGTTTCATGATTTGTTCGACTCTGCAAACATTTCCTACATCTTTCTCTTTAGATGCTGATACGCACCTTCAGTGTTTCTTTGCTCCAGATCTGCCAAACTGCGTTTGCGCTTCAGATTGTCATGCGCGGTGACGGTGGCATTCATTCAACTTCTTAATCGGACGAAAAGAAAGTTAGATGTTGTGATCAATGTGCATTCAATTTGAAGTTTAATTTGATTTTGACTCAGCATGTATTACATTCCATCTCAAATTGATCGAGGATTAAATTGGTCAAAGCAGAAATAGACTGGGAGGAAAATAACTCCTGATTGATGTGTGTCTGTGCCGGCATGCACCCTCGCGCAGATAGAGAGAGCATCTGTCTTTCTTGGCACCGAGCTGAAGTGGATGGCATTGATTTAGACCTCTCTCGTTCCTTCCTTCGCTCTGCTCCTCCTCCTCCTCTGCTTTCTCACTTTGTCTTCTCGCGCGGCTGCCATTCACAGTCACACTCTGCAAATCACCTCTCACGGAGGCTTCAGTCGGCGGGGGAATTTTGGCTTTCGGCGATGTGCGCTGTACTTTGCCAGGGCAGCTCAAAATGTCCTGGCTAACAACCATCCCTCAGTGTCTGAATGTGGGTTTTTTTGGAAGGACATTTAGGCTGTGAATTTTAAACAGGGACGGATTGTTGAAGAAACAAAAATCATGTGAGACAGCTGGTCTCTCAAACTCGTAAAGCTAAGATTTAAAAGCTAAGAGTGGATTTAAAGTACTTTGCAATATCCCAATAAGAAACTGTACAGAGCCCTTTTTAATTTTCTAATCTCTTTGGACACATTACATTGTTTGCATTGCATCACCAAGTGCTGCTTTACACACGTGCGAGGGAGTGTAATGGCTGGACCTGCAGTATCCTCGTGTGGCCAGCGAGCAAACTACAACTAACACTTCAAATCCTGCACCTCACATTTCACTGTGGAAAACCCACTGAGAGTGAGCGAGAGCATCATTTTAATAAGTCTACTCTTATTTTATTGATTTAGTTGTACCCGGTCAGCTTACGTAAGGACTGATTGTCATTACATAGGTTACACAGGTTGGTTCTTATTGTTCTTGGTCTGGTTCAAGAGGCTGACTCGATATTTTAGTTTCCAGGGGATTCTGTAATAGAGATATTTCACCAGAATATTAGCAAAGTTTACTAAGGTAACACTCTATATCAGGCTACACATATTAACCATTAAGTATTGGGCTGTAAGCATGTGATTGACCTATTAGCACTTTATCAGTCATTATAAAGCACATTTTAGTGCATTATTCTGCAGCCAAGTAGCCCTGCTGGAAGGTTTTCCATCAGTAACCGCTTTATTACTGCATATAGATAGTAGATGAAGTAATTATAAATTAACAATGATATTAGGATTTGGTAGTTTCACAGCAAAGGTTATTCAGGGTTTGTGAAAAGTTATTTTTGTATCATCATCTGTGAGAAGTAGCTGCTTGTCTTTGAAATTAGACCAAGTCTAGTTCATGTGTGCAATAAAGAGTTATGGTCAGGGTTTGAGAACTGACCTTATTCCTGCTGGTACAGTTCAGTGTTTATGGTTTCAGAAACATTTATATCATGGTGGTGAGGTGGCTAGCTAGCTAACAAGAAGTTCTTGTTAGCTAGCTAGCAAAAGCTAGCAAAAGTTCTTGGGTTTGAATCTAGGCTGGGGCCTTTCTGAGTGGGGTTCACACATTCTCTCCATGACCATGTGGGTTCTTTCCGGTCACTCCAACTTCCTCCCACAGTCAAAAGATTTAAACCTGTTAGGTGAACTGATGATTCTGAATTAGCTATAGGTGTGAATGTGAGCATGAATGGTTGTCTGTTTCTCTATGCTAGCCCTGCGCCACACTGGTAGCTCATGAGCAAACCGATTTTTAATGATAATTTCAGTTTCAAAGATATAATTTTTTAGCTAAATGAGAATGAATTTTAATAAGTGCTCTTAATAGTGGTTCTACAAACTTTTCCCACTCTGTGCAAAGGATATTAGGAACATAATTCATGCTAGCTTAGCTGTATTTGACAGTGTGTTAGCATGCTAACATTTTATAATTACATAAACATGTCATGTCTGCTATTTTTTTTATATGCAGTAGTCTTGTTAGTTGCAGGTAAAAGTAAAAACATGTATGTTTGAGTGTGAGAGGTAAAATGAGGGGAGGAAGGATAGCAGGAAAGCAGACTAATGAGGAGAAAGGGGAGTAGCAACTTAGCAGTGATAGGGGTGGCAGCGTGTTGTAGGCGTCTGTAGTGGCTGACGGGGCTCCGATTAATGAGCGCTGGGGTGTAATTAATCTATAGTGGGAAGCTGTCTGTTTATCTGTCTCTGAGTTGACAAGAAGATAACTG
The DNA here is from genome assembly GCF_056152115.1 of Neolamprologus brichardi. Taxonomy (NCBI): domain Eukaryota; kingdom Metazoa; phylum Chordata; class Actinopteri; order Cichliformes; family Cichlidae; genus Neolamprologus; species Neolamprologus brichardi. The sequence continues at coordinate 4,606,620 of NC_142118.1, read as the reverse complement.
GGAGACATCAAATTGATCTCCTCCTCTGCTTCCCGCTCTCTGCTTCCTCTCCTTTTTCCTCCTTTAGATCAGAGAGTTTCTCGGGCAGTGACATGCTCACTTGGAGAATTTTCAAAAAAGAACAACATTATTCCCACCACATATATGGCCAAACTGGCAAGGAAACGTATTTATTCTGGGTTTTTTAATATTAGATTTTCTAGAAAATTTCTGCTGCCCGCTTCTGAATCAGCCTTAATCTGCCAGTGCTTAGAGGAATGGATAAAAAAAAGAGTGTCCAGGCTTTACTACACTAATATGCTTAAGATCAGGGGATTTGCTCTGACTGTATGTTTGTATTTCATTATGCCTCCACCACTAATCCATTTTTGCTGGAAATCATTCTTGATTCCATGCGCTGGATCATGTCTGACTCATGGATCCTGGAGCTTGTAGCTGAGGTTGAGGTCAGAGGTGATTGGGTCACGCTAGTCTGAGCTACTGGCTGGGAGCTGTGGGGGTTGTAGGCGTGTCACTGGTGGTAAACATAGCCACCAGTGCTCAGCAGCTGGTGTAAGGGGCTACACAGAGGGCCTCCAGCAGCATGACCCACATAAACAAGTAAGCACTATTCTTCCAGCCATGCTTTCCAAATGATACATGAAGACATGCAGATGGGCCACAGGCTACTGTTAGGGTTATATGATATAGTGACCAATGAGGTTTCAGCTTTATTAGTTAAGTTATGAGCAGTTCAGATGCTTGTTTTTTTTCTGTATTTGAATGTATTTTTTTTTAAAAGACTGGTCAGCGAATCTTGTCTTAACCAATAGTTGCTATGGGAAAATTAGTTTTCCCCAACGTTAGCCAGTGTGCAAATTAAAATTTCAGTCTAGAGGCATTTAGACGTTTCTGGAGGTCACGAGGACTTTGGGTTGCCAGTGTCTGTCCCTCCTATGAGACCAGGTTTTCTAACCAAATATGGCTAATGTGATTGAATGCAAGAAAAGTTCTGGTTAGATGTATGTGGAAGTTACACTTTTCAAACAAAAACACAGGGCATTTTGCATCTTGTATTGATTTCATAAGGGACATTGTTTCTTTTCATGTGTTTCTGTCATTAGAAAGCTAACAACCAGATTGGTGGATGCTCATATAAAACATCTCCAAAGTTTCAAATAATGAGAGCAGTACAAGAAAACCCTACGAGTGAAAGGCTTGGGCTTCAGACTGCTTTAAGTTGTTGTTTTCAGCAGGATAAGAAAGTCGAACTTCAAGGAGGTGGACTTAACTCTTTACCAGTGATGGGAATAACGGCGTTTTTTTTTTTCAGTAACGAGTAATCTAACTAATTACTATTCCTATCGTTACAACGCCGTTACCATTACTAACAAGAAAATGCGGTCGTGTTACTATTTTTCAACAAACAGACTGTTGAGGCTGTCTTCAGCTTACCGTATCTTATATTAGTTGTATGGAAGTAGCTGTAAGTAATCTGGGCGCTACAGCTTTAAGCAGCTGCACGCGCTCCCGCGGACGGTAATCACTTTCTGCCCAACGATCACTTTTTGGCACAACACCTGGAGCTAGGGAGTGCTGCTGTTTGACTGAGGAAGAATAAAGTAGTCGTGGTAAGCCAGTCACATGACCACTTCAAGATGCCAAAGCAACAAGGTGATAGATACCAGTTTATAAATTGTGTGAAAAATGCACCATGTCGACCAATCAAAAATGATATGGCAACATGACATTTGGTTGTTTAGGAAGACGGGGAAGTTTTAGGAGTGACGGCGAGAGAGAGAGACAGCAGAAAAAGAGAGAGAGCTAGATTTGAGATGTGAGAGATTTGTGACGTTTAGCGTGTTTGGAGTGTGTAGTTAATGTGTAGTGTTGTGGATAGTTTTGTGTTGTGTGTCAGAACAATGAGGCGGCTGCTGTCTCCAGGTAGAAACAGGAGTGATACACCTGCTGCTGTCAGACCTGCAGGTATCAGGCTGTGACGTTCTCCTTTATAGTGGACAGAAATATTTGGAGTGGCACAAATATTTTGTGTAGCATCTTATTGAAGAACAGCTGATTGTTCTGTAAATAGTTTGAAATGGTTATTTTAAAAAAAGGTAAATGGCTGCAAATAACTTTGTTCGCAAAACTTGTGCATATGATTTTAAAATCGACAATTTATATTTACATTTAAAGTTATGAAATATGATTCAATAAACATGTTTGTGGTTGTTACAGTAAAAAATATAACTTTTTCTACTCGGATTTTATGTTTTTTGTCTGATTTTAGATCAATTGTGTTAATACAGTGTGTCAAAATGAAAACATGACTGTAAATTCAGACACGTGAGGTTGTGCTGAAAAGGATGAGACCAAACAAGGCAAAGTAAATAGTTTTTAAAGGTAAAATGTGGAGAAAAAAATCAAAAGTAGTTAAAAATGGCCAATTATACCCTGGACCCCAGAGGGTTAAACATTTTTTAAAGTAACGCAATAGTTACTTTTCAAGTAGTTAATTACTTTTAGAATCTTGTAACTCAGTATCTAACTCAGTTACTTTTTTGAAGAAGTAACTAGTAACTATAATTAATTACTTTTTTAAAGTAACTTGCCCAACACTGCTCTTTACCCCTTGAAAACCTACTAGGAGCCGTTGATAAAGCTCTTTTCTGAACTGAGTGATTTCTATCATATGTCAGGCCTGCATATAGAACAAAATGACTGGGTTTCTATCAGAAGTTAGGGAGGGGGATCTCTGCCTAAGCTACTCTTGGAAAAACCTTGCAACTGTTCTAATGGTCATCAAACCACATCTTTATCCATTAATGTTTATTTATTAATTAAAATTCATTTAATGTCATGTTTGTGGAGGAAAGAGTTAAACTGAAGGGAGCTAAGTTACTAGCCTGCTGTGTTTACTAATAGGACTTAAAATGTTTCAGTCTTCTCAGTCTCACTTGTGATTTTTAGGAATTCTACATCTTATACTTTGCATAGGTGTTGGAAAAGGAGTTAATTTCCTGTAAAATGTAACCTTGGATTGTATTAAAGGATTTTAGCTTAGCTATGAAAAGATGGCAGCGCAAATGTCTTCCTCCGAAGGGTGGCTGGCCTCTCCCTTAGAGATAGGGTGAGAAGTTCAGCCATCCGGGAGGGGCTCAGAGTAGAGCCGCTGCTCCTTCATATCAAAAGGAGCCAGTTGAGGTGGTTCGGGCATCTGACAAGGATGCCTCCTGGGCGCCTCCTGGGTGAGGTATTCCGGGCATGTGCCACCGGGAGGAGACCCCGGGGTAGACCCAGGACATGCTGGAGACATTATATCTCTAGGCTGGCCTGGGAAAGCCTTGCTGTTCACCCAGACAAGCTGGAGGAATCGGCTGGGGAGAGAGAGGTCTGGGCTTCACTGTCCTGAAACTCAGGGGGCGTTTCTGGTGGCAAAATTGTAGTCCTTGTTTTACTACACAAGGGGTCACCATCAGCACACCTACATATTGCGAGAAGCCACTTTAAGCTTCTTAACCGCTTTATTTTTTCACTCCTATATGTAGAAGTTTGGCGGTATGTATGAGCCCTCTCGTCGTGAAAGTTGAGAACGAGTCTAAGACTATTGAAAATTCCTTCTTCTTTCCTTGTTCTTTTTTGGATAAAAGCATTTCTATATGCTGAAATATATTAAAGTCGACTTTAACAGAATACTTTTTTATGTCTGCATTGATTATTAAGTCTGATGCTATTTAATGAAATCTTCAGCATGCAGCTTCTCTGCCGCAGGATGACACGATGTTGATGGTTATTAACTAACAGACAGCAGGATGGCCTGAGGAAACAGGTCAGCTCATAACTTATTAATCATGGAATCATTTCAAAATTTGCTCCTTGAATAATTCTGTTGATGTTTGGTTAAGAACAGCTCATAGCATGTAGAAAACTCAGTGAAACTATTTTGTTAAGTCTTCTTCTATATAATCAGTCAATAAGCAGCCTGCACACCAGCTGAGGTCATGTTGAACTTTGACCTAGAGCTCAGGAGCGGCTGTTCAAGTTAGTAATAGATGCACTAGATGTGTACTTTAGATAATCTGATTACCAGAAGCTGCACTGTACTTTGAGGCTTTATCAGTGAATATAAAACGCATGTGATTTATATTCAGGTTCATGGAATTCACAATTAATGTGCTGGTTCTGATTTTGGGGGTTCGCCACGACCCCCAAAACACCGCCACTCCTGGGAACTCATTCTGGAATCATTCATTTTCGTGTCTAAGGAGACAAATACATTAATTTAATGCATTTAAAAACAGGTTTTAATATGTTTGGGTTTTGGCTTAAAACATTGCTTCTCTTAATAGTTTTAATGGTTAATTAATAATTCTGAGTGCTTCTGTAAACTAGTCTTGTTGTCTCTTAGTGCACAGAAGAAAAAGGAAAATATGTCTTATAGGTTAAGATAAGATAAACCTTTATTAGTCACACACATGGGAAATTTTTGGTCACGGCAGAAAGTAGAAGAACAGTAAAAAATGAAGAGAAAAACAATAGAATAGAATCAGATAAACAGAATAACATACTATACAAAATAGAAAGAATACTTTTTATAAAATAGACTAAGTACTATACAAATAGAATAAAGTAGAATAAAATACAGGAGTAAAATAAGGTTCATATGCAATATAATATTACAGGCAGAATAACATTTCTTAAAGGGTCCAGGGTTTGCTTGGGTTTAAGTTAGGGATGCACCGATACCGATACTGGTATCGGGTATCGGGGCCGATACTGTAAAATGTGTGTGTACTCATACTCGTAAAAGTTAACCGATACCATGAACCGATACTAACTTATTTCATTAATCAGAGGGTGGCTTGTCATTTCTGTTGTAGTTTTTTAGATTGGCCACTAGGGGGACATCCCGCGCTAAACAGGCACAGGGTTAGACGAGTGAGACTGGCAGCTCCAGATAAAAAAGAGAAACTGGAGGCTGCTGTAGCTAGGCTAAACAAAATGTCAGCAGTGTGGAACAGCCAACTTTAACTCAGGTTTTGGAAAAGCGATGAAAAATGTCAAGAGAAAATCCACGGGCAGTTAAAATAACAGAGGCTCTGACTCATTTTATCGCTCTGGATGACCAGCCAATGCCGGTCGTGGAAAACATAGAATTGCACCGTCTTCTCAGCATACTCGAGCTGCAATTTGACCAACCGCCCACACATCAGAGAGATAATGGTGCCAAAACTTTCTGAAGAGGTAAAGACAAGCAGTGTGTGCGATGTCAGTCCTTGGTTTAACGGCACAGTGGACTGATGATCCACGGGCAGATGAGGATTTCGTTCGTCAATGCCAAATACTTTCGTTATTTTGTTTGTTTGTTTACAATATGGACACTCTGCAACAATTTAAAAGTTTCTTTTATTCTCAAACCTAATGTGTATTTATTTTATTCCAAACAGAAGTGTTTATTTATTATTCTGAAAGCTCGGGACAGTGCCAATAGTTCAGTGATATTTTCTTAAATTACAATGTGGAGACTCTGCAATAATTTAACAGAAGTGCTTATTTTTCACTTGAAATTTTTTTGTGGTCATTTTTATTAAGATATTATTTATTATCGGCAGAGAATAAAATAAAACCTGTCTTCCAATTCATTGCATTTGTGTGTGTGTGTGTGTGTGTGGTAGAAGTATCGGTTTTTGTACTCTGTATTGGCAAGTACTCAGATCCAAGTATCGGTATCGTATCGGTTTGAAAAAATTGGTATCGTTGCATCCCTAGTTTAAGTGATGCTGTTTTATAAATGAACTTCCTTTGAAAAGAAAAAAATCAATCAATGCACAACTCATTTTATTAGTACTTTGTATCAAAAGGCATCATTTTAGTCAATTTATGAAATGTTTTCCTTACTAGATATTCCATTATTATGTTTCAGTGCTAATATTGCAAAGCCTTTAGGAACCACAGCAACTCAGCCCAGCATGACGTGGCAGACCATGTAAAGCTGCTGAGGCTCACTGACTACTGAGCTGCATTGTGGGTAAAAATTGTTGAGGCTCTGCCGACTCATTAACTGCAGACTTCCAAACCTCTGGCATTAACATCAGAATAAAAACTGCACCGGGCACTTTGTGGCTTTGGATTCTATGTAGTGTATTGTTTTCCAGTCATTTTCAAAGAAATTATAAGCAAATGTTTACTGTTTTCAGAATTATATGAATTTTATTTGTACATTTAAATATTTTTAACTTTCTAAATTACTTGGTATGTGCGACTGAAGCTGAGTGTGTAAAAACAATCTTGAATCTTAAACTTGAACAAAAAAATAAAATAAAATCATGTTCCCATCCTCCCATCCCATCCTAGTATTTATATCACTTATATAAGCTGCATATTAATAACTGTGTTTAAGCAGTATTATAGATACATTATAACTGGACAAAAAAGTTTATATGAAATATTTTATGGATTAATAAATGGCCTAAAGTTTTGAGGATATCATTTTCATACCTTTCAGCTTCTGAGCAGGCAGATTCTAGCAGCTGGTTGTGTTTACCGCATTTATCCAGCAGAGGGGGCTGGAGGATATGAATAGCTATCTCTGTGTTTACCTAAATCATGATAGATTATCTTTTAAAATCCATGTCTTGTTTTCTTGTTTTCTTTTCATGCATTGTCTTGTAAAGAGCTGCTTATATAAGAGAATTCCCAAATACATGATGTATTTTTTTATTATTCTGTGAATATTGGCTGCTTTTTAAAAAAACAAACAAACAATATCTTTATTTTGTTAATGCATCAGCTATGTTTTATTTTATCCTTTATTAATCAGTGCTGTAGGGAGTTTGCTCGTTCTCGTGACGCTCAGAGGAGAGTCGTGAGTGGTCTGTTTATCTGCTGTCTGAAGGGCTCTGTGATATTATCTTTCTCAGACAGCGGTAAGCTTCTGTTCACAAATTGGTCACTGATGCGAAAGCATGGAGTACTTCAGAACAGCAGCAGTGCTAGTAGTAGTCTAAGTGTGTGTGTGTGTGTGAATACCCACGCATGCAGGGTTTCTGCTGTGTGAGTCGTGACAGAGGTTCATAGAGAGGCTGGGATTTAATACACAAAGAGGGAGCGAGAGGGAAAATGTGGTTGGAGTGTTAGAGTTACTTCTGTTATGTCCACGTTCCCATTTCTACTCGAGTATATCGCTGGATTTATACAAACATTGTTTTGTTTTGTTTTGTTTTTTTTTAAATGGAGATTTCTATGATGGTGGCATCATTGAGAGTTGGGAGTAGGTGTGCTGAGTAGGCGAAGCTGCTGCAGCGTGTGCATGCTTTTCATGAGGGTGAGGGTGTAAAAGGTTTCATGAGCGTTTTCACACACTGAAATGTAGCTTCTAAACTTTATTGGACTGAAAGATGCAAGATCCAAATATATGCACATCACCAAGTGGCTATGGTTGAGTTTTTTGAAAGCATTTGGGTAAAACCTGTTTAAAAAACGCATTTTGACACAGTGGGTCGGAATTTAAGATTTTCTTTATTTTATATATTAATCAGTCATAATGTTTTTACTGTCTTAATAAGAAAATCTACATAGGGTTAAAACTGATCTCTAAAAATAGACTGTGCATCAAGGATTGACAAATCTTTCGAGTATTAAAAGTGATGCAGATGCGGAAGTGTATTCTCTATACTGGCCAGTAGAGGGCGACTTGTGTGAAAAACAAGACTCACTTGATTTTATTACCTTAGTCCCTGAATGCAAGGCCTCGCTCACTACTTTCAGCCTTAGTTAATATAAACTGATGTTTATTTTATAAATTATGATCCAATTTATAGTAAATGAAACAGGTACAATTTAGGTTTTAATGACAAGATGCTGACATACGCATTCCAAAACACCAGCATGGTGATGCGAGGGTTCAGAACAGGCCTTGGGCATCCAAATGGGAAGCTATATAACAGTTTTTACAAAGTACTTTGGTGAAAACGTCTTGAGCCACCATTCATTTCTTTATAGTTTGCTTTGAAGGAGCCAGATTTTCTTGTAATTTTTTTTAAGTAAAATGGAGCAATAGTTCTCCAGGTTTTCTAAAGAGCTTTCAAAGTCTTTCTACTCATTTTCATTTCAGTCCTTGTACCTTACCTTCTTTTTTTGACATTTAACACTGACCTAAATAAAGGCCAAATATGGAGAATTTGATCGAATCTGGGGCCCCTTTGTAAATTATTGCAAGTCGTTAAACATTTTACTAGCTGATTAATATTATCACCCCCTCCCCTTATATTTTGTTGTCTTTTGTTTTGGGTCTTTTTTGTTCGTTTGTTTGTTTGGGAGGTTTTTTTGTTGGTTTTTATTGTTTTTTATTTTATTTAAGCATTTTTGTGGGTGTGTGTACTATTGTATCTGTTTGTGTATGAAAAAAAACAAAACAAACATGTGAGGGGAACAAATTGTATTGTAATTGTAAACGACCAATGTATATTCCTTTCTCTCAATAAAAATATTTTTTAAAAATCAAAAACACTGACCCAAATCGTGGTAGCAAAATAAAGGCACCTAATGAACCACATACACATAACTAACAACTTGGCAAAGAACCACTTTTACATTGTATTTTTAAGCACTTTGTTACTAGAAGCGTGTTGAAAAATGCATTATTTGTTCCCATTTCTTTTGCTGAATGTGTGGAAAAATGCCAAAAATAACACAAGACAGACACAAAATATTATTTTTGCAAAATTTACAGAATTTCGAATGCAGAAAAGCGCCGTCAGACTTTGATTTACTATGCTGTACGATTTGGAGAGCATCGTATTGGCAGTGTCCTCATTTTTCAGCATGACAGTGATCCCAAACACACTACACTAATACAGTAAAATAGATAGAAAACTACAGAATGTCATGGATTGGCCTCCTCAGAGCCCAGAGCTCAACATTACTGAAGCAGTGTGGGATCATTTTGGCAGAACAGAACAAAAGTCAGCCAACATCCAAACAAGAGGTTTAAATGCCTGGAGAACTATTCCTGAAGACTACTTAAAGAAATGACAAGAAAGCTGCCTAAGAGAGTTCAGCTGTGTTAAAGAATAAAGGTGGTCACACCAAATATTGACTTTCAAGCCTGTTAAAATTGTACAAACTCAGTTTTTCCCTGATGTTTGCACATGTTTGCACCTATTTCCCATTTTCCTTGCTAAATCTAAAGAAAGAGGGGTGGCTAGAGACTTTTGCACAGTTCTGTGTGTCCAGAGTACTTTCTTTTTTTCCTGTATTGGTGTGATTGGTGTGTACGTGGCTTTACTCAATAGAACTTTTGTGGTCTTGTCTTTTGTTTTTCAGCATGCCTTGTCACAAATCACAAAATCTCCTTTCCAGTGCCAAAGTAAAATTTAATTGAGCATACCAGTGTGAATAGTCCAAAAAACAGGAGCTTTACCTTAACAGATTAGTTACTTAACAGCTTAACTTATCTGGTTATGCAGCAGTTTTAAAAGCCAGAAATAAAACAGCCGTGCAGAGGAAACAGAGCCGCTGCTCCTTCTTCGGACTCTCGTTGTCCCGGGACTCGGCTGGCCAGTGAAGCGCAACTTCCAAACCAGGGTTCTAGCTAGGAGTCACGGGAAGGGCAAGCTCATTAATTATCTCTCCCTCTCTTCCTCCCTCCATCCTCCCATCACACCCTCCCTTCATTACCAGCAAGGTTAATCCTCCCCTTATCTCCCAATGAGGCTCATTTTTCATGACTCCCTTTCTACGACGCTCCCTCCCTTCCCTCATCTCTTCTCCATCCTTCCTTCTCCGTAATTCTTCCCCCTGTCTTTCCTTCTGTTGTTCAGTTCTTCCCTGCATCTTTGCCTAGTTTGTTATTCAGCCACTCCCGCCCCCCACGTGCTTCCCGTTTCTTCTGCACACTTCCCCGTCTTCTCATTCCCACTGTATCGTTTTAAATTCGATCTCCTTTCCTTTTCATTTCCTTTAATTTTATTTCCCCTCGTCTCCTCGCTTTCCCCTCCACTCTCTCCTGTGCTTACCTTGAACGGGCCGTGGCGAGTATCTATTACAGCTTATCACTAAAGGACAGGCCAACGCCGCACGCCGGTGAAATATGGCTGCTGTCACAGCCGCCGCGGAACACGACCGGCGCACAAGGCTCACAGAGCTGTGAGGACAGGGGGAGAAGAGGGGAGAGGAGGACTGGAGAAGGGGGTTATGGAAGCCCCTAATTCAAATTAATGGGAAGATTTCCAGGCCTGATGCCGACCGTTTGACAGTGATTTGGCACACAATTAACCTTGTCTCCCTCTCCCTTCTGCAACACCCCCCGCCCCCCCGTCACCTCCTCGATTCCACTTGCCTCCTTTTCTCTCCGACTCCGTCTATCCCCTGTAACTGCTGCGCTCTTTGACACAGTCTTAGTGATTACGAAGCAAATTGAAATGCTGATGTTTTGTGATATCAGCTGACATCCCCTTACTGTCGCGTCCCAATTGAATTAGTTCTGAATCGCTGACGTCCACGCCGCATAACATGATGCGACTGCCTCATTTTAGATTTTGGCACGCCCTGTCCCACCACGACTCCTTAACACAGTTTAGAGGAAGTGTGAGAATAACTCTAATTGCCAGGTAGCGGTTTTGTTGTCCGGTTTTAATGATGCAACCGCTTTATTTAGGAAAATCCAGCTCACCGACACACAGAGCAGACTCATAGATTCACATTCAGCGACCTGTTTAAAAGGCCGTCCCTGCTGCAGCTCCAACCTTTCAGCTAGATTTTACTGACTGCTTTTATAGGCCATTTCACCTTGGGTTCCAGTTCAAGGCACCAAACAGCCTATAGCTTTCAAGCAGAGGAGAACAACTGGAGTGTTACACAGAAAGAGGGAGGTGTACCGAGCAACAAAATGGAAAGGAGAGATGATGTGTGGAAAACCAGCCACAGTGAGAGGTAAAGGTTTGGCCCTTCAGAGAAAGTACAAACCGTCAGTGTGATTTGTCATTGTCGTTACCACAAACGGCTAAAATATCTTGCTTGTAATACCTTTTTGCTTGCAACCTTGGTTATAAAGTCATCAGCGTTAAGGTGGGATGATATTAACTGTAGCTACCTTGCTGCTTTAGATTCCCACAGATGAATGGGAGGAGAGGAGGAGAGTGCGTTTGCAGTGACAGTTTGCAGGTAGCTGAGCGAAGACGTCGAAGATCCCTGCGCCGGCACAATGTTGCTGACAGTCGGTGATTATCCCGGGATTTTTTTTCCCGAGACTCTGCCTCAGCACATGTGACATGAAGGAATCACAGCAGAGACAAGCGTGGCAGTTGGGTGACAGACAGCAGGGAGTGAGCGCTGTCTGAGGGTCTGAGAACGATGACGACGTGACACTGTCGGGTCTCAGAGTGGAGCTCGACAGACATCTGCAGACAGGGGAAACGTCTAATAACGACACGCCAAAATAATGTCGTACACAAATCGCCTTGTCTTATTTTTCTGTTCTCTAATCTTTAGTTATATGTCTGGGATTTAAAAGAGGTTGATATTTTGATAGACATGAGCTTCAACTGGTTAATAACAACTCGTTTTTATAGCAGAGTTGTTGTAGTTTTATGTTTTCTAATTAGTTTTTATTTTGCTTTTAATTCAGTTTAGTTTCAGTTACTTTCCAGAGTGGTTTTTAGTTTGTGTATTTGAAAATGCTTCGTGTTTTATTAGTTTCAGTGTTTAGTTTTAGCCATTTTTATGATGTGTATATGTCAGAGGCAACATTTAGAAAGATCAGTACAGGTTTTACAATAAAAACACAAAAACCAGGTCGCCAGGTCTTTGGTTTGTTTTACATCAGCCTTCCTGTGTGGAGTTTGCATGTCCTCCCTATGCTTGCATGGGTTCTCTCCAGCTTCCTCTCATAGTCCAAAGGCCTGCATGTTAGGTTACCCGGTGGTTCAAAATTGTCCACTGATGTGAATGTGAATGGTTGTGCAAGCTCTACCTATAGCCAGTGTTGGGGAGTAACGGAATACGTGTACCGCCGTTACGTATTCAAAATACAAAATATGAGTAACTGTATTCCGTTACAGTTACCGTTTAAAAAGGTGGTATTTAGAATACAGTTACTTTTTGAAATAAATGGATTACACGGCGGTACTTCCCTGTTTCATATTGTGGCGGGTCAGGCCTGTTTGGGTTTTGTTTGACAGCTACGTTCTGTTGTTCCAGGTGGCAGCGTTACGGTTGCCATGGTTACAGGGTTACGCTCTCTGCGTGTTTCCTGGGTGAGAGAGGCCTTTTTGTTGTTGTTGTGCTAAGCTAATAGGCAGAATGCTACCGGTATAGCTTTAAAGAATGTAGCATCATGGGCAGTGTAGTCCGTGCTGCAGGGAGAATGGACTGCCATACCCGTTATGTGTCTGTGAGCGAGGGAGGGAGAAAAAGGAAAAGTATGAGCAAAAACGGGAGCTGGAAGCATGTAAATATAATAATAACCACTGCAGCCAAGAAGAGAGCCTGACGAGCCCAGCTGTAAGTAAGCTATTAAGACTCGACTGTATGCTGTGTTCATGTTTTCCTCCAAAAACAATAAGTTCCGTTGGAGCAGCCTTTCAACGCCTCTCTCTGTCTCTCGCTAGCAAAGTTGACCCAGACAACAAAGTAAAGCTAGTTTTCAGCTACGAGCCCAACACAGAACCCACAGTATTAGCCAGAGGTCCCTTTACTACGGTTCGGAGCCGCGGACCTTCAGTAACAGTAATAAATCACAGCAATAGTACATTCATGTAGTTGTAAACAGCATGATAATATATTAAGTAATCCAAAGTATTCAGAATACGTTACTCTCATTGAGTAACGTAACAGAATACGTTACAGAATACATTTTGGGGCATGTATTCTGTAATGGAATACATTTTAAAAGTAACCTTCCCAACACTGGCTATAGCTAATACCTATAATAATAGCTTTATTTGCTAGTTGTATACGTACACAGGAAATCTTATGTAGAGCTTAGAGTCAAAGCTAAAGTCACACGTCACACAAAAAAAAAATAAAACAATGTACTAAAATACAGTAAGAATTATAATATTATTTCAAATATAAGGAACGGTAATTTCCATATTGCACTTAAATGACTATAGTATAAAAATACTGCACGTCATTGGAATATATATAAATGGGGTGGCGTTGGTGTGTATTTAGTTACTATTTTGCTTTTGCCATCAGACTTTCCTGTGGCAAGAAATACGCTGGTGTGTGTGTGTGTGTGTTTGTCCCCTCTGCTGCGTCTCTGGTTGCAGTTAGTTCTTGTACTGAAAATGTAAGTAGTCCAACTGCACAGTACTAACAGCAGCTTTACTGGGGACAAATTACATTGAATGTCTTTTATAATGTGTTTTAATTAATTTAAGTACATTTTAAATTTTTAGTAACACTAGAAACAAATTATCCAAATTTCGATGCGTTTAAATCTGTCTCACTTTGAAACAATCAGCAAAGTTTTCACAGTAAAATACGTCGTTGTTTGTTGAAGTTATCGTTGTGCACTATAATGTGCCACTGCCCCAGTGGGAACCAAACATCTGTCCCTTTGATTCTTATGACTTACTAAACAGCTAAAAGACTAGTTTTACCAGATGGAGGCCGTAATGCCAGGAAACACAGTCGGTAGATTTGTTTGATCATCACAAATGGCTCCAAAATAAATTATGTAAGAGCTGAATATTCACATAATCTCCTCAGCTCAGCCTCCTCTCAGCGCTACTCATGCATCATGTTTCCTTTTGTTCCAGCGCACTGTTTCCTCTATGTTTCAAGTGGTGGAGAGGCTGGTAGATAAAAAAGATGTGTGTGGATTTTCCCATCACTCTCACGACACTGTACGAACATGCACACGCACCGTGCACGCTCGCAGATTGTAGTCCCGCTGCAGCACGTGTTGCCCATGACTCACGACACGGCCTTGTAAAGGGTTTAACACAAGGTAGGAGGGGATAAGCGGCCCCCCTGATGTTTAAGCTGCCTCTGCTTTGAAGCAGATGCGAGCCTGCGTGTTCATTCTCTCCCCCGTCCTCCTTGCTCCTTTTGGTTTGCGTGCGTGTGTAATCGTGTGTTGGTGTGCTAAACCAAACCTCACGACTATTAATGCATCCTGATCATCCCACTGAAATTGAAGCTGATGTGTTGCGAGGGAAACGGGGTAGGAATTAGCTCCCTCGATCCAACGCTGGTTGCCTTTTACCATCTGAGGTATCCCGACTTTTATCTTCATGCATTTTTAGCTCGATCCCAGCTCACAACAGCTCGTGATTGTGTAGATCAGTGCCTGCTGTTCTCTAAAATCCAAATACCGACGTTCATTTAATGCAAGTGATGATTAATTTCATACTTGTTGCAAAGCCCTGATACGCATGAATTGAAACTCTTGCCTGCAAATGTTTGAAGTTAACTGAAGTTGATGATGCAGGAATTTCAATTCATCTCATTCAGTTTTCAGACATGAATGATGAAGCTGAAAGTGAATGTACTGCAAGCCAAAGTATCAGGGTTATCGCCATCAAACTCTCAGACGCACAAGTCTCCTCTATGCTAAGTTTCATGTGTTTGCTTTGCTTGTAGACCATTGTTCGAGGGAACCGGCCACCCAAAGATGCATCCATTAACGGCCTGCTGGAGGAGTTCGACAACATTTCGGTAACACGTTCCAACTCCCTGCGCAAAGAGAGCCCACCAGGCCCCCATCAGGCTGGAGGCATCTCCAAACCCTCGGGCAGTGGCCACCTCACTGCTCCAGAGGAGAACGGATTCAACCACTACTACTCCCGCTACTCGTGTGACCTGGACACGTCCAGCAGGGACTTTTCTCTGGACCCCGGCAAGCCAAGCTTCTCCATAGATGGGGATTGGGCACTTGGCAGGCACTATCGATTCACCAAGCAGAATGGCCACTCGCACCCCATACGCAGCCCCTTTTACCCTGATGCCATGCCTCAGAAATCAGACTATGGCAAACTTCCGCCTGACTATCACACCTATCTGGAGAGCAAAGGGCGATCGGCGGATGAGGTGGCCTCTACGGTGGGTAGCGGAGTAGGTTCCAGCGGCTACTACCGGGCATCGGTGGGGGGTTCATCCAGCCAGGACTACCGGGACACATCAGTTGGCACACCGTCTCGTGCATCGCTACACAGCGAGCAGATTAACTACCCCGACAGTGAGTGGAGTTACGGCGGCATGAGGGACGAATATGAGAAGCGACCCAAGAGTTCCTACGTGACCCAGACCAGCCCCACGCCTGCCATCAGGCAGCGATCTCGGTCAGGCTCTGGGCTGCAGGAGCCAAATGTCCCCTATGCCGCCAGTGGGACTTTCAGGAGCCCGCCACAGGCCCACCCGTACAGCTCCTACACCTACCCTCGCCTTTCGGAGAGTCTCGCCAACTCACAGACTTTAACCAAGGTAACTAAAGCAAAATGGAAATGGCATGTTTCAACACACTATACCCTCCCAACAAGTCTGTACGAACGTAGAGAGAATTTTATACATGTAGACTCATGTGACACACACTTTAACCTCCCAGTCACCTTTTCACATTATTTTCTTCTTCAGTGTTTCGAGTTCTCTCTGATCCTCAACCATCAGTTTTCTTTTTCTGCTCTTCCTGCCTGATAGATGGTTTCAGCTTTAATCTACTCTTCCCTGAAGGAGGAAGGTGATGTCACATAAAGAATTGCACCTCTGGCGTGTCCACTAGCTCTATACACAGTTCAATTAATGCTCAGACTGACCAAAAAGCTCTGACTTACACAAAATAAAAAGTTAGAGGAAGGAAAAAAGTGGAAAAATATACTAGATGAAATCAGTGTATATTTATGTAATTATTTTTAATTTAATTAATAAATAGGAGCGAGTGTTCTTGGCGTTCAAATTTATATTGAAGCGTTGCAGCACACAAACTGCAATCACTGCTAAATATAGCGTTTTAACAGAAACATAATTGGCACAAAGGTATAAAAATATACTATGATTGCAATTATTAAAAGGATAAGAGAATTACAAATGCAAATATGCATAACGGTGGTCAAGACGAACTCAGCAGAAATTAAATATCTAATAGCAAAGCTTTAGAGATTAGAAATGAGTACTTCAGAGGGACAAAGTTAGAGCAGCAAGGCTGAGATGGTTTGGATGTGAGGAGAGGAGGATGTTAGACTTTTCAGAAGGAAAAGAGGAAGATCACGAAGAAGGTTCATGGATGTCGTGAACGGGGACGTACAGAGCGTTGGTGTGAAATGGAGGCAGATGGTCTGCTGTAGCAACACCTTTCCTTGGGGCTGTGCGATATGACCAAAATCTCATATCCCGATATAAGAATTCTATCGTCCGATAACGATATAAATCACAAAAATGTAACATTTTCTGTAAATTCTGTGAATCTCGAGCAGCTCGACTTGCGGGAAGTGTTTCCAGCTGCGCGTCGTGTAGCTGGAGTCGAGTGTTTTAACCGATGCATGAAACGATACATTTTTAGACATAAGTTGTAACCCCCGCCGTTTTATTACACGGCGTGCTGCTGGGAAAAGCCTGTTCTAACGTTTGAGTCTAAGGTTTATTTTTTTAGCACCTGGCGGCTCTTTTTTACTTCTCATCCGTAAATAGTCTGCTCTTTCACGTGATTCAGTTTATTTTGAAAAGTCTCAACAGGATCTTGAGCTTTATTGTGAAAGATTTATGTAAACAAGCGGACACGCGATGCTGTTACCGTCGCTGTTGCAAACGACAACGCATAAAAACAGGCGCTTGTCCGTCATTAGTGTGGTTATTAAAATATAAGAGAAAGAGAGAACTTTAATAAATTAATATAGCCACTACAGTGACCAGCAAAACGAAAAAATATTGCCGTAAACAGTTTATTTTGCGACACCACGAAACAAACGATAGTAAAATGGAACCATAGACGTTTTTATATCGTCATCCGATATATATCGTTATATCGAACAGCCCTACCTTTCCTCAATTATTTCTTCTCTATTGACATCAAATAAGAGTCAATAAGCTGTTTGGAATTTGCACGAGAAGATTTGTCAAGTTTTTTATGGGCACTAGCCACATGCTCAACTCTGCTGCTCAACCCACAAATGCATTTTCCTTACAAATGCGGCACCATTTAAAGGTAACTAAACAGGCTTTTCAACAGTATAAGATTTATTACCATGAAACATTGTTACAACAAAGAAATAATCAATCAAACACTAATTTCCTTACTTTTTTGTGGAATGCATAGATGGGCTTTGATGTTAAGGATGCCCAGAAATTTTTATTTTTTGTTTTTGTGACATGGAAATGCTTTTTATATTGACTGTATTACAGATTTTTAACTGAAAACATCTCACAAACAAAACACACAAAAGGCAGGTTTTTGCACGTTTGTAAAAGTTAGAAAGAAACATGAATTTAAAGGAACCTATGTGATTGTTGGTAAAATCCCCCAGCAGTGTCACTCAGTAGATTGTATATTGTATTTGGGAACAGCTGCACTGTAAGTATGCCGGCTCTCGTGCAGCCCGTGTCGTGCTCCAGTGGAGCAGTGGGAGAGACACCCAAGAGATTCCTCTGCACAGAAACTCCACTGACAAGAACAAACGAACCGTCCACGCGTTAGTGGCTGTGTAATGTAACCATATGTTTTCGGTTACTCGTAGTTCTTTTACACCAGAATTCTCAGTGCAAAGAACTGCGTGTGCCGCGGTGGAAGATAATAGATCAGGAATTATAGCAGAGGGCAAAAGGTGGGGTCAGACTTTTCACACAACACTTTTTACATCATTCTTCCAAAGCTCTCCGAGCGTCATTAAACCCGCGAGTGCCGCTATCACAGTTCTGCACCATGCCTCCCTTCACACACAGCGAGCCGAGAGGGGAAACCGGGTTTGCTGATGTAGATCCCAGGGTGCCTTGATGAAAAACCATTTAACCCGCGTGTCTCGGTAAATAGCCACTCGAAGAAAAAGCAGCCACGGAGAATGCAAGAGCAGCAGGAATGCGATGCAGGAGAAGGTCATTTTTCTTTCAAGTAGTTTGTTTCACATTTCTGCTGCTGTTTGAGTTGTCACGCTTAAAGAGGCGCGCTTGCTTTTCTATTTAAATAAAAGTAGAATGAGTAAAGAGTCGAAAGCCAATTTAGCCAAATTATACATGAAAGAATATGTTTGAGCATTTACAAACTTACTCTTTCATATCTCAAAGGCGTGACTATAATTGGACTTAATGTGATGGTGTTTTTAATATTTCTTGTTTGATTTTCACAGCAGTGGTTTAAAAAACGGAAACAACAAAACAAGGAGTCATCTGGCAGCTGAAGAATCACTATTCTTCTTGGCTCACGGACCTTGGAACAAACCCACCTCCCTCTCTCTTTGCTCACTCTCTGCCTTTTCTTCTCTTTCCCTGCTTCAGCCCACTCACACCGCTGAAGTAAATCCTTCTTTTTCCCTGCCGTTGTCGGAAGACGTTGGGGATGTAATAGTAGACAGCACAGAAACTTGGCCACACACAAAGATGCAAACGCACACACACTTCCTTTCTCTCTGCCGCCGTCTCTCTCTCTCTCTCTTCCTCACTGTTTTGTAGCGAGTGTGAGCTCAGTGCCGCAGCTCTCGGTGACAAATTGATGTTGCGGCACTTTCCCTTTCTGCAGCCTTAGCATAAAACTGGCCGAACGATGTTCCACCGCGGAATTCAATTTCACAGTTGAGTTAGGTTGTTGATTACCCTGCCAAACTCAGATTAATGCGCGTTTAACCAACATGGATCAGGAGACCCCTGGCTGACAGCCAGCGAGCGCTTGCTGGCCAACGATAGAGGGGCACGAGACGGGGGCCTCCCAGCAGCCACCCCCGCACCTGCCTCAGAGTGATTGATTAAAAGAGTTCACACCATGTAATTATACACCATCCCAACACATCAGGGCTCCTCCTCCTACCCTGTCTGTGCTTGTGCGTTTCAGTCTGTGTGTGTGTCTCTCTTTGTGAAAGAAAGAGAAATAGCGATTAGGCGCAGAGAGAGTGACAAATAAAAGAAAGGAGGAAAGAGAGTTTTATTTATTATAGCCGGAGTCTCTTGAGGGGAAAAATCAGGCCGGCTGGAGATCATTTTAGAGAGGTGTGGCAAAGGTGATTTAGTTTAGTCTCTGCAGGGTGAAAGCAGATTCATCTTCTAAGTTAATTTTTGTTTTTTCTTTGTAATCCACTTTAGATCACTCTGGGTAGTGTTGATGTTTGCTGTAGCACTTTAATCCCTCTCCTAGTGTTTACATGACAGACTTTTGTCACTTAGAAATGCCACTGACAGCTGTACAGTATCAGCCTGTCTCTACTTACGTCCTATTGTTAATGACCTGTGGCCAGTTTTCCTTAAAATGACAGACAAATCCATGTGACATAATACGATGACGAAGCTATTAGGTTACGAAACCACTCCAAGTGTGCGTATTTGTAGCCAATTGTGAGTCATGTAATGAAAGCTGAGTCATGTAAGCACTACTGCATTCTCGCTAATACCCATGTGTACGCTGCGATACTACTTTGAAGGACAATCTTAAGGAAGAGCTGTGTCCCAGATATGAGTCCACTGCAGGCTCTTGGTTGATGACTGGAGTAGCTGTGAAGCATTTTAGAGGGGGGTGGGGTGGTAAGGATAAGGTATGGTCGCTGTCCTGTGCACTAAATGTTCTCCGTTAGGTCTGTCCGGGAGTAATGTACCTGCAGGTGTAGTGTACGACCGTGGATGTACAGGCTGACGTTTAACAGTAAAATTCTTCAGTATTCACTGCAGTAAAATGCGTAACACTAGACTTATATGTAATTTTCCTCGCTTTTCCAGGGCGACTATGAGCGTCCATCACGCGATGACAGTCCCCAGGTCGCAGGTGGTGACACGTACCCCCGAGGGCCTCTTAAGCTACCTCAGAGCCACACGAAGCCGCCTGGCTACCCCTCGGTGCACCTGCCGTACCCCCCGATCTTTCACCATTACAAACCCTCTCCTTACCATCATCCTCCCTCCCAGCCCAGTCCACCATATACCCCGCAGGTACAGTATGTTCGCTAACTTCACATATAAAAACGGCATCACAGTGATGATTCAGATTATACTCTGTGACTTTGGTAAGTTAGCTGAGATCAACACTTCCTCCAGGTGTTTAACCGTAACCATCTTAAATCTCTAACTAAAGTAGCTCTTTCCCAAATTGATTCTTTAGAAAATAAAATCATTAGGTATATAAGCGATGTTATTTCTGTCTTTTTTTTATAACTTTTTCATCCAGGGGGCCTACTCACAGCCTTCGTCACCTTACGTCCCCCCAGGGGCTTATCCGCCTCCTTCCTGGGGGTCGAGCTCTGACACGCAGCCCTCCAGAGTTTCTCATGAGCAGTTCAGAGCAGCACTTCAGCTGGTGGTCAACCCTGGTAACGCACACTTGAAATTAAAGGAACATTGAAATGACACGCAAGCATGTGACAACTTGATAAATGGACGCAACTTGTTGTTTTTCTACATCCAAGTGTTTCCTGTCTAACATTCAGAGTTTCATATAGCAGTATTTAGAGTCTGTAAGAGCGTGATTAAATAAACTGCAGCTTGAGTATTTAGCAGAGGCATGCAACTGCAACTTCTAGATGTTTTTTTTAAAATTTATATCTTTCTTTGTGTCTGATGTTGCATAAAAATGAGGCACGATGTTTGTGTTCTCCTCCAGGCGACCCTCGGGAATACCTGGACAGCTTTATTAAGATCGGCGAGGGATCCACAGGTATTGTTTGCATCGCCACCGAGAAGCACAGCGGAAAGCAGGTGGCGGTGAAGAAGATGGACCTCAGAAAACAGCAGAGAAGAGAGCTGCTTTTTAACGAGGTATCAAACGATTACCTGAGAAACTGTCCTCAGCTCATATTATAATCCAAATCGCTCTGATGTCGTATGTTTGAGTGAATTAATCAGATGGATTTAGATCGGGGCCATAATGACCACAGAACTAACATTTGTCACAGATTGTTGATAGCCTAAGCAAGCGGCAGTCGTGAAACTGTTTTAATTAGCATAATAAAAATGCCACTTTATGCTAATTAATGAAACAAACAGCAAGAGTTCAGTTTGCCCTTATTTCCCTAACATCCATCCACAGCAATTAAACCACTAACACATTTTTTTTTTGCATCTGTAATGACATTTTTTGACTAAACTGAAGACGTGTTTACGCCGAAAACCTTAAGCAAGAAATGTATTCGTGACTGCTCACGTTCACGATGTCCCGACAAGCTAAAAAATGAGCTGCATTTCATTT
This sequence comes from Neolamprologus brichardi, assembly GCF_056152115.1. Taxonomy (NCBI): domain Eukaryota; kingdom Metazoa; phylum Chordata; class Actinopteri; order Cichliformes; family Cichlidae; genus Neolamprologus; species Neolamprologus brichardi. The sequence continues at coordinate 4,585,328 of NC_142118.1, read as the reverse complement.
GCCCAGGAAAAAAAAAGACTAATGTATTTAAATGTGAACTGAGCGACGCTCGGATTGCATTTCTGCCCTGATTCTTTTGTATTTTGGTCTCTGTTTAGCGTGCATGAGTGGGAGAGAGAATGCATGTATGTAAGCACGAGTGCGAGGTGTGGAGCAGCGGGTGTTCAGCGGGAAAGTAATTTGTTTTGTGTAATCCTATTAATTTGAATGTAATCCTTTTATGATTAAGCCTCCAGAACATGTTCATATTAGACAAAGGGGAAGTTGAATTAATATGAAAAAAAATGAAATTACATGAATAGATTCAATAAACGACTGGAATTGTAGATAATTTTTTGTAGCACATTTTAGCATACATTCTTAAATATGGTATTGAATTGAGAAATTTCAGAGAGAAATCTTTTTGAGGCTCAAAGCATGATTTTTATTTCATATTAACAGTGTAGTAACAAAGTATAGTAGCATAATAACAGTACTACAGTGTCATTAGTAACAATACATACATATATATTTCTCTGTCTGTGTTTTAGGTGGTGATCATGAGGGACTACCATCATGAAAATGTTGTGGACATGTACAACAGTTACCTGGTGGGAGACGAGCTGTGGGTCGTCATGGAGTTCCTGGAGGGAGGGGCACTCACCGACATTGTGACTCACACCAGGTAACTGCTCAATGCACAAATGTTGAGGTAAACCATCAAGCTGTGTGATGCGGAGCTTGGAGGATGTAAGCTGTTGTTAGACTCCAAGAAAATTATAAAAGGACATTTTGAAAAACAGGATAATTATTTTGCTCAAATAGTTAAAAGACGTCAAACTCAACAACCAGGTGAGCAGCATGTAAAGGCACGTGAGGCATGTTTTAACTATTAAGTGATTAGTAAGATATTTCCTAAAAAGGAATCAGGGATTCAGCATTGCAAGAACCAGGTAAAAATTAACGTGTTACACCTCGTTTAAAGTTATTGTCCAGTCGAACACGGGCTTTTTAAACCTTTATTTTACCATGAAGGCTCATTGACACCATACTCTACTTAGGAAGAGAGACCTTGGCATTGAAGCAGGAATACAAGCTGCTAATAAAGAGTCTATCAAAAGGAATCATCTGATTTCACAGTATCATTCTAAAGATCAGAACATGTATTATAAGAAAGAACGGATTCACGAGTTTCACATGGTTGCAGTGACTCCAGACATGCTCACAATAATGTGTGAGATGAGTTTGACTATGATATGGACATGCGACCAGAGAAGGACACATTTAACTTTTGAACATTGTGAGTTGTGTATGTAAAAGTTTATCTTCAGCCATGTATTTTAAAATGTCTCGTAAGTTTTTATGTCTATTACTTCAAAAAATGTAGCTTTTTGAAATTGGATGATTCGATTTGATACACCCTGCATACTAAATGAAACAAAGTGCAGCATATTTATTTACACATTGTTCAGCTGGTCATTAATGCAGATATCTAATCAGCAACTCAATGCATTTAGGCATGTACACGTGGTTTTTGTTGTGGTCAGATGGGCTGACAACAACAACCAGAAACTTGTGATTTACTGGTTCACACACAAACATCTCTACATTTTACAGGAATTGGTTGAAAAAAAATCTATTGAGTCCTACTTCAAGCAAGCGCCTTGTCAAACAGAGCACCTCTGGGATGTGGGGGAACCATATAATTGCTTAGTAAGAAAATGCAGATGTGTAAAATAAATAAAAACACTGCAGTGACAATCAGCTTCCTTCTCTATTGTTACCTAAGTTTCAAAGGACCTTATAGACAGACTTTGCTCCCTTCTAACAGAGCCAAGTTTATCTGTTTTTCTCAGCATTAGTCATGTATTTACAAAACTAGCAAGACATGATGTCCATCCTCTCATCTAAGAAAACTAGCGTCATTCAAAACTGTGAAATCATCTTTATTTTTAATTATTTTATTTTTCAGTTCAATGGCTGTTTTCAGACTGACTGAAAGAGTTAAAGTATCAGATTTTGAAGCACTATGTAATACTTTTATATGAAAGAAGAAATCAGGCCACAGCTTCGTGTGTGTCATTTGTGTTCGTTTTGACTGGTGAGATAGACGGAGAGAGAATCCACATTGGGGGGGGGAAAGGGTTTATGTCACCTTTTAAAGGGCGTGTTGTTCAGATGATGTCGCTGACATCAAATGGATTTTAATATAACCTAGCAAGCACTGGTGCGCAGTCGAAATTCAAATTTTTTTATTTTATTTGTTGCAGCTGACACGAACAGGTGAATAATTTTGCAAGGCGCAGAGGAAGGATCGGCTGAGACGATACGATGCTCCGATAGTTTCAGGATTATCGTTCTCCAACTTTTCCAAATTGTTTCTGTGTTACTGAGTTGCGTTTCTAAGCTGCTGCCTCATTGTTTTAAGCTTACTTTGTGCTTGGTGTTTAATTACAGTCATTTGCGCGGAGTGTCAGCATTAGCGCTGCGCGGTGTCGGATGCTAATAACACGCTTTGGCGAGGCTGAGCACCGCTGCTGCTGTGAAGTATTTTGAACAGTCTCCCACACAGATGTTTGCTCGTTTGTGTGCTCGGTGCGTGCATGAGAGAAAGTTTCACCACGAGTGCTTTTAAAAGTACTCACGGAAAGCTCATAAAACTGGATTTTAAACAGAATTTCTCTTTTTGATAAAGACTCACATATATTACCCTGTAGGGTCAGTTGCTTTTTTTTTTACCTTTTATTAATATTATCAGAAAAAGTTTGGAATAAAACTTAATAGATGTCCTTATAAAATGTAGATTGATTAGTATGCAGGCATAAAATAAAATCAGTGAGAAAATGCCGCAGAAGGGCTTGAGCGGTGTATTTTCTTCATCAGTAATTTCTGCCATATTTGTCCAGGTGAAAGCCTGCTGCTATTTCTGTTAGGCTTTTTGTTGTGGAAATAACTGCTGCCTGCCTCGCGTTGTGCAAGCCTCATCAGCTTGCTGGCAGCAAACACACAAACGCACACACGCTCTGAGATTTATGGACACATGCGCGCTCAATTCTAACTCACACAGGCAAGTCTGCAGCGGGAGGAGAATGGGGGGTCTGCAGAACTATTTCAGTCACGTTCAGATTTTCAATTATACTTTTAAAGTTGGGTAATGATCTGCACTTCGAGGGGATTTTTATCTAGTGTAAATGCAAAAGCATATGGGTTTGTGTGTGTGTGTGTGTGAGTATGAATGCCTCAGTGTTTGTGTGTGCACCTTTTGTCTGTGTGTAGGTGCATGTGTAATTCTCCTCCCTTTGACAACCTTTACAGGCTCATTAAAGTTGTTTTTCACTTTGTGAAACAATTTTCTATTTCACTGATCCTGCCTCCATGAGTGTGTGTGTGTGTGTGTGTGTGAGAGAGCTCATTTGTTTGTGTGTGTATGGGAGCGTGGGATTTTTTTCGGGGGGGTTGTGGTGCAAGTGGAGAGGCGGTAAGAGGTGATTCATTTTCACGTACGCGTCTCCATCCCATTCACTCCGAGTTAGCCGGTTGTTTTTCCATTAGCAGAAAGCTCATTTATCTCTTGTGATTGTAAAAGCATACATGTGTAACAATAAAATCTGTTGCAATCTGTAGAGTGTGATTATATATGTTTAATATTATGAGCGTATATGTAGCCCAAAGGGTTGTTTCTCATAATGTAAGTTTGCAAGTTTGCAAGTTAGTGCCCCAATAGCAGCTAAGTTGCACTGTATGATAAAGAGAAGTGTGCAGAAGAAGTTGCAAGCATGTAAGATCATACTGCAATGCATATACAGCGTATGTGCATCTGCATCCATCTGTAGCCTTAGTCTGGGGTTTAAAACAAGCGCGCTTCTTTGTGCACATGTATTGTATGATTGCAGATTAGAGCGCACACACATAAGCACACAGCACAGCCCGGCCAGCTGGGTCTGGAGACGTTAATGTTCAGTGGAGCTGTGAGTTTCTACATGAACTCAGTGAGACGCGCAGCATCGCCCCCTCTCTCCATATGGGACCCTCCTGCCTACTCGTAGCTAGAAACGCTGCAGGCCACAGTGGGATATTTTCAAACTGGATTTCTACTCCACATCCTCTATAGGATGACTCTCGAGTCTTAAAGCCAGTCATTTCTGTAGCTCGAAGAAGAAAAGTCCGTTTTATTTATGAATAAATGTTTTCTCGCAGTGCACAGCACATGGAGAAAGCACAGGCGACAAAAATGAGCTTACCAGATAAAAACAGATAGCACATTTATTAAAAAGAGAAACTACAAATTGTGGAAATAAACAGTTAGCTATGAAAATAAATCTAATCTGATTAAATAAAATATTTTTGACAGGTCGTGTGTGTGTGTGTGTCTCCTTACAGGATGAACGAGGAGCAGATTGCTACGGTGTGTCTGTCGGTGTTGAAGGCTCTGTCCTACCTGCACACACAGGGCGTCATCCACCGTGACATTAAGAGCGACTCTATTCTCCTGACTAGCGATGGCAGAGTAAGTGCACGTGCATATTTCTATTCATCCATGCTCCTCTTGGGATGCTATCAAATTAGTCACTGCTTAAACAGTAATCCACTAAACCCCAGGTAATAATAACCTAAGCTGCTATTCTTTTTCACTGGTCACACACACACACACAGTCATTCAACACTCACTGACCTCCATGGGTGCCTGTCCTGCCGCTTGTCAACAGCCAATGCCAGAAACTCATCATCATCCATTACTGCCGTGCCCTAGTAATTAAATCCTGCTTAATGCCTCCCAACGAGTTGATAAGACATGATTAACTGAAGCTTAATTAAGTGCTAATATATGGGATTAGTGTCTTCTGACAAAGCTCTTGATCACAAGAGGTCAGTACACTTCTGAACTGATATATTCTATTCTGTATGCCCACCAACCTGCTTAGTAGAGACTGGAACCATGTACTGTATATGTGTGTGTTTACAGATCAAGCTATCAGATTTTGGCTTTTGTGCCCAAGTTTCCAAAGAGGTACCCAAGAGGAAGTCCCTCGTGGGCACACCCTACTGGATGGCACCAGAGGTCATCTCAAGATTACCTTACGGGACTGAGGTGAGGACACATGCACAGAAATACAGAAAGGAGTTCAGGAGCATTTCCCTGTATATGTTATGCATGTATGTTTACTGTCCTGGCTGAATAGACTGAATGTTTTTGCGCGTGTTCAGGTGGACATCTGGTCTTTAGGCATTATGGTGATTGAGATGGTGGACGGAGAGCCCCCTTACTTCAATGAGCCCCCTCTGCAGGCCATGAGAAGGATACGAGACAACCTGCCCCCACGGCTAAAGGAGTCCCATAAGGTAAGAAAAGTCGAAGGCGAGTTCTCAATAAGTAAACGCATCAGACTTTGGCTAACAGCAGAAGAAAATGTTCTTAGAGCTGTCAACTGTTTAGCTGTAACAACGCATCTCTGTGTGACAGCTCACCAGTCACACCTCAGGTGCAGAGAAATGCAAGGTAACGTTTATGAACTTATATTACGAAAGTACTGCAACTCCTTTATTTTTGAGACACGTGGATCCTGTAAATATTCATATGAAGCTACGGGTATTTAATTAAATTAAGAGGAAAGACTTCTACAAACAGCTGTAAGCAACAGACCAAATTTTCAATTCATGTTAATGTGTTTTTTCTAACCCAAATTGCATTTACATGAGTATCATTACTCATTACATAACCTAAGACTGGTCTGTGTCTATGTATGAGTATGTAATAATGGATACACCAGAAATATGGCAGTTGTCATATCTGAGCAAAATGGGAATTTCAGTAGTTTTAATCATAAACCAAAGTACTGAACTGTTAAGATTTTGGGTAGATCGTAGTGCTAATTCAAAGTAAAGTGAACACCAAAGCCATTACAATTCATTCTAATGGGGACAGAGTTTGGTGAGTGGTTGCTGGAAATTGTTGGCAATTGCTAGTGTGAAATTAGCCCCAAAGATGTAGTGCACCAAAAACCTCCTTGGCATTGCTTTGGTTTCTAGCAGGTTGCTGTGGTTGCTTGTGCTTTGCATGGCAAGCGCTCCTCACCAAGTGGTGACGAAACTTGAAGTGCAGTCGAAACTGGAAATGCGTTCGCCTTAAAATAAAAGTTTCCCGTTTTGAAAGGTGTTGATTGCAGTGGTACAACCTGTTCTCGTGGCAGTGCGTTGCAGGCTTTAATCTAATGACTTGTGTTGCTGTTATCCCTCGAAATGTCCTTAAAGACGGTTTTATATCAGTCGACACTCACGTGCACCAATTAAAAAACTCAATAATCTGCATTTGGAAGGTCGTGAACAAGTAAGTTGTGTTGTCTTTCAGGCGAGAGACCCAAGTTTGAGTCATACGTGTCAATTCTTTTTACACTTCATTTGTATAATATTCATGCATGTAATTCATCTAGCAGCTTTTAAAAACAAAAAGAAGCTCAGGAAGCTACCAAAATATCTTGGTTTCCATGGTGATGCCTCGCTGTTTTCTACCAAAAGTACATGCTTCTGACACTATGTTTCCTATTGAAATATATTACTAAAACGTTCATGTTCCCTGATACTAAAAAACAAAACATATTAGTTTGTTCCCACGAACACAAAAAAAACAGGTGACCACAGGAATACCAACAAATACAAGGTTGTTTTTTTTGTGTCACAGCCTCTTTGTGACAGACAAGGCAAAAACACGACAACCAATCAGGGAAGACACATTTAATAACTAGCAATTGGAGGTTGCCAGTGGTTGCTGACTGGTCTAATGTCATGTGTGACTGACCTAAATGTTCCCAAAGTTGATGAAGAGATCGACATCTGTGTTGTCACTAAAAGTGTGTGTGTGTTAATTTTACTGCTGTTTTTTTGGCTATGTTATACTCAAACCTAGCTAAGCAGATGAATTCAAACATTTGCTCACATCTCCAGGTGTCAACCGTGTTACGCTCCTTCCTGGACCTGATGCTGGTGAGGGAACCGTCCCAGAGAGCCACAGCGCAGGAGCTCCTCCAGCACCCCTTCCTAAAGCTCTCGGGACCCCCTTCCTGTATCGTTCCCCTCATGAGACACTACCGCCATCGCTGACCTGCTGACTCAAACCCCAGCCCTCTCCTCCACTAAAAACATTCACATAAACACACTACCAGGGTGGCACTGCCCTCACCCAGCCAAAACACCCCACTGCTTGGTGGTGTGCCACCAACTTTCACACCTGTAACCGTGAAGTAGATTAGCTAGAGGAATATCTAAGACATACATTAATAAAAAAAATTTAAAAAACACAAGACAAAGCAAAGAAGAAAAAAACTATTGAAACCATGAACTGGAGTAGAAGAGCGTAATGTGCCAGAGGAAACTCTAGACATCCAGTAAACTACGCAGACTGCCTCGCCCTGCTGCAGTCTTCTTTCTTCCCAGACTGTAAGTCTTCAGCGCCATGTAGACTTGTTGTAGCCATCCAGAGCTTCTCAGAGGGGGTGTGGCAACATGGAAGGACCCAAAGCGACCAGCGTGCTGCTCCAGACCCGAGCAGCAGAGGGCAGAACAATCAGTGTGAAGAGAGAGCGGGTTTTTGACTGGTCACGACTGTTTACCGCGTCGTCGGTTCATCATAAGGAGCGCAGGCTGCTGCTCAGAGACGAGCTCTCTCGCATCTCTTGTCACACACTAACAGTGAAAATGTATTTTAGAGAAACCTGTAAGTTTTTCTGTACAGTTTTGATAACTTGCAGTATTTTATCGTGTCGTAACCATTGTGATATGAGCGGTATTAAATAGAGTTTCTGCAGAGATCTTTCCTACTGTTTATAATCCGATTTTTGCTTAAAGATATAAGAGATATCCCAAATAAACCCACCTAAAACCTGTTACTAAAAAAATACTAAATATATTTATTATCTTACATTTGTAGACAGAACTTCCATTAAATGTTGGGAAAAAAGGGTAATGTCAGAATTTTGTATGACATTTTCAAATATTTATTTATTTATTGGAACTGAAGGTATATTTTTTTGGTAGTGTGGCCTTTTTTTGTTTGCTTTTTGCTTTTTTTTTTTTTTTTTTTTGTTAGGTTTTGACTTCGATTTCTAAGAGCGCATTTGGCAGACAGTCGGTTTATCATCCAAGCAATACCCCAGACCTGCTGTATTTATGAATCCATGGCGCCCTGTATTTATGATACTGTAACGACATCATGCATTTAAATGTAGCACAGACTGAGTGGATTTGAGAAAGGAAAGAAAAAAAAACTAACTTCACGCAGACTTGTTTTTTTTATATATATTAGCAGTCTCACTGTGTTTCTTTCTTAATGCCAAAGAGGCGCCTGTCCAAGACGCCTCCCTACCGCACAGAGTTGATAAAAGGTTTTCTGCTCACATCCTCGCTGTCATCATCTCACTCCTTATCCCACCTCAGTCAGTCAGACACACACACTCGCTATCACCGGAGCTTTGCTGCCATTCTCATCTCTAGTTTGGACCAGGAGAACAGTGTTATCCCCTTCCCTGTTTTTACCCATCATTCACTGTGATATGTAAATATGACTGTGTGTACGTGAGCTTGTGCGTCTGCGTATGTCAAAGAGCAAAAGAGGTGGAGAGGTGTTTATCTCTACAGCATCTGAAAGTGTATGCGTGTGTGTGTGTGTGTTTGTGCGTGCGCTGCTGGCTAAGCCTTGACAGTGAGTCAAGATTTGAATGAGTAAACACTTATCTGTGGTGTTGGCTTGTATAGTGATATTGCATGTTTGTTATCAGTGAAGCTGGTTTCAATTAAAAAAAACAAAAAAACACCCATAAAAACATCAAGATGTGTTGCATGGATTTTTCCTTCATCACCTTATTATGCAGTCGTCTCTTCTTCTTTTGTTTTTTTAACAGCACACTGTCAGAATATCCTAAAGAGGTCTTTTCAATCATCAACAGTTTATTTTCTCTTTGTTGTTTTTGGGTTCTCATTTCCAACAATTTCACCTGTATTTCACCTCCGAACACAGAAGCAAAAAAAGACACATTCATGGATCGGTGTTGCCATAATATATTAGGTTATTTCTCCTTCTTCCCTCTAAGCCATTTCCCTCTGAAACACCATAATGGGATATTGATTTAGCTCGGACAGAGAATGGAGCTTCTTTCTCACAGGAAGATCGACAGTGGTCTAGTAAATAAAAACACAGCTACTGGGGCCACTGAGAGTATCAGTGAGGATGACACCAGCTTGTAGAGTCAATGTTTGAGTTAGTGGAAAACACTCATCTGTTCCAAACACAACAAGTACACATAACTCCTAATTATGAATTTGCACCTTCAAACTTTTGTGTGTGAGTGTGCGTTTGTTTGTTAGTTTTCTAAACAACCGTTGGGAGGTATTTGAAATAGTTTGTGTCTTTAAATGGAATGATTTGTAATGAAGCAATAAAAAACAGATTATCTAAATGTGTTTATATACCATAACAGGCCTGCCAAAGTTGTTAGACCACCTTTGGGCTAGTTCCTGCTGCTGTAGGGTCTCGAGGATTGACGCACACACATGCAGCTCTTATTGGGATATTTTTGTTTTATGTTTTGCTGTTTTTTTTAAAAAATATATATTATTAGAAGATTTAAAATCTTTTGATTCATTACTTAGAATTTTTTAAATAATATTCTGAAAGCAATAATGTACATGTATCTATCTAAAGCTCATAAAGGAGAGGCACTGGTTTCTGTAATGTACTGTCCTCCCTGCATTCAGTGTTGTTGTAGGCTAATAAGGTCACGGCCTCAGGTGTAGTGCATGCAGGTTACCTGGTGTTGCTCACTGGGCTGGATATGAACTAAACCTTTTTTAACAGCTATGATGCCATCTCCTTATGACGCCCGAACAAGTAAAACTAAAGGGATATGCCCAAATCAAGGATTTTTTTAGGCCTTTTTCATGCGTGAGACTTGTCTGTAGCTAATGAAAACTGAAGAAAATAGCAGCTTGCCGACCTTCGACAGTAAAAGTCCAACTGGAAAACTTGGAATTTCCTCCAGAATAAAAGAAGACAGGCGGAAGATCGTGGCTGCAGTTTTTTGAGAGTTTGTGAAGCTCAGCAACAGGTGAGTTTTCCTCAGTTGTTGTTAGCATGTAGCTTTGTAGCAGAATGAAGGCCGGATGCTAACTTTTTAGAAGCGTCAAAAGCTAATTGAAAATATGTATGTCAAAGTAGGGCATCCCTATCTGTGTTAACAAGCACAGATATCCTGCTTTGTGTTACCCGTCATGTAGTGGTTGAATTTAAAAAGCTTATTCGAGGTTAAACAGGGTAAATTTTCTGTCTATGTGATGCTCTTTTGTACAGTATGTTAAGCTCAGGTTGCTAATGCTAACACTTAACGTAGCCGCACAATCATGGCACCTCTTTGTAGGCCTACGGGGGATTTAAGGTTAATGTTTTAATAAATGCATAAATAAATACATCCAAACATCTATGATTTTTTTAATTAAAAGTATATGCTTCGATTGCTATTTGTTACAATATGTGTCAACTTACTTTTTTCTAATGAGTAAGTTATTCTAACATGAAGATAAGTAAAACAATGTAACAGATGTCTTGAGCTACACCTGGCTTCTTTATATTTTCCTTGAAAAATTAGAAATATTGAAATGAAAATATAAATGAGCTTTCTTTTGCTGTCTTTCAGCAGTCTTTAACAATAGTTCTCCAGGTTTCTTTTGTTCTGTTCTCTCAGGATGACCCCACACTGCTTCAGTAATGTCAGGGTGCAGTTCTCTAGAGAGGCCAGTCCATGACTGATATTGTTCCACTGTGTGTTTTTTATTCAGGTATTGCTTTTACTGCACTGAATGAAAATGAAGCTATTGCCAGTAGCAGTCAGGTACAAGGACTGGACTGAATGGGATTAAAAAAGCAGCAAAAGCCCAAAGAAAACCTTTGAAAGATCTTCCTGCTATTGCTCAAGATCACTTTGATTATCAATTAAATCTACAGTGCTTAACAAAATTATTTGACAACCTATCATAAAAACAAAGAAAACAACAACATATTTTCCTAATCAAAAACTTTTGATTTTTTTTTATTATTTATTAGGCAAATAACAAACAAAATTCATATTTTATACCCAAATTTGAGCTGGACTCCAGTATACCATTCAAACAATGGCATCTCCATCAAAAATGTTAATATACTTTACTGTTTTTTTCTTCATTTTTGTAAAACCAACAATTTATAAATTCACAGATAACAACAATAATTGTATTTTGGCATTATATATATATATATACTAGGGGTGCAACGATACACAAAATTCACGGTTCGGTTCGGTTCGATACTTTGGTGTCACGGTTCGATATTTTTTCGATACAAAAAAAAATGTTCATGCCTTTTTATTAATTTGTCATTTATTAAATTTTCACGGCACATTCTGCACCACATCTCTGTGCGTTCATCATTTGTTTGAAGCCAGCTCACCTCCTGCAACCACTTTTCCGAGAATATGCGTTTCTTTTGTGGTTCGGACTCCTTCTGACATTTCTTTGGAGGTGGAGGAACACCAAAGTAATTGCTTAAAGGAGCTTCTTCGACATCTTTAAGAGTTCTAAACAAATGTCTGTCCACCTCCTGAAAATCTTATGTACGCAAACACTCGTTGCAACTTCTTATCTTGTGCGGGTTTTTATTTTGACAGCGAATGCGCACCTGCGGACCACTTATGTGCAGCCCTGGTTATTTAGCTCGTCATATTGCAGCCACAGAAATTCTTTTGTCCATGAAACCATAAAGCTGCTCTTTCTTTTTGCCTTATAGTCTGATTTGTCATAACTTTTCCGTTTTGTCACTTCTTCACCCTGACCTGTCTTATTTGGCTCAGCAAAACTAAAATATATATCCTGCTGCTTTTACACACGCACTCACATAACGCTCAGCGATTCTCTGCGCGATCAACCTCTCACATGTTTAAGCTGAGGGAGATTTCACTTGTCATGTTTGCATAGTAAGCTAACGATTGCTAGTCAGAGGAATTGGTGCGCAAATTATCATCACTCACCAATCAGTACTGTCGCTCTCTATACACAGTTCATGCGATTGCAAAGTGAAAGCAAAAAACAAGCGCAAATTCAAACGCGATTTCAGTATGTCACATATTGACAGTGGCTCACCGATGCCAATGACATAATTACCCAGCTACATTTCCGAAAGAATGCAAAACCATTGACATATATTTTTCCTTCCTACGATAGCCCGACGGGCAGGGCAGAGATAGATTTTGGTAGCCCGACTGGAAAAAAGCCCCAGGACGTCGGGCTAGCGATTTTGCGAGCCATGTATCTGATTGAGGAATCACTCATCTTTGGAAAAGAGAGTTTATTATGGAGAAATGTCTCTTTCCAAAATAAAAGCTATACTATACGCTTCTTCTGGGCTATATTCTCAGCAGCATATTAAACATATCAGGTCCCCATAAGGAGAATCATGTGCTAACGGCTGTCTAAATGACTCGGGTAAAGTTTGTAGCATGCGTGCTTGTTTTTGTCTGCTTCCACTTGTCTTTGCACTAGGATGATGTCGGCATAAATGTGCAGTCATATTCGTTGTGTTCCCACTAGTGCTGTCAGCGTAAATCTGGAATGACGTTAACGTCACAACACGGCAAATCTCCGTTAACGAGCTACCGCGGATCGCCTCATGAGTGGGGCTGGAAGACGTCAACACATTAACGAGCTAACTGCGCTAACACACTAGTTCCCACCAATTGAGCATTGCTGGTACATCCAACATACTGTTTTACTTTTGTCCATGAGTGCTTACCTTCAGGGTCATACGTCACATGAAAACCAAAATAGTTCCAAACGCCAGATCTGAATGAGGGTGGGGGAGGTTCAATTTCCCATGTTGCAACTAGCCTAGCTTCTGCGCTCAGTGAATCTGTGTTCAACTACTCCGCCTAGGCTGCACTGTCGAGCGCAGATCCACTGAGCGCTCAACACAGACAGCATCGTCAGAAGGAAAGTTGATAAGATAAATTAAAAATGTTGTATTGTTCGATACATATGCATACCGAACCGAAAGCACTGTATCGAACGGTTCAATATCGATACGAGTATCGTTGCACCCCTAATATATACATATATATACACATGTGTGTGTGTTTGTGGTGTGAAAATTGACTTTGAAAGTTCAGTAAGTTAAAACAATACATTTCAAATGTCAAAGGAGCTCACAAATTTTTAAGTTAATAACATTTTTGAGTGAAATTAAGCTGACACACAGCTTTATACTTTTAATAAATTTGAGAATTTAAGTTTCCAGTAGTTAGTCTGATTGAGAGGACATCTACTTTGATGAGTTACAACTCAGGATGATGTATAACATCCATGCTGCCGAAACAAATCGGTGTAGAAGACACAAATGTCCTATTTATTTTCAATTAAACAAGGCCCAGTGTCAAAATCAATACCTCATCCCAGCAGCGTCTCCTCAGACGGGTGCATCAGTCAATTTTTCTCAGTCACCTTATTTCATTCATCCTTTATTTGTCTTATTCACCAAAAGATAGGAAATAAAATAGTGATTTATTTTTTCATTAGAGCTGAAAGAATGAGACTTTGTGCTTTTAACGCTGTAGTAGATAATAGTGGAAGTAGTTTGACAAAGGAGTAGACGTGAGTCCAGCAGTTTATTTAGAACGAAACAGAAGAGTACGGCACAGGATTGCATCAGCAGAAGTTTATGCATAGAATTTGATTCTGAAAATAATTTACATATATTTATATAGTTTTTTTTCCCTTTAGTAACCTCATTTTCATAAACACACATCTCATCATTCAGTGAAATTCCTCGCTGTTTAATACATAGTTTGTGTCAGATGGATGCATTTCTTTCTGCCTCTTGATATGTTCTGTACGTCGGTGCGGAGATCAGATTTGCTGAAGTCAAAGCAAAAACTTTGAATGCCACTGTACTGCACACTACAAGACTGTCAACACTATGGTTGCATTCAAAATGTAATAATAAGAGGATTGGCTAAAAAAAAATATATGAAGGTAAGCTTATACAGAACCAACAGGAGAGAACGGAAATAATTTATCAGCCATTCTGGAAAGAGAAAGAGAGAAGAAGGTGGAAAGACAGCAGAAGCAGAAGTTTCAGACATTTCTTTCAAAGACAAGTTGAATAAGATTAGGCAGAAGTGACCAACTATGATCCAGTGACGCGATGAATTTAAAAAACAAACATACTATAACTTAGAGAGGTCTGAATAAAATTTGTTATTTTCATAAAAGCTTTACTTTTTTTTCTTATTTTAATTAAAACGCTAAGCAGACTCTAGACCAAGATTTAATTCAGTAGCCGGTGAAATTATTGTTTTTTTGGTGGGTTTACACTCCCAACTAAATCCATGACAGCTCCCCCCTCCCCAAACTGTCCCATTAATTTATGTTTCAGCTTTTCAAAAGTTCTTGTGGGCAGTACATGCTACACATTTATCAATCGAGGATTCAGCCCAGTGCGGGGGTCACGATTCTCTGTGGTATTAGAGGCCTGGAACAACAAGGAGACAAAGTCTGTCATCAGGTTAGCTTCGGAGAGAGCCGAGGGGAGCCGCTGCTGTGCCGGTTCACTACATGTTCTTGTACATGGAGCGATCTCTGGGGAGCTGGGGCTGAGCCGCTGTCAGCTTGAGGTGAAAGTGGTAGATTGTGAGTATGATGACGATTATTAGGCCCAGAATGAGGCCCAAGATAAGGGGGAGGGTCTCCTCCAGGCGCTCCCGCTGGTCTGTGATGCATTTGTAGGCTGCAGAAAGTAGAATGATACACCGAGTCAGTATGAGAAGGTGATCGAACGTGACTTACAAAGGGCAAAGATGGTGTGTAGATTATTTCAGAACTTATTTGTATGCATGCTGGATGATATTTTTTTTATACCTGAACTATATTGTTATACATAATATCAGGGTATTCTTTTATTCTATTCAGATTTAAGGCTGAACTTCATTTAGTTGTGTGAGTTATGTACTTTTCAATGACAATAAATTGAATCCAGTCTAATCAGATGATTGTTTTCTTGGTGAACTGAGTTTATTGTCTGGAAAGATTAAATTACCAGAAAAGACTGAGACTTGAACCAGTCAACATATTAGCATTTTTGCTTAGAGGTGACTCAGAGCTGTTTGATTTTCTGTCGTCACTTAGATAACTTTGGATGTTCTTGAAACATCTAGTTGTTGACATGAAGGAGACATACACGTGGCATCTCACAAGTTTAGTCAAGCATCTCTGTTCTCTGGATTTTTTTTCTCGGGGTGGCTGTAGCTCAGAAGGTAGAGCAGGCCATCTATTTATTGGAAGGTTGCTGGTTCAATGCCTGGCTGTGTTCATCAGGTTTGTTCTACTTATGTGCAACGCAAGGTAGAATTCTAATATTTCAACAAAATTAACCATTTTGTTTTTTGTTGTTGTTCTTTTTTTTTGCACAATTGTTGTGATGATCTCAGCAATAAGTCATATCTCTTTTAGTTAGACTTTTTTTTTCTCTTTTGTGTATTTTATAGTTTCGTACACTGGTGTTTGTGGGAGTGGGATAGGACACCTAAGCCATCATTGGATGTACAGTATGTATATGGGGCTTAAAGTTGAAGGTGCTTCTCCCTGTGGACAGCAGTTATACACACTAGGAGAAAGGCAGTGAAGCATTGCACAGCCTAGTTTACAGCAGCTAAGGGACAAATGATTCTTACAAGGTGATGGGACAGAGAGGTGAGTACGTCTATAAAAGCTGCATTCAGGGCAAGGATATGAGTGCACTCATAAACTCCTAATGACCCACCCCCCACCCCCCTTTTTCTCTCTCTCCCCCTCTCTGCATCTCTTGTGTCCCCACCTCCTCTTTTTCACCCTGGCGTCTTCTCTGCAGCCCTCATACTGCAGCAATAACACCCCCCAGAGAGCTCTGTTTGCGAGTCAGCAAGAGAGACGTACAGCTGTAGCACTCTGAACCCCCAGGATTTCTCATTATCATCATCATCATCTCTGTTGTTCCACGAAATGTGTGACCAGAAAAACATGACGGTGTGTGTGGCAGCAATCGGGCAGTTTTTCGTCAAAGGGGTCTTCTGTTGTGCTCTTACGTTCACTGAACATGAAGTCAGACGCGATGTCAAAGGGCTGGATCTGGATGTCATACATGGAAACGGTGATGCCCTTCTGGTGGTCACTTGAGATAAGAGTGAGGGTCTGCTGTGCCGTGCACACATAGGAGCGCCCGGCAGGGGTCACCAGGGCTGACAGCCGGTGGGTGCTGGCTGTGTGCTTCCCAGCTGGAGAGAAATGAAAAGGGGGGGGGGGGGGGCGGCGGGTTGTGAGTGGAATGTGAAGGAGGACATTATGATGCAACCAACACTAAGGTGCTTGTGTATGTAACTGACCTTTGGTTTAATGTAGAAAGGATGTCCAAGTTAATAACTTGAAACATTCAAAGTATAATATAACTGGCTCCTGTTGAAATTCTCCAAAATAAAATGTAATGAGTAACGAACAAAGTCTATTGGGGATTAATTGTTTTTTGGAAGAGGTCCGATTTATTCATCCGTTTTTTTCTCACTCAGTTGTTTCAAAAATAAAAATGTGTAATCTCAGCTAAAAGTCACAGGGTGAATAAAATAAAAAAATAATTCAAAATCTAAATTAATTTTGCTAAAACTCTTAATTGATGTTGGTGGGCGAAACTCCTACATTCCTCCACGAATCAGCCTCTAATTCCAGCTTAATGCTGCTGGGAAATGAATGAGGGGAAGTTGCGCGATGGAAATTGCTGAGTCTGAGACTCACGGTTGTATGCGTTGATGAAATGCGATGTCTCCGAGGTGTCGTAGACGAACTGAACCTTGCTAATCTTCCACACCTCGATGCCCTTGTCACGGAATTCCTGCAACACACGGGGAGACATAAACACTCACGCACACATGCGTCAAACGACGGGGAAGGTGATTTGGCCTGCGCTCGCGAAAAACTGAGTTACTCGATTTTTTAAAAGACTTTTGTGTTGAAATCTTTGGGAAATTACCAAATTCTAATACATTTGGTAAATTTACTGGGTACGTTTCTTTTAAGCCAGAACCAGTAGATTTAATTATATTTAAATCACGGGATTTGCACTCATTTTACACAGGCTATACGCGCTGTTTCCGCGTGTCAAAATAATGTAATTGGCAGCCAATTTGTGAATGCACGCATTTTCTTAAGACTTATGGGGATATCTTGGTTACATTTCATGTAGTGTAGATACATTATTTTCGTTTACTCGCCTTGGAAAAGTAGATGCGGAGGATGTAGGCGTTGTTCTTCCAGGTTATGTGGATCTCTGACTCGGTGCTCCCACATTTCCCCTCGATTTCTGCGCTACGGGGGAGAGTGAACGACGCCTGCTCGGTGATCAGCTGCAAAAACATTCAGCAAGCGTCAAGGTGGCAAACAGCGGACTGAGTTTCCAATGAAAGAAAGCATTATCTGTGCGCCAGATTGCACTGTAGTGGTATATAATACAACTGCATGATTCTGAATTTTTTTAAAAATTCATTTTAATCTCTTTTAAATGTTTCGAAAAGTTTGCTGTTATCCGTTCTTTATAACTGGACTCGTAAGAGAGGTCAGCATTTTGCGCACAGCCGTGGGTCACAAACGCATATTTTAAATTTATTGTAGGCCTAAATTTATTTAAAGTAACTCTTTCTTCTTAACAGGAGTTTAAAGAAATCACATTGAATACAATGTAAATATTTTACATCTTAAAAATCCCGTTTCCGATGTTTCGATCCGTTTTACGCACAAACCAAAACGTTTAATTTTAAGCGGGTTTCTTTCATTCCTGAAGCATGCGTTGTATTAAAATTCAGTGGGGATTCCTTACGTCTATCCCGTTGAGTGCAAGCACGTCATATGGCACGAGGAATTTTACAGCGAACTCCACCATGAGACATGTCGTGCCGTTCTCTCGAACCGCGAAGATGGCTTTGTCTGGGTTGTTGGAGAGACCGGACAGGTTTTCACCTTCCTGCTCAGCCAGCACCACGGACAGCGCCAGCACACCTGACGACAAGAACAGAGGTGGTGAGCCTGGTGACAAATGGCTCGCAGACACACTCACGCACACATTTGGGCCACCCCTGAAAACATGCAGAATCAGCAGAATCTGCGTCGTAAACGACCGGAGTTTAAGCTGAAGCCACCTGGCATCTTTTAGATCACCTCGGTTTCTGGTGACAAAGTCAAAAACGGGTTAAAAAACCGAGAGTGAAGTCTGCAGTATCAGGGGAGCAACAGCACATCACGGACTGCAGTAAGAACAGCCTCAGGAAGTGACAAAACTACAACTCCGGTTACATTTGAAGCTCTTTTTTTCCCACCCAAATGAGGAGATAAATAATGGGTGAAATACGCCAACTCATGGAAATGTAAGAACACGCGCGCACACGGAGCCAGTAGTGGCCAGACACAAGCAGTGCACGTGCACGCCCATACACTTACACACACTGCAGTAAGGAGTCACGACAGCTTCACACACACTTTCTTACCAAACACAGTGAACAGCAAAAGTCGGGCGCTCTCCGTGGTGCTGAAACCGAGACGTCCCATCGCTACCAGCTTCCCCGGAGCAGGAAAAAGAGCGGGGGCTAAGTGACTGGGCAGCCGGTGCTGAACCCGCGAAAAGAAAAGAGAGAAAGGAAGGCAGTGAGGGGAGGGAGAGAGAAAATGACAGAAAGAGAGAGAGAAATGGGGGTGGGGAGAGAGAAAGAGAGGAGGATTGCCTCTTCCCAGCGCCAAGAAGTCACGCTCAAATCATCGTGAATGCTGCAGGAAAGAAAAAAAAGTCTCCAGGTTGGGCGTGAGATCCGGTTTGCGCCGCAAAAGCTGCCCGGCACCGAGGAGTTCTGGCTATCCAAACCGACCTCTCCTTTCAAGGTTGACGGGCTTTAACCCAGCGACAGCCTCTGCGCGTTATTAACGTCACGAAGATCCCTTTTTTTTTTCTTTGAAAAGGAAAAAAAAGTCTCTTAAGTTAAAAATGATCGCGGCATACAGTGTCAGTTATTCCCGCAGTGCTGTGGTATCCATGTCTGTGGTAAAGCGACTGCAGGTTGGGGTTGAAATGATGGATGTCTGGAGGGAAACACCGACAAAACCTCTCCCCCTCCTCCCTCTCTCACTATCTCAAACTCCACTTGTGCAAGGTTGAAGCCAAGTGCGTTTGAGAGCGAGAGCTACAAAACGCTCATAATGAGATTTTCACTCTTTCTCTGCCAAAATAAGAGGGGTGTGAACCCGGCACCGGAATCCGTACAGCACTTAGCTTTCTCTAACTTTACACAAGGATGATTTTGAACCCACAAGATCAGAGAAAAATCTGCGCTTATTGACCTTTTGGAATTAGGGCAAAGTGTGAATAAATGTTTTATGTAACACTCACTACCACAAGCCTTATCGAGGGTAGATGCCACACAGACGCACACACATCAGGTTTAGACTTTATTTGATGTTAAGGTGTACTGGAAGATACAGAAAAATCGCACAGCACAACAAGCTTATGCTATACATAAATAATACACATTGTGTATGGCACATTACCTCTTTACCTTTGATGAACACTCCACCTACTCCAAAGGGAGTGGCATATAACACCGGACAAAGTTCCAACCATATATTGACACTACAGCATGCACAGTCGTAAGGCTGCGAGGTACTACGCAAACAGTTTGATTCATTTGTACTGACACCGGATCTTTAAATATGGGTGTAAATGTAAAACTTTAGTAGCATGGATTTATTGTTTCCACTCCAAGCGGAGTAGAACAAAGATGAATGCGTTCTGGTAACTCTCACGGAAATTGCCGGAGTTTTGAAAGTCATGTCTAAACGATCTTTGTGGGAATCCGTTCTTAAGGTAACGCGAGCAAACACGCTTTTTAAGCGTTTGTTTTTCTCAGATGAAAGTCAAACTCGCACTTGACGGAGCTGATGCTGTCGATGCTGGCTTTGCTGTCGACCTGGGGATGTTTTTTAACAGCCTGTGGAAAAGTTTCTGATCGCGGAATCCGCATTGAAAATGCCGTCGGATCCTGTTCCAGCTCTTTCGCATCCTTTTCGAACTCCGGGGAAGTAAAGCGGCGCAACATTTTGTTGCTCAATACAGAGAAAGTCGCGGCTGCAGATGAGGCAGTCGGTGCCTGTGGAGGTTCAGCCTTGCCGGGAGACCTTTCGCGCCTCCTCACGGTTCTAGATTTACGCAAAGGGACCAGAGTGCGCTCAGGAGGTGCGGGGCTGAGCATGCTGGTTGGCAGACTGCACCTTTTCTTATAATAGCTGTCGGGAAATCTGTGTAGACCGAAGTCTAACATTTTGGTTCGTTCTGTTGCCAGCTCATTCTCACTTTTGTTGGCAAGAATGGGGGTCATTAAAATGCCCAGAGCGGAGGGCGCGCTGGGTCTGTGGCTGTTTCTGTTGGGCCGAGGCGAGAACAGTGTGGATCTTTGAGCCTCACAGCCCATCGTTAGAGGGGGGAGGGGGTCATCTGAGGTGGTCGGCCTTCCCTCGCTTTGCAGATGCTTAAAGTTGGTAGAAATACAAGGACGGGGTGCAGGGGTCGAGACTTCAGAGAGGACCAGATAAGGTGGAGGCGAGGAGGCGCCATCGTTCTCCGTTTCAAACTCCTCTATCGAGTTCATGGACGGCAACCCGCTCCGCTTTATCCGCGGGATTGGCTGCCGGGTGCAGTTTGGAGCCAATAGGCAATGAGCATGATTACACGCTCGGAGGACCTCCAGTCTGTCTGCTAAATGTCCAACCTTCTTCTCCAGCTCGCCGGGTCGCAGCTGCGCACTTCCACGAGCGCCTCCGTCCTCGCGGCCCTTTTTGGAATTGTTGGTGAGCGCGCAGATGCATTCAGTGTGGCCAAGAAACTTTGCCACTCCAATAGCAGAGTTGCCAACTTTGTTTTGTCGGTCTATCTGAAGACCCAGCCTCTTGAAAGCTCTCACCAAAAACTCGACAACGTGCGCGTGACCTGCCACCGCGGCGTACATGAGCGCTGTGTTTCCCCACGAGTCTACAATCTCCGGGTCCGCGCTGTTTCGGACCAGGATCTTCACCGCGTCCAGGTGTCCCTGCTCACAGGCGTGACTGAGCGCTGTGCGCCCGTTTCCGTCCCTGCAGTTGACGCTGGCGCCTCTGTGCAGCAGGAGCTCTGCAAACTTACACCGAGCCTGGGCATCGGGCAGCAAGACAGAGGAGATGAGGGGAGTCTGTGCGCCCTCCGTTTTGGAGTCCACGATTTCCCCATCCAGCGCATCCAGAACAAACCGGGCCAGGTGGACTTTATCCTTGGAGATCGCATCCAGGAGGATCTTGGTGCCTGTTTTCCCGTTAGACTTCCCGGGAGCTGTTAGCATGTTTATTAGAAGATTATTATCCAATAAGTTTATTAAAATTTATTTACGAAAACTCATCTTTCTATTAGTAGAGCAGGTTTGGAAAACCTCTTTTCCCCCCAACGATTGCTGACAAACAAAGCCTCCACCCTAATTTTATAGTGAAAGGGAAGCTACGGAGGAGTTGCCGGGCAACGCAAACATAATTAGCCTACCACGCTTTGTTCTTCTTTTCTAATGGAAATACTTTGTTTACAATGACATAAAAAAGAGCGTCAGCACTGGAGCCGCCTGTGTTCAAGAGAGGAGCTGGCTTATCAATTCACTTGTTGAATGTGATGAGACGGCAGTGGTTATTATTTGTGTGTGTGTGTGTGTGTGGAGGGGGGGGGGGGAGAGTGCGTGGGTGGTGTGCTCGTGCCCTACAGTGTGCTTTAGAACACAATTATCAAATCAGAGAAGATGAATAATCCACATTACAGCCGGGAGAGTATATGGTAGCATCTGAATGAATCACATTTTCAGTGACATCATTGGTGCAGCTTAACTACAAAACTGGCAGCAGGATGTTTCAGCATTCCAACTAACAAAACATGCTTACCTCACACCCCTGATACACGTCTTCCTCTGGCCTGCAGTGTTTTCTACTATCCTCGATTGTTTTTGTGCAATATTTCTCATGTAAAACTGTAAAAAAGCTAAGCAAACAAAAGAAACTATTTTCTTTCTGTAAAGTTTTACTATGACTGTGCAGAAAGACTGCAGGGCTGGTGGTGGTGATAGTGTGACAGCATGTAAACATTTATGGTGCCCTCCTCAGATGAGCTGCACAAATGACTGCATGGTTGGGAGAAAATTTATTTAGGTTTGGGTAACTTGGGCACAATATTATTAGTGCTGTGTAATACTGTAAATTTAGGTATCAATCCAAAAACCAGGTAAACACAGGACCAGCGTTGCTGACGTCAATAATATTTTTAACTTATAAAGGCAGCTTATGTAGGTGAGAGCAGTGTGTCGTAACTTATGAGGAATCCACATCAATTTCCAAATTCTGAACATTAATGACACTAAATCCCTGCACTTTCCACTTTAGTTAATACAACAAAACACACCTTTCAGATTTTCATGTATTTATGTTTTTAAATGTGTTAATAATAAATAAAAAAGGCTTGATTTAGCAAAAACAGGTTCAGGCATTTTTCGTAATGAATGTTTGAGGTGTTTCATTCCACCAAAAAACAAGATAAGATCGATACTAGTATGAATCCAAAACTAATACCTGCGTTGGTATTGACACTATCGATATTTGAATCAATGCCCTTTTATGTATACACTTTGGGTACTGCAAGGAAAAAGCTATTTAGTTATTTTATATTCAAGCCCAGGCAGACAACTCTACAGCTAATATTTTGAAAACCAGGCAACCGTAATGTCTTTATATTTATACCTTCCTATTCTAACAGACTACTCAAAGTAGCTTTAAGTAGCAAATCACAATTAACTATTCTGCATTATCTACCTCACATCTACTATCAATTTAGAATCACTACTTATTCTAACATGCATGGCTTTGAAGGAAATCGGTGCACATAAAGGAAACACAGGGAAAACGTGCTAATCTCACTCAGCCAGCATTTGAGCCAGGAACCTTCTTGCTGCTGCAAGGCAACAGTGTTAATCACTCTATTTAATTCAATGCAGTTCAAATTGTATTTATATAGTTCACAACAACTGTCACATCGAGGTGGTTAATATGGTAAGGTAAAGACTTTAATATTAGAAAGTAACCCCAACAATCCCAGAGCATCCCCATGAGAAAGTCCTTGTGACAGAAGGAATGAAAAACTCCCTTTTAACAGGAACAAACCTCCAAGGGAACCAGGCTCAGTGAGCCATCTGCCCTGGGGCATTTTGGGGGGCGGGGGGGTTAAGGAGAGAGCAGACGGATACATGACAAATGACACTATGGATACGTTGGATAAACAGAAGTACACTTCTGAGGAAATGTACATGATTTTAGCAGTACTGTACATTCAGAAACAATATTTTTTCCCCAATTGGAAATATTTTATTTCCCTCAAATTCAACAAGGTTAGGTCAAACACAAAGAGTACGTTCTGAGGAAAACACAAATGAGCCACGTAATTATGTCCCATTTTACACCTGGATTTATTGAGACACATACTATAAAACAGTATTAAAGGAGCTGGATAACAACAGTATTTTCATTGCTATAAGTTCAACAGTACAATATAAATACAAAAACACGCACAGAATGTCTGTCGACAAGCTACAATTCAAATAGAAAATAAAGGAGATACAGTAGAAACTGAGGAAATGAAATCAGTGATGTTGCTCTGCAAAAATAATCTGCTTTTTTGACAAACTCGAGAGCCAAAGGTTACATGTAAATCACACAACAGAAACATTCAACTAGTGCAAAAAAGCTTCTAACATAATCATCTTAAACTACACATTATCTAATATATAATATATATTCATTTATTTATATATACTTTCATATAAATAACCCCTTAATTTGGCATTTTATCATTCATAAAATAATTTAAACATCCTAACAGACACTGAGTGGCACATTTGAAAGCGATGGAATAAAATTTAAAAGCACTTTTACTCATTTAACTCTACACTAGATATGTGGTGAGAGCTTTATATCGTGTTGTGTGGTGCAGTATAAGGGCAGACTGGAAAACAAAAGAAAGAGAACAAACTCCAAAAAACAAAACAAAACAATGGTTGATCATTTTTCCCTCACCCAGCAGACCCACTCAATCCCCAAGCCCTTAAATGGCAGAACACAACTGGTCCAAAAGTAAATTAAACTACATACATTCCAGTATATACAAGAATATCCCGTCTACCCTTTACATATAACACAGCAGAATAAAACAGGGAAAAAAACAAACAAAAACTTTTTAAAAAAGGCCAAAATACCCATAGGTGCCTTTATCCTTAATGTTTTTATATCATTACATGACTTTTTTGTCAGTTTAGTCAATGTTAGTGTTACATTAGAACAGTACTGCACATCACACTTTTAATTCTCTGCAGAGGCATCCTGGCACAGTACCACCACCTCCAACATCACCTCTGTAACATCGTTAGGAAGGGAACCTGCTGTAGACAGGAGTGAACACCAGAGACTTTTACGAATCTGTTATTCGGTCCACCCTCCTATAGCCAGAGCTGGACAGGAAACTGCGAGGTTTACAAGCTGAGGGTGCTCAGGTGCAGTCAAGAATCTATAAAGGGAGCACTAGCATTCAACAATGCTGTAATAATGACAAGACAAAGAGACGCCTGCCAGCCAAAGTCAGAGGAACGGGCGATAGCATGTGTGGAATACCGTTTACTGTTACAGCTATGAGGGAATTATCTTGTTTGCATAGTGTACGTAGTGGTTTTGGCCTTAAACTCAGAGTACCAAAAGTATTGCAGTTTAAACTGTACTCATGGAAACGAGTAAAATACATGTAAATGTAATTTCCAAGTGCAAAAGAAGCACAGCTATTAAACCATCTCATGAGTACCTAAAATTAAAGTAAGTGAAACAAAAAAATTTGAGGGATTAGCATGTATTCCCTGTGATCCCTTTATAGTATTCTGACTCAGCGTGACAATAAACCTTTTTTATAGTCATCAAAAAGTCAATAACACGTCTTTGTGATAAGGTGGAGGATTGTGTGACATGGAGGGAGAAAGGGGGGGTGGGTGTTGCCACTCTTAATACAACAATTTTATTTTTTTAAAAATACATTCTTACTGAAAACAGAAAGCCTACAGTAGTGCACCGCTACATGTTCCGTGTTTTTGTTACTTTTTCTTCTCTTTTTCTTTTTTTTCTTTTTTAACTTTTTTTGACAGCCTATCAGATACAAAGTGCTCAGGACACGACTGGTGTAGCATACAGTGTATTTCTCATACAGTTGATTCATTTGTGGTGAAATGACATTAAATCTTATACATACTCTTCATCCCTCTGTGTCTGCAGCGGTTCATTGGATACTGCTTTTTTTTTCTTCTCAAAAATGGTCAAATTGGGAACAGAGCCTGTTTATGTGACCTGTCATGAGCCTGTGTGTGTGTGTGAGGAATTTGGTGTGTGTGTGCTTGTACTAAGTCCTGCTAATAGCTGAAGAGAACATACGATGTGATGGCAACAGAGAATTTAGATACACTAGAGGAGACGACGTATTTTCCTGTGTGTTCTCCGAGGTAACGTTTCCTGTCTCGATAAGTGGTTAATCCCCCCTGACAAACGGTGATAAGCACCAATGGCTCAGTGGTATAAAGATAGTGGTTGGAGAGCACACGATGCATGGCTGAGTGAACAGAGCAAAAGAAGAGGTGTAGGGCCGGGACTGCTGTGTGTCTGCGCGAACATAAATAAAACACAAAGTGATGTAGGAAGGTTTTCATCTCTGGACTGTAGAGGGCTTTCTGTGGAGTGTTTTCTGCACCTTCTTGTGTGTTTGAGTGTACAAGTGTGAATGTGTCTTCCCAGTCTCAGCCGCTCACACCACTGTGGCAGGTCTGCGGTCCATCTCCTCCTCCAACTTCACCATCTGCTGCATGTCCTTCGTCTTGGAAGAGATAGAAGACAGTTAAGACAGGCAGACACAGACATCTTCTTTTAATGTGTGCAAGTGGAAGATTTTGTAGTGGATTTGTACAACTTTTGTGATCAATTTTTAGTAAACAATTTCTCAGTATGAGCTTCAGATTTCAGGATTCTGTTGGGTGTATCTCTGAATTGCTTGGCAGGTAATAAAGCCACATGCTTAGTTGGAGTAATTGTTGCCTCAGTGGGACACAGTGACATACTATGAAAGTAAATGATTATGAGCTGGAGTAGAAGCACAGAGGAGCAGGTTGTGAGCTGGCTGTTTTTGCTTAGTAATAGCTGGTGAGTCATGGTGATAAATGACTTGAGCTGCTAGTTGGCACTCCTGACAGCGCGAGAGCTGCAGACTAAAAATGTGGGAGTGGAATTTCATCATACAGAGGAAAGAAACACTTTCTATTTCAAACTGTGCAAATCTCTTCAAAGACAGGCCTGTCGTGTACTATTCCCCTGCTGTACTCAGGGCTGAGTCACTTAAGTAGATCATTATAGCAATCATTTAGATAGCAGAACAGTCAAGACTTAAACAGGCTCGGTGAAAAACTGAGGCAATGAAAACGTGACTAAGAGGTAGGAGGAAAAGACGTGAAAGGAAACACGATCACTGAATGATGCAGCGACAGAAAGGTGATGTCAGAGGTAGAGATGAGGGGAGATGGCGATGCCTACCTTGAACCTGTTTGTTTGCATGGTGTGATTTCAAAAGCTGTGCCGGAAGAAGCAAATCAAATTAAAAGAAAGGAAAATGTGCATACATGTGAAACATGTACAGGTACTATGACAGATGGTAAAATAAAATGCAAAAATGGGGACATGATGACGTAAACCGTACTTTCTTCTATTTGTAATGTTGGGAAAAAAAGACACTGATATTATAATCTGGCTTTTTTGTTTGTTTGTTTGTTTCATTTCAGAGGTTTTGTTTATCTTTAGTAATTCAGGGCAATTCTGATCCTAACTTTGGGGATAAATTCTTGCATAAATAATAATTATATCACAAGCAATAACAACAGCTGTCGATATGTCAGTGAAGGAAGTACAGTTGTGTTTAGAAGTTTACAAACCCTCATCATGAGCATTAAAAGTATTTGTTTGACAGCACTCACTGGATTTACCAATATGCAGAACAATGGGAAAGTCCAGTGAACTCAGTAAAGATCTAAGAAAGAAATCTGTAGATTCACACTAGTTAGGAAAGTCCCTCTGAGCCATTTCTGGTACTGGTACATTGTGGATGGAATATTGAAGAAGAGTGACTACCTCCAAATTCTTAAATTTCACCTCAAATCAACAGCTAGATAGTTGAAAGTTGGGCACACCTAGTGGTGCCCAACTTCCCAACAGGAAAATGATCCTAAACTGGTTACAGTGCTGGAGGAGTATATACACAGAGGACTGGAATGTGAGTGTCTGAAATTCAGAGAAATTATCTCCACTAAAGATTAGAGGTGGGAATCACCATACATCCCACGATACGATATTATCACAATGCTTAACGCACGATACGATATTATTGCAATTTCTTAAAATATTTTGCGATATTCAGATTCTGTACATAAAGGTAAACTTTATCAATATTCATTTTCTCTAATATCAAAGTCTCACACTCAGTCTTTCTCTCATTTCAGTTTTATTGTTGACAAACTGAACGGTTTGTATTACAGTCTAGTCCAACTTAACTGAACGCAACCATCTGGTACAATTATAGCTATTCTGAACTATGCAGTTTATGAAAACTATGCAGCCCCTTCAGCAACTGAAGAATTTGAAAGTAAATTAAAACAAAATATAATTTTACATTAAATAAAAGTTTTAAACTTAATTAAAATAAAACATGTCTTAAATTAAAATAAATAAATAATAAGGAACTGTCATGTTTATTGCTGCCAAAAAAAAAGTTAAACACATTTGGACAGTGAAGGAATGTCAGGATTCTTGCTCAGAAAAAGGATCAACATGCTCTGAAGTCAGAGCACAAAAACCTTTTTTGTAACAAAATATCGATTTCTGCTGTCCCTGTATCGATACATTATTAGCAAACAAAATATCACCATACTACACAGTATCGATTTTTTCCCCCACCCCTACTAAAGATACATGCTTTACATTCATTCTACCCTGGAAAAAGTTAGTGTTAAAAAAAGTTAAAAGCCCGAAATTACAATAACAGTCATGCCCATGATGAGGGAATGTAAACTTATGACAAATGTATCTAGAACATTTAACTAGTCCCACAGCTTGAGTGTCATTTATACTTTCTAAGCCGGTAAAGCAAGAAGCTCCTTAAACTGAGGAATGTTCTGATATGAGCAGGATATGGTCCAATACTAAATGCTGGGTTTAAACAACAGTGCTAACAGCTTAGATAGGTGACAGCAATCACAGTTACTGCTATCTAGATCAATTTACACTGTAGTGGCAGTAAAAGGTAATTTCCTTCTATGTACCTGCTCATTGAACTTCTCCAGTTTCTCCAGCTGCTCTCTCTGGTTTTTCTCTAGCTGCTCCATCTCCTTCTGATGCTTCATAGCCAGCTGCAGAAACATGGAGACAAAGGCAATAAACTAATATGTTTTAGTAGGGGGAGTCATTTGTAATGTTTGCAGCCATCTAAGCATTTGATTCAAGATTAAGGATCATTATGCAACACTGGGTTGTAAAACAAAATTCTGATGTCGTCACAAACAAGAAAGACTTAGGCTGTCTCAGCCTGAGGAAAGAAACTACTCTGAGGTTGAGCGCTGCAGGAGCAACAACTTCTTTATCACTTGCTCAATGGCAGCAGGGTGAACAGACTGAGGGATATTACACTTTGTATTTAAATTCCAACAATGTTAATCCAGTGCACAGGCTAAAGGAATAATGATTGAAGTGCTCTTCAGCTGAGGAATAAAAAATAAACATCCTACCCTCTTCCTCTCATCCAGGAACTTCTTGGTGTTGCTGCTGTTTAGCTCCCGCACTCTCCTTCAGAGCGGAACAAAACCATCACAACATGAAGTTACAATGAGCGCTTAAGAGCCCCAAAACAACGACTGAACGATTACATCACGCGCGTGACCCACCTCTCTCGCTCTGCCTTATTTTTGATAGTCTTGTCCTGGCTGATGGCTTTACTGTTTTCCATGGACATCTTAGCCTGGTTGGCACGCATCTCTTTGCTCTGCCTGCATTGAGGAACAAGCAGCTGCATATAAGACAAGTTGTCTGCATCCAATTTTTGGCAATAAAATCTCAGAGTAGCTGCCCCAAACGATCATGTCTGATCACTCGCAGTAATCCATCCTTATGTGTGTGAGCAAGCTGTGCGGGTCTCTCACCTTTCATGAATGAGTTTGAGCTGCATGGTCTGCTGCTCCTGGACAGTGGCCAAGAGCTTCTTGAGGTGTTCACACTGCTGGGTGACGTGGCTGTCCTTCATCTCCTGCTCCTCACTGCTGTGACTACTGATTAGCTCTGACCACTCTTTGGTGTGCTGTGCTGTGATGTCCTTTACCTGCATGCGAACACACGAGCGCATTAATAACTCACAGCTAAGATACTTGTCATCCTCACAGCTAATAATAGCTTTGTGGAAAGAGCGTTGGCTGTAAGTTACCTTGGTTTTATGATCAGCAACTAGCGTTTGAATCTTATCTTCTGTCTCCTTCTTCAGCTCTTGGCAGTTGTTTTCACTGTAAGGAACCCACATGTTCAAGTGGACAAGAGAGGTTTAGTTGAATTGATCTTAAGGAATGGAGTCAAGAGGGGTGGGCAAAGTTAGGTATGTCTTTGATTTGTCTCTGTGAATAAATGGTTATTTGCAAAGCTTCATATCACACTGGGAGCTTTATAGAAGCAGTGTCGAGTCTTGCACGGGGACTTCCTGTCCTCTTCGTGTGCTCTGTGCAGTTTGACACAGCTAATATTATTTTTTGAGCTCTAGATGTCGTGGTTTGCCAGTGTAGCAGGCAGAATAGAAACCAAATGCAGGACTCTGGAATAGGGATGGGTATCGAAAACCGGTTCTTGTTGAGAACCGGTTCCCACTGTTTCAATTCCTTGGAATTGTTTGCCATTTGTGCAAACGATTCCCTTATCGATTCCAGTCTCCCCGAATGACGTCACCACGTTGCAGAGCGTCATTTACTTGGCAGGAAACATGGCACGTAAGCGGCTCAAACACTCAAAAGTTTGGTTATACTTTACGAGAACGGATGACAACAGGGCAACTTGCAATACTTGCAAAGTAGATATTTCATTTAAGGGAGGAAACACTACGAATATGAAAAAGCATTTGCTCACAAAACACGCGATAACCTTAAATGAATGTCGTGTTTTTAATTCTGCTCCGGACTCGTGAATCTCAACCCAGCAGCAGCGGTAACGTTTGCACGTCCTCTCCCGTTAATGCGGCAGGTAAATAATCAACTAACAGTGCATATTATGTTAGCGTTAGTTAACCTGCCATTACTGTGCGTTTAGATGACCATGATGAGAGAGACAGAGTCTGGCTCAGATGCTGGCAGTTCTCGCTGCAGTCTACCGTAGCGTCTCCTTTCAGGACAGGATAGACGAATGTCACCGAGCAGTGACTCAGTTTGTGGTAAAAGCCTTGCACCCATTTGCCACAGCAGATGCCCTGATTTTCAGTAAGTGAATGTGTTTAATTGTAGGCAGGGACATTACTGGATATTCTTGTGTAATTGCTACAGAATAATTTATGTTATACTTTGTTATTGCTACCGAAGAATATTTATTTTATTATTTTACATTTACAATTTTTTTTTCCTGGGGACCCTGTGACACCCCATTGAAGAGCCGTAGGCTGTGGATCTCTTAATATGTCACTGTTGGGTTTGTAAGGCCATGTTACTCCTAAATTTTTATCTTGTTCAAAGAGAAGATATAAAACAAAGTTCTAAGCTAATCGAACTTAGTGTTCTCCTTTTTTTAAAAAAAAGAATCGATAAGAGAATCAAATCGTTAAACAGAATCGAAAATGGAATCGGAATCGTGAAAATCTTATCAATACCCATCCCTACTCTGGAAACTAGAAATGAACTCAATAACAGCTTTAATGGTCTACAGGGGGAAAGACAACAAAAAAAACATTCACTGAGCAGGAAAGAGTCAAACAATAAATACACACGAGGCAGTTAGGGAGATGGGAAACACAAGGGAACATAGATGCAACAAATCAGGAAAACTAGACGGGTAACTTAAAACTCAACATGAAGCACACAAGACTATCAAAATAAAACTGGAACTAACACCAAGACACAGACCCAAACCTCAGAATTTGACAGAGACAAAAAGATAAACAAACATAGAGACGAGACTGACTTCACAAGGGAGACACTAAAGGACAAAACACAGAGATGAGACTAATGAGTTTGTGTTTGTGTGTGTGTTTGCTTTTGTCTCCACTTACCCTCGTTTCTTGATGGCTTTCTCTAGTAGCTTCTCCAGAGTTACCTTCTCCTTATCATGCAGAGACACTATCTTGTCCACCTGAGTGCAGTGAGTTTTCTGCATTGTATTTTGATCCTAGTGCAGAAAAGGGAGACACGTTTATTATTTATAATTATTATTTATTATATATAAGTATTTACTTATGCCATGCAAATGCAGTTTTAACCTATATTGAAACCAATTTGGAATCAGCACAACAGGCAGCAGCAACAACAACAACGATTATTGTTTCTAATACGCTCATATGTTGACTTTGTTGCTTCCCCTGAATAATGAACCAGCAGCTATCTTTTTTCAGCCAACAGATGGGTCTGCAGGTACTGATATACACATGTTAAGCAACAGGACTAAATTCTGTGATAATTAATCTGCATGTATGACTGAGCCAGCAGCCAATGTAAACTGTGCTGATCGCTGTTTGAAGAAAAACAGGACAAAAACTATAGAGTGTCTATAGATCCAGACAAAAACAGTGTCTGGATCTATAGACACGTCTCAGTATTTTAACTTGTGTGCCTTCTTTACTCCTGGGATATAATTCAAATCTCCACAAATCCATCGCTGAGAGGAAGGGAAAAGGAAAAGCTTGCAATAAAGAAACAGTTGTATAATTTCCTGCAGCTCTCTTATACAGACTTGCTTTGTGCAGCCAGGAGACACTAGAAGCAATACGACACATTAGCATACTCAGAAGCACCCTATGTACATTATGAACGGACTCTGTGTGTGTGTTTGTGTGTGTGTGTGTGTGTGTGTGTGCAGTCAGTGGTCAGTGGAAGATGAAAGGTAGAGCTGCCTCCCCTTCCACCGTTTCTGTCCCTCTGAGCATCAATAACTGTCAGGAATAAACAGCAGCTCCTTTGCATTATTAGCAGACTGGTCTGCAGTAAAACAGTCACCCACCTTTGAGTGTTTCTTCTTTAGAGTGTTGAGCTCCTTCTGCTGCTTTTTAATCAATTTAAGGTACGACTGCAGTGGGAGAGATCCATGTTTAGTCACGATGTACAATATACTAGACTCAGGCAGCATTAATAGTTGGCGTGCAGTTACATCCATGAGATAATTGTGAGTTTAATATTGGTGCAAAATCATAACTACAATAGTATTGGTTATTACCAAAAGATAACACAAAGTAGTTATTGTTTTTTAGGCCTAAACATGATACAGACAATGTCAACACCTGAAGCAAAGATTACTTCTATATAGAGCTGCCACAAACGATTATTTTGATAGTCGACTAATCAGATCATCATCCATTGGACGTAAAACATACAGCTTATTGCACCAGCAGCATCTGCTCTTATATAACTATCATTAGCTTACAGCTTTAAGTGTTTAAGGTCTGTGCTAACTAAAAATAAAGACAAGATGATAGTTTATTAAATTTTAATGAAATTTGCAGATTGTTTCAGTGAAGTTTAATAAACTCGTTGCTATCTAAAATATAACAGGACACCGGAGTATATTCTCGAGCATCTCACACTTCTGATAATCAGCTGTCTTCTTGATGTTTATTCAGCTGTGTAAAAACTATAACTTTAATCTCAGCCAAACCGATTTACTCAGGAACAAATAAAATACTAAAAAAAAGCCAAACAATAACATTTTTAAGTTATCTAAGTGACTTATATATCATGTTTAACCTGAGTAGCAAAAGACAGCAGTGGGTTTGAAAATGATGTGCCGGGAGTCCGGTGTTCTCACGGGCTCTCGTAAGCCTAGCCCCCGGCTAGCTATCGAGCTAGTGGGTAACAAACGTCTCCAAAAACGTCGGAGCGCTTTTGAAAATATGTGGTGTCTTGATAAACTGAGCAGATATTTGAGGTTTACACAGCTACATTCCCGCGTGAAAATATGTTAAACGTTTATTTTGTGACCCAGAAAGAATAATAAGAGTAATATTAAAACTAACTAGCTGTTGTTGGAAACTGAGCAGGGCCGCGCTATGAATTCTGGGACACAGCTTCTTCTTCTTCGGGGTTTAACGGCAGCTGGCATCCTTGTACATGCAGTGCTGCCATCTTCTGTTTCAGTCCGTTATTACACTCTTAAATCCTACTACTTATTCCTGCGTCTTTTGTGATCTTACAAAGCTTCAAACGACGCGTCGACTATTAAATCAGTCGTCGACGATTTTGATAGTCGATGTAATCGTGACTAGTCGACTAATCGTGGCAGCCCTACTTCTATATAATTGCTCATTCTTCATACATACGCCTGTACAGACTAAACTAAAGGAAACCTGCTGCTGAGCTATGTGACAGGAGTTACAATACCAACCTTCATTTGCTTTAAGTCATCAATGCTGACAGTAGGCACGAGTGCGTTATCTGAAACAGCAGTGGAAACAGAAATGTTATTCTGTGTTTACATAGTTCACATACAGCATGTTTAATATGTCTGTCTTTACGTCAGCGTATACCCTTCTTAGCTTCGGTCGTGTTATTTTGGGCAGCGTTGGAAGTCTGGGCCATGTCTGAGCTGGCTTGCGGTGTCACACTGGTTTTCACGGTGTCACCTTTACCCTTCCCTTTCTTGTCGTTTTTTGAGCTTCCGCTGGGAACATCTGCTATGTCGTTCTACAAAGGAAAAGAGACGCATTTATTCAAACTGGCTGCATCCTTTTAGTCAGATACATGCGATCAGACCAGTTTTGGATTCGTATGGGCGCCGCTTCCAAACACATGTGTACCGTGTCAATTCCCAGTGCTTTCATCTGGTCAGCTCTCTTCTCTGCTATAGTCAAAAACTTCTTTGGGTCTGATAGAGCATCCACAATAGCTGAAACACAAAGAGATGTAGAAGATTTGGTCATGAGCCTGGTGGGCTGAATGAATAACCCGACGCTGAAATGTGTCATTCAGTGCAAACTTTGTATGACACAGCTTTGCGTTCCTGTCTACGTTCACTCAAGTCTCCTTATCAAATCTGAAATCATCTTCACGTCTTGTTTAAATAACCGTTACTAGGGAACAGGATCTTATTTTCAGCTCTTGGTGAAGAGCTGCTTGAGTAGGAAAGTGATAGCGACAGATCTTGCAGAATAACCACTAATGGTTACAGTAATGATTCCTCAGTGCGAGCCCGTTGGCTTTATTTAATGACAACTCCAATTGTCCTGCTCATTTGTATGCTCGTGCCTGTTCAAAACCATTACTGCAGAGTCACTGTCATCATCATTTGTGCCACGCCATTACTGTGAATGTTAAAACCAAGGCAGAGAAAAGGCGAGCGGGAGAGTTTTCTTGCTTTCCTTTCTCCTCTCCTCTCCCTGCAGGCTACAGCAGCTGCTTTATTATACTGTTCTCAGAATACTTATGGCGGATATTAAAGGTTATCTATACAAAACAAACTTATAGTTCTGTTTTACCCATGCACTGAACTCTATCCAGTAATATAAAGTACATTAAGTGCTGCAATTTGTGTGTTTCCCTCACCTCCGAAGCCGTCGGGCACGTAGGTCTTGAGGATGATTTGGCAGAAGACGGTGGGCAACGACAGCGGCTTGTTGCCTTCGTTTCTCAGAGAGATGTGGCGGTAGCCAGCCTGCAGGCCGTCAAGAGGCAGGATGCGCTGCCCAATCAGCTTATTGTTGTCGTCGTAGACTGCGATGCGCAGCACGGCCAGGTCTGGTAAGATCACCTAGAAGGAAGGCATGAAGGGAAACAGTGGGTAAGAGGGAGGAGTAACCGCACTGAAAAAAAGGAAAAAGAAACGTCGCCATTAGTTCTGCCGAAATTTTGGAAGTCTAGTGAGCTCATTCTGCTCTGATAATGTTTAAAAAGATAAATATTTGCCAGACAAAGCAGTAAAAGAAAGCAGCATCATTAAAGGGGAAGGTCGAAGATGGAACTGCAAGGGACACATTCGGAGTATAGTCCATGTGTGATAAAAGAAAAAGACACGATAAAGGAGGAACACACTGCATATCTGACTGCTGACAAGCCCGTCTCTGCAGCTAGTATGCATCCAAGGAGTGGAGAATATCTTGTGTATATATGAATGCTTTTAACTCGTGTCTGCAGATGAGCTTCTGTACTCACACCCTTGGAAAAAAAGAGAGCGAGAGAGTGTCTTAACTGGGCTTCTATGTGAAGATAAGAGGATGATTAATACAAAGACGATGGGAAGGTGGGAGATAAGGCTGAAGAATACTCACTGGAGATGAATGGGTGGAAGCATCGCGTTTGTGTGTGTGTGTGTTTGCTTACACATTCACAGCCCTGCTGATGCACTGTGTATTGTTCGCTTGCAGTCATCGTGACAGCGGTGTGTATGCATGCAAAAAGTGTGGCGGCATTTGAGGGCATCTGTGTGTGTGGAGGTGAGAAACGAATCTTGCTTGCAGCCCTGCTTATGATGGCCCTCTTTGATAGGTGTGTGTGTGTGTGTGTGAGCAGCACTGCGGCAGGCTGTGATTGATGGTGTGTGTTAGGAAGCTGGAGTCACAGTCATGGCTGAGAGACTTCCTATTCTGCTGAGAGCAGCACTATTACACACATGTTCCTCGCTCTCTTATTGGCTCCCATCTCTTTTATTTTCCCTTTAATTCTCTCCCTCACCTCTAATTATCTTTCTTTTCATTTCTGTGGCTCCTTTCCTCACTTCCTTTTTCTTTTTCTGTGAGTCAGTATACAGTAGATTGTGTTTTGTTTTTTATGCCACCCTTTATTCTTCAACAGTATCCCAAATCACTCGAGAATGAGGCTGCTTATCATGTCACTAAGACCTTTCTCCAACCCAAATAATAGATTTCTCCCCCTCATCCCAAATGGGACTTTGTGCTGCAACATTTTTTTCAATTCACTGCATCCATTACTGTTGCCCCGTCTATCTGTTCGTGCTACCTTTCTGAAGACGAACGGCTCCTCGTTGTAGGCAGGGTTCAGTCCATTGTTCATCACCATGCGAGTGCGAAACTCTTTCCGGATGGTGTCCGTTGGCAGTCCATACATGTCGACTTCAACGTAGGTCCCGATTTTCTTGTCAGAGAGAAACTGTCCTGAGAACACCTAAAAAAGAAGCAGACCATTCTCAGTGCTTTGGAGAGGTGTTGATTTTACAGCAATATTATCTGCACAGGTTCATTCAGTGCACTGTGGGGTGGCTGTGGCTCAAGAGGTACTGCGACCGATATACTAATCAGAAGTTTGGTGATTCAGTCTGCATGCCAGTGTCCTTGGGCAAGATACTGAACCCAGAGTTGCTCCTGAATATGAATGGGTGAATGAGTCATGTTGCATAAAGCGCTTTGAGTCCTCTAGGAGAGTAAAAAAGCGTGATAAAAGAACCACTCCATTGACCACCGTAATTTGTACAGCATGCCACATCTAAGCCTGAAACCAACCTTCAACATGATATTATCTGTAGGTTTCACAGACATGGATGAAGCCTAGTTCCACTGAAAAAGGACTAGGCTGAATCCCTGAATGGAAATCCCGTATCCACTTTTTCCCTGAATGATTTATTAGTACTGCATGACCTAACCTGTACGCTGCAGGTTGCGGCGATGACACCATCCACCGGTGTCTCTGAGAATGGGTCAAACATCCTGTCTGACCGCCGCATGAAGTCGGGCTTCAGCAGGTACCTGACGTGCACAGAAGATGCACATGAGGAAAACAGCCACGCACAAACCCATCAATGAACACACTTTTGTTTTGTAAAATCTGATTATGATGTCTTTACAAATATGTTTTTGTTGTTGATGTCTCCCGATTTAGAATAAACGTAGCACACGAAGGTACCGTGCATATGTGTATGCTAACCAGGGGCCCATCAGAGTAACATTAGTAGTGATGACTGTCTGCGAAAGCCTCGATCTCGCCACATATAAGATTTCCAGCATTAGCAGGAAAATCTCTGCCCTCAGGGACAGTATTAAAGGCGAGGCATGGAGACGACAAGGGAGAGAGGAAGAGACAGATGACTGCCGAGAGAAGAGGAGCTTCCTTCTCGAAAGCACTCATTGGTTTTTGGAAAAGATAGTAGCTGCGGTCGCTTCTGGCAGTCGCTAATGAGATGTGACAAGCTAAAATTGATGAGCTTTAGAGAGGAGTGGAGAGGGAGGGAGGGGACAGACCGGAATGAGCTAAAGACAGGAGTTGAGGAGCTGTGCTCACCCGCAGGAACCATTGTACTCAAACTTTCCTTGGTTCAGCTGCATGGCCAGATCTGAGAGAAGAGTGAGAATTAGTGATTAGTAACTGCATTATATACACGCCAGTGTTTAAACATCAAAACAATCCAAATAAATGAATGACTAAAAAAGAAAGACGGTGTTAATTTTTTCTGAATCTGAGTGAATGGGTTTGTAATATTTTCCCTGACTCCCCCTTAGCTCCAAATCCCCAGACCCCTGCCTAAAGCCTCGCATATGCCCCACTCGCAGCAGGCCATATGGTCTAATCTCTAATGCCTCTGGACATAGGACAGCAGCTGTTTCACTCCCTGTTAAGGTGTTTATATGGCAGCAACAGTTTGATAGTGTGTGTGAGTGTTTGTAAGAGGTCAGAGATAAACAGAGGTACGAATTCAGCTGCATTTATTTAGCAATTTTGCACACACAAAAAGATATCGATTCTATTTAAATGAGCGGACCCTTAACACCAAATCCAAACCTCAATTCAGAAACTTGTTTTTTTTCTGCATGAATATATTTGCAGCTGCGAGATGGTCGTTTCGTAGCTTCACAGTCAACCCTTCCCCACATGCAGAAGATGCTCTGAGCACGATCAGAGGGTTCACTTGAAATTAGATTTGAGTGTGTATTTTGTAATATGAAGTTACATATACTATGAGTGGTGTTGTATGGGTGAGTGTGAGGTTAGAGGTCCCATGTTGCATGCTGTGGTACCTGGGGTCTGGAAGTTGAGTGAGACCATCTGGCAGCCTGCGTTCCAGAAGATCTGAGGCATGTAATTACTGGAGTCCACCCGGCCCCCTTTGGGGTAGATACGGCTCATCTGACGCTTGTTGTAGCTGTGCTGAAGCTCAGGAAAATTTGAAAAAAAAAAAGGAGGGAGAACATGTGTGTTTCAACACGTGTGTGTGCGTGTGTGCGTTAAACAGACTGTACAACTATTTTTAGTGTGAACAGCTTGGGTCAAGCAGTCCCACCGGAGGGGAGAGAGAGGCTGTGTGTCAGCCCGAGCTACACAGGCTGAAAGCACACTGGGCTCTGGAGGCCTCAAGTTCTTTTCCGACAGCAGAGTGGAAACAAATATGGCTAAAAAACATCAGTTTTGAGCCGACGTTCAGCTCTCATTTAGGTGACCCCAATCTATAAAGTTCAAACTCAGATTTCATTGGAAATTTATGTCTCTTCATGCATCTCAGTAAAGTGTCTGAGCTCTAAGTCTCATAGAGTTTAAACTTTAAAACTAAACTTGGTGAAATCTGATCTTATGCTGATTAAAGGTAACATACATCCTGTAACGATAACTTAAATGTATTATTTATCTACATTTTTCCTACCTTGGCGTCCTTTTTTTTTTATAGCTGTTCTATTTTCTAGAAAAATCCACTGCAACTGGCTGATCTGACAAATGCTCCAAGGATACTTCACAAACTCAATGGCATTAGTCTTCAGATAGCCCAGGCCAACTGACTCGTTAAAAGATGACATGTTATGGTGGATATTCCTTTCTGAAAAACAAAAGAAAAGCTGATTAACATTTATTTTGTCAGGCAGTAATTGATTGATTGTTCTATGAGGCTCTTACATGAGAAATGAGAGCTAAAAGTTGAAGCTCTCACCTTCAGCTACATCAAAACTCTGGAACTTGACCGGCTGTGCATAGTTGACCATGGCTGACAGATACGGGTGGATGTTAGTGGTGGCTCCCACATAGGTGTACTGAGCTATCAGAGCCTCCTCTAAGTCTTCTGCCACATCTACAGTCTGCACAGCACAAGCACACATACACATGGCTCAATAACCTAGTCTTATTCATCAGCCCAGAGACAGCAGTCAGCTTTTAGTGGGGTAAAAAGGGGACGGGATGGGCTCTTGCCTTCTTGTTGTTGTCTTGGTCAGATGCTTCAGAGATGTCTGTGGCGTCGGTTGCTTCAGATATCTCTGTCACCTCATCTTCAGGTACCTAAGAACACATCCATACAAAACACCCATTAATGGGATGTTCGTGTTAATGGTAGATTTGACTGAATTTGGGCCATAGTAGTCCAAAGTCCTATATTTAGCAAATGGTACAGGGGGAAAAAACTGTTACAGTTAGCTGTCTGTGAAGGTTCTCAGTCATTCAGGTCATTGTAGTCAAAGGAGCTTGCAAAGAAAAGCGTCTGGACTTCTTTAAGTTGCTTGAAGACGTTTCACCTCTCATCCGAGAAGCTTCTTCAGTTCTAAGGTCAAATGGTGCATCTTAAGGATAAAGGTCACTCTTTCGAGGATGCCAATGTTCACATTTTGGACAGAGAGGACAGATGGTTTAAAAGAGGAGTGAAAGAAGCCATTTATGTCCACTGTGAGCGACCATCTTTGAACAGACGCCATCTATAATCCAGTTTTGAGTTCCCTCCCCAGACGCCTTAACGCCCACTCACATCCTGGGCCATCTGACCTCAGGAATTCGCATGATAAGGTGGGGCCAGGTTTCACAATGAGCTCACCCGAAACCCTGGCTGATTGGGACCCACACCCAGTTTCACACCTTGGCTCAGGCGATTAGAGGATCATCAGGGGGTCCTTTTGTCCCTCTGTGGGGGGAAACTCCCACTAGGTTTATATCTGGGACTCTCCACCATTTGACCTTAGAACTGAAGAAGCTTCTCGGATGAGAGGTGAAACGTCTTCAAGCAACTTAAAGAAGTCCAGACGCTTTTCTTTGCAAGCTCCTTTGACTGTTACAGTTAGCTCACCTGCTGGGGATGTATAACAAACCAGAGTGCTTCTCTGCAAAGTCCACAGATTCGTTTTAGTGTTTCAGTAGCAAGTCGACACTCAAACCTACCTTCTTAATACTGTTGCTTTGCTCGTCATCTTTCCTTGAGCTGACAGCGTTACTCTGAGAAACACTGTTGGATTCTTTCTCGCTGGTTGCTTCAGAAACACTGCTGGGGGCCTCTGAATTCAAATCCTTATCCTCTGCCTCTTTTTCTCCTGCGCTCACATATACAGAACAACACAAATCAATTGCAAAGCTGATTTTTTTCCCTCCAGCATTAATATTTTACTTATTCCTTGGTGCATTTACTTTAACGAGTGTTTGCACTTGATGTTCTACTTTGCATTTTCTAGCATAAACCTATCGCTTACTGCTCGTACGAGAGAGGCTGTCACGCACATTACTACGATTTATTATTTCACATAGAAACACAGACTGTCAGACATCTGACCGTTCTCTGTGTCGTCTTCATTCTCCTCTCCCATAATGATAGCAGGGGTGTTTGTCTCTCCTGCCTCCATGTGTTTCTTGAAGGCCTCGAGCTGCTCTGTATTGCACACATACACATGTTAAAGACAGACAAACCTCATAAAATCACATAGATGTGCTGTCTACATACTCTGTTCGACTTCAGGTTTCAAGCGTTTGTTTTTGATGAGGATTTTCCGCTTGAGCTCACTTGGAGACGGTAAAGGACGCCCAGGTTCAATCTGCCAAAGAGAAAACAACTTTTACACTTAAGTAAATATGAGTATAACCCAATTAGAGCAAATCCTAAGAAATACTTTGTATCAGAAAGAGAGGATTTACCGCATAGTTCTCCAGAGGCTGTTTGAGGAGCAGGTCACCGAAGATCTCCTCGCAGTACTTGGCCATCTTGTACTGCTGAGGTTTACTAAGTAACACAGTCACAAAAATACATATCATGTCTATGTATTGATTATTTGTGAAAAATGTATGCAAATAAAAGCAATCCTTATGCATTCGATGTTTATTGATTATAAATGTACCTGCAGTGATTTTCAAATGACAAAATAACAGGAAAGTCTGATGTGACAAATGCTGTCTCCTTAATGGCTTGGATAACATCCTGTGGGAGGAGAAGAAAAACATTGGGTGTGAGGAGGATGAATCATAACAAGCCATCAAATGTTATATCAAACTCTGAACACAAGGGGGCAGACTTACATTATGAAATAGCATTAAAGCAGTAACTGAAAGACTGAACAAAGTTGGGTTTTTTTGTTCACCTTGAACAGGATATCTGTGCACATGGCCTTGCCATGAGTAATGATGGGTTCCTGGTCCTCTCCTTTCCCATCCCAGCAGTCCAGCTCCACACATCTAATGCAAAGCACACAGAAATGTCTCTGTCCACAAGCTGCACGTGCAACTGAGCTTTAGCATAGCCAGATAAACCTAACAGTGGATGATACATGTGTGTCTCAACCCATCCGAGTACACCATATTAACATAAATACCTGCATCCAGCCAGCAGGACCTGCCGGTACATCTCTACTGAGGACTTCCCTCCAAACTGTCGGCCTGTCAAGTACGTGTTGTGGGAGGAGCTGATGAAGTAATGGGCCAGCGACTGGTCCATATCTTGGTACAGTTCCAGCCGGTCCAGGAACACTGGAGCATTTTCATCTGACATTAGGTACCGGCAGAAGCCATCACTGGACATGTGACCTGAACAGAACAAGGACGGACACGAAGGGCGTAACTTAGTGGTAGAATATTATTTATTGTTAAACTTTGTGAATGTTTCTTTAAGGTGAAAGCAGTATAAAACTCTGAAAATATTATTGTAATTTTTTTATTTATTTTGGAAAAATGTAATATGTAGAAGAAGTGTTCTAAAGGAAACAGAATAAATGGCTTTTATAATTCACTCTCTATCACTAAGTATTTTATTAGTATATACATTTTTATCATTACTAACTCTGAATTCAGCACAAGACGTGCAAATGTCAGGCCTGTGTGTTTATATCAAAACAACTTGATGTTTAACTACTGTAGATTCTTTTGGGAATCTAAATGTGTATTTAAAAAGCACCAGAGCTATGTGTACAACCATTTCATCATAATGATAACAGGGGAAAAATAAACTCCGGCGCTTGACAATAAATATTTAGTCCTGGAGAAAATGTGCCAACAATCTGGTTTTCCATTCAAGGTAACACCTGCAGATGGCAGCAAAGCCTAAAACATCTCTCTCCCTCTGGCTTGCCCACACGGTTCTTTACCTTTCTTCTTCAGATCTTCGTCTCTCTCGTATTTCTCGATGATCTGCATGGCTCTCTTGGGGTCGTAGAATGGAAACAGAATCTCATTTAACCTTGGGTCGCGCTGGTTCTGTGAAGCGAAACGCAAACGCAGTCATCCCTCTATTCATCGTCTCCAGTAATTTCCCAGCACAAATCTAATTTAGGACAAACGCATCTTGCGCTACACGCAGGATAGGAGCAAACTTATTACAATATGTTTACACTCTCAATTTGTTATGCCTGATCAAAGGTACTGAACTCAGGACTATGTGATTGGCTTTCATCGCTTACTATTTAAGAAATATTATCTATATATCATTAGTATACACACAGGCACGTAACATTTAGACAGCAAGTACTAAAAGCACTGATCAAGGTGATTATTATACGGCAGCATAAACAAAAACCTGCGAG
Organism: Neolamprologus brichardi; assembly: GCF_056152115.1. Classification (NCBI taxonomy): domain Eukaryota; kingdom Metazoa; phylum Chordata; class Actinopteri; order Cichliformes; family Cichlidae; genus Neolamprologus; species Neolamprologus brichardi. The sequence goes on along the minus strand of NC_142118.1, from coordinate 4,542,241 downwards.
CCACACTAACAGGTGCAGAGATTAAATGTTGCTTAAAAGCAAAGGATCACATGTGTTTGAGGGAATCGAGGTGGCATTCACAAAAACAACAGCAAACATTCAAACATCATGAACATGTCGCTGCCCACTCACAGAGCCAGGTGGGGAATTTAATCTGATTGGCGAGCCCAGAGCATGAAGCAGCGCAAACACGTGACTGCACAGCAGCAGGACGAGGCAGGTATTCAGCCACACAGAGCAGCACAGCCACAGAACACATATACGCACAGCAGGGAACGAGACGAACCGAGCAGGAAGCAACAGGATGGAAACCTCGACCCTCCCGTTGCTACGGCAACACCAATCAGACACGGGGGGGGGGAGAAGGAGGCAAGCCGCGGTAGGGAGAACATGAGGAATGGGATGACGGTGGGCATGCAGAATAAGGGAGGTGGTTGAAGATGCCCTTGCAGGCCCACTCAAAGTTAAATGTTGTGTCCATCCAATTTGATTAAGGTGGACTAATGTGCAGTCGGGCCTGGGAGCAGGGCGACTTCTACCCCCGAGCAGGATGAGAGTAAGAGCAGCAGGAGTTGCAGGGAAGGGCACACGCAAGCTAAATACAGAGAGAAGTTAATGAATGATAAAGAGCTTACTTCATTCAGAAAGCTGACTAACTGGTCTACAGTTAAATAATCAGTTTTGTTCCCATTGCTGCAGAGAGATTAATTAGAAAAACAAAACAGAATGTTACGCTCCTTAAAATCGAAACCCTCACAGTCATTCACACAGTCAGTCAGTTAAAATGAGAAAAGCCAGTCTTTACAGTTACATTACGCTTTTAGTAGTATCTTGTTAATCATCACTCTTCTTTGACTGTTGTCATTAGGTTGAACATAATTAATGTTGAACGGTGGAAGCAGGTTAGGCTGTCCAGATATAGTTAGTGCGGCAGGCACAGAAACATTTGTCCTGATTATTTCCAACATGATGCAGCAGCTCTCACTTGGGGAATATTTAAACAGATGATATCATTGTTCCGCTCAGGCACAAGGTAACGCAGGTACAATCCGATGCTGGGTGAGGGTAATGCTGTTAAATGTGTATTCGGAGGATATTTTATTATTTTTAAAGGTACAAAAACATTTAAAAAGAGCGGACGAGATGAAATGCTTACATTTTCTTGAAGAGCTCCTCTATATCTGTGCGAGGGCAGATCTTCTGTGTGAGCGCGTAAAAAATGTCAAAGGTAAAATCTGCTGGTTCGATCTCATCGTTCTGTGAAAGGTAAGTGAGAGAGTCATTTCCTCACAGTTTTCTTTCAGCGTAACAAACTCGGACACATCTGACTTCCAGTATTGTCTGACCTTTCCACTAGGAAGGCCCAGATCCTTCAGAGCCTGAAAGATCCCCTTCTCCGTTTTGCCTGACGCAAATGTCCGAGTGATGCTTTAAGAAGAAGAGGAGGATAAGGTGAAGATGAGTGAATGACATTGTATAAAAAAAACAAACCCAAAAACACTTTAAACGCACTCTTACCCTCTTACAGGAATCTTCCCATTCACGTTGGTAAGGAAACACATTCTCATCCAACTAAACAAAAACAGGAAGTAGGATTAAGGCGTCTTACTGAAGAAGGCACAGCCAAGTTATTACAACTGTGCTGCGAATTGCACTCACTGTTTCTTGAGGCATGTCATTGGACAGACGTTGTTGGCCTTAACGTTGTGAATCACTGACCTCAAACCCTCGATCCACTTCTGCAAACAAACAAGCACAAGTATTCAGGACACACACGCGCACGTATTCACACTCCTGCCACTTAAAACCACTGAACAGATTACAAATTACATAGCATTCAAAAGCGCACCCAGTTTGAGGTGAATGTCTTTGGGGAAATAAACAAGCAAATGAATCGCTCTTTAACAGTCTTGTGATAGGGGCCTTGGCAGGACCATCATTAACACAGACACAAAAACACACACACACAGCGATAAACAGCGACCTGTTGCAAGGCTACAAGGAGTGATGATAAACAAACAGATAGAGAAGGCCTGTGACTGCCCATGAATATGCTGCCTCATGCATCCATGTAAAGGCCACTGATAATCCGAACACTTCTGAGCCTCCTCTCTGAATGTCTGTCCCTCTTTGTGCTAAACCCTCCTCCACTTCCACAACAAATTTCTACTGGTGTCATTATAAAAACATTAAATGCGATGGCTTGTGCAGCGGGGGCAGTCTGTTTGGGCCCGTGGTGTTCACGAAGCAGCGCGCTGATGTAAATATCTCCGTCATCTATCGAGGCCTGCTCTTTACTGTAGGGCCACCTGCATGCTGGGAGGGGTGCTGATGGTGTCACGGTGCGTTTGTGTCTATGTGTGCGCGCGAGAGAGATAAAGAGGGACCGTGTTTTTGACTGTGGGGGACGTGCTCATGTATTTTAACCTGTGAGTGTACGTGTTTGTGTTTGTGCTCCCTGCTGTGGGCTGCTGCATGAATATCATTGGCAGCCCCGTGGCACAAACAGCAGTTATAACACCCACCAGCAGGAAGGGAAAAAACAAAAAACAAAAAAACACCCTCTCATGGGAAATGAATAAACACCAATCCGGTGGTGCCAAATAACAGATCTGTGCTCAAAAAACAAAAACCCCCCAGCTTGTTCTAAAGCTACTGGTGATTTTAAATTTTCCTACAAACTGACATCTGCAAAAACATTATGTACACCGTGCTCCAAAATTATTATGCAAATAGGATTTTAGTGTCATAAACACTCAATTTTTTTGTGTTCAGTTAAACTCATGGATAGTGTTGTGTCTCAGGGCTCTTTGGATCACTGATATCAATCTCAGACATAATTAGTTTGTCAGATGAGCCCAATTAAAGGAAGTCTACTTAAGAAGGATGTTCCACTTTATTAAGCATGCCACAGGTTTAAAGCAATAATGGAAAGGAAAACAATCTCTGCTGCAGAGTGTCAAATAATGCAATGCCTTGGATAAGGTATGAAAACATTAGATATTTCACAAAAACTTAAGCAGGATCATCGTACTGTGAAGAGATTTGTGGCTGATTCAGAGCACAGACGGGTTTGCACAGATAAAGGCATAATGAGGAAGGTTTCTGCCAGACAAGTTCATCGGATTAAGAGAGCAGCTGTTAAAATGCTATTACAAAGCTGCAAAGAGATATTTGAAACCTCTGGAGTCCCATGAACCTCAAGGTGCAGGATCCTCCAGAGGCTTGCAGTTGTGCATAAACCTGCCATTCGGCCACCCCTAACCAAAACTGACAAGCTGAAACGGTTGCAGTGGGCCAAGAAATACATGAAGGTTAATTTTCAAACAGTCTTGTTTTCTAATTTGCCATGTAACCCTGGATGGTCCCGATGGATGATGTAGTGGACGGTTGGTGGATACCCACCATGTCTCAACAAGCCTGCGACATCAGCAAGGAAGTGACAGAGCCATGTTTTGGGCCAGAATCATGGGGAGAGAGCTCGTTGGCCTCTTTAGGGTCCCTGAAGGTGTGAAAATGACCTCAGCAAAGTATGTAGAGTTGCCATTTACCATTTCTTCCATGGTACGCAAAGAAGAACAGTGCCCTTCATAGCAAAATTATCCTCATGCATGACAATGCACCATCTCATGCTGCAAACAACACCTCTGTGTCATTGGCTGCTATTGGCATAAAAGGAGAAAAACTCATGTTGTGGTTTCCATCCTCCCTCCTGTGGTTTCTGACCTCAACCCTATTGAGAACCTTTGCAGTATCCTCAAGCAAAAGATCTATGAGGGTGGGAGGTAGTTCACATCAAAACAGCAGCTGTGGGAGGCGATTCTGACATCTTACAAAGAAATCCAACCAGAAATTCTCCTGGTTCAATGGATGCAAGAAATGTGAAGGCTATGTCAAGGAAGGGGTCCTATGCTAAAATGCAACTTGGCCTGTTAAGACATTTTGATCTAAATAGCTTTTAGTTTCAGTAAATATGACCTTTTAATGTTGCAAATTCAACAAATGACCATTTTCAGTTCTTTACAAACAAAATGTTTTGAAACTCTGTTGTGCATAATAATTTGGAACAGAGCATTTTGTGTCGTTTTATTTTTGGGAGGTTTGGTCAATTAAAATTGATGACTTGAAAATTATACTGACTGTCATTTGCATCGAGTATGTAGGAAAGTCAGCGATAAATATCAAAAAATTTTAGTCAAGTGGTGTGGTGCTTTGATTTTCAGTCATTCTTGTTGTTTTCTTAATTTTTCTCAGCAAACTATTGTGAATGACAAACTATTATTTGCAATTGTGTTTAAAAGAAAATAAAGCATAAGTCATATGTTTTAAGCTAATCTGGCCGACATCTGTCAGGCTGAGAAAACTTACTCGAGGTGACAAAGTGGTTCTTCCTTTGGTTTCATATCTTTAGAGGACATGTAGAGTTTCTTTTCATCCCAAATCTTCATCTTTAAAAATGATTGAGCACATTTATGGTGATGTTCATTATATTGCATGCTGTCAGCATAGCCTATGAAAATACCAAAGCTAGCATAGAAATGACAAAGAAGTATTGTCTGTGTGTTGAACAGGAACTAATAGATCTTCTTTCCTTCCACAGAAACGAGTATTGAGACTAACCAGATATTCCTACTTGGAGTCTTTTTATAGGACTCAGTTAAGGGGGGAAAAAGAAGAAAAAAAACACCTTTTTTGAAGTATAATAAACACTGACTTTAATTTCTCTTACTGTGATATTTTTGTATTATGCCAAAAGTAGCAGGTTATTTTTGGGGCTCATCCAAGTGGCTCATTCTTCAAATACAGAACAATGAAGAAGTGCAAGACAACAAGAGAAAAGCAGCAGCGAAAGCAGCAGGAGGAATACAGAACAGAGATGCCGTGAATCATTCCAGATGCATCTATTTATTCAATGAATCAAGGCCTTGTGTAGGAGCTGGCATATTAACCCTGGCTTTCCTTTCTTAATTGAGAATCTGTTGGCTGGGTGGTCTTTTAGTCTTTACATCTACATTGTTGTGGAAATGTTGAAATTACTCAGACAGGTGCTACGCAGAGTTTACCTCGAGGGCTCTCTGCTTTAGAGCTCTAATATGTACAGTATGAGTAGGCAGAGCGAACAGGGAAGGCTGCAGGATAGCAGGTATCTGACACTATCACGGGATAATGCCTGGACGGGACTAAGCACCAACTTCCAAGGTTTAAAAATCCACACATGCCAAAGTACCAAAAACTGTACTTCCATAAGTGGCCACACGAGGCAGACGCCCAACGTGACTCTTTCCCTTTAGACTCCCAACAAAAATGTCAAATTTCACAACCTGACAGACATAAAAACTATAACTTGGGTCTATAGTTACCCATCCATAACAGCTCTGTGTTTTTTGTTTTTTTTGTTTTAGGTCTGTTTCACCTTAAAGCTTAAAGCTAAGTGCCTGACTGATAAGATTGACAGGTGGACACCAATCCAACTAACTGCTTGGTAGGAGTCACGTCACTCATGTGTGTTTGTGGCCTGGGTGACTTGTGGAACATCATTTAATAATGTGTGATTAATTGTATCAAGAGCCATCTAAAGAAGTTCCTGTTTTGCTAAGTAAAAGTTTTAGTTTTTTCCCGTTTGTAGCAACCGAAAATAAAATAAATTCATAATTATAATAAAGGTCAGTCAAATGGACCAATATGGCAAGGCCATGATGATCCACTTGGTAAAATAAATCCGCTTGGCATCTTTCTTGGCCTTAAGACAACAATTCTGATGGCTAAAGATCCAAACGGGACACAAGAAATTTTTTTTTTAGTTTTTTCTAGTTTCTAGTTTGTTTTGTGGGGGTGTGTATCACTTGGCACTAATTAGAAGGTATCAGTATTTAGCACGATGCACAGATACAATCTACGCATGCATTTTGCTAACCATTGTCCTACGATTGGTTGACAACTTGTAAAAACATAACAAAAAAACAAAACAGAAACGCCCCAAATGCTAATATTTAAGGCATCAAAACAGGACTTCACAACCGGGTGGGTGACGTCATGATGCCTATATCATTTACATCTTTTACATACAGTCTATGGAGTTTGCAGTGAATTTTTGTCCAGACAACATATGCTTTGTGGCCATTGATTAAAACCATCTAAATTCATCAAAACACCTTTTTTAACCTGTGATGCACTCAAAAAGTGTCACAAGTTAGATATTAGCCGGAAGCCACATAAGTGCCTTTTGTCACTGAAAGGTATACGGTGAGTGAAGAAAATCATGGTATATTGGCATACACAGCTCTCCATTACATCTGTTATATCGTCAAAATATTTCAAACTGCAACACTCCAATTAAATCTCAAGGTCAGCACTCCATCTTTATCGTTTGTATAAAGCAGCAGAAATATGGGGAGGGCATGCATTTACCCTGGCTGTCTCTGGGTTCTCTGCCACCATGAACATGAAGTTGAGATTGACCAGGTCTGTGCCACTGCAGATGCAGATGATGCAACCCTCCAAGTCTGTTTCTGTCTTTCCAGTGGCCTCAAATGACGACAGGATCTTAGGGTCCTGAGGACACAGCATCAAAGGCAGAGATTAGTATAGAAATGATGGATAGATAGCTGATCAAAATTACATGCTAAGACGGAGACCTAGACATAAAGCTAAAAAAAAAGAAAAAAGAAGATAAGATAGAATAATTAAGCAACAGAGCAAGCTCTTTAGATGTTTGAAAGCATTTCTGCTGCTTTAAGTTTAAGTAGGGGAAATATTTCAACATTTATAGGCCTTTAGTTCTTTTCTCAGAACAAAATACATCCCAGCACACCTTAGTCTGATATAACTTTAATGTCTGTTTTATCAGTTTAACAGAAAATCCACTTCTCGCTATCAAAAACACCACTCCTTCCTCTCTCATCTTCTCAATCAGATTTCCTGTCTGCCACCATGGAAGATAGTAATGCTTATATGTTACGTGATTGAATTAACAGCAACAGGCAACAGGCTATGCCACTTTAAAATCTCAGCCTGCAATCATCCAGTCCCATTCATCTCTTCTCTCTCATTGGATTACTTGAAACAGCTCTCCAGGCTTGTGTAACCATGTTAGCCTCTGAGGAGAAGCCCGGTTATCAGTCGTCTGCACTGTACAGAACAGCATACGGCGCATGAGCCGCCATCAGACTGCAGAATCTATATACGTGCCCTCACATACGTACATAAAAAGACAGCCACACAGGACCAAACAAAGGCGCTCCAATCTGTTGTCACCAGTATGACTTGAGACTCTCCTGTTAGGCTTCTGCATTTCAGTGGCTTCATTGGTTTGCATACAAATTAGAAGGCAGCATGCCAATGGATATTCCAGTAATAGCTTTCATAATTCATATAGCTGGTATGACGCTAAATACCACAATATAATGTGTCACTGTCAAGGTTACATAGCATGAATCGATATTTAATATACGGAGGAACCATGTGGTTTGGATTTGTGCATATCTGCCTCTGTAACTGCTAAATAGAAAACTGATTGGTTGCCAGCTGTAATAATTCACTGGGCATCATGGCTATTTTAGAGACCGTTTCCTATTATGGGATAAGGAAAAGTCATTCTGACGGAGACAGAACATCTTATACTGTTGATCTTTTGATCCTGTAGTGTGAACTCCATAACCCAGCGGTTTTCTGACAGCGCATCACCACAGTGGCTGAAAGAACAATTTTTCAATACTACTCTCTCGGTCAAAAGCACAATCCACAGCTGCGAGGAAGTTCAGTAAGAACCTGTGGAGAAACTTAGAGTTGTATAAATATTGATGAGCTGAATATTTCATGTTTTTGTTCTGCTAGTGCCCTGTGTGAATCTGTATTTGAAAGCAAATCTCAGCAGTAAGAACTCAACCGGGAGTCCCAAAACAGTCATTATATTGATAGAAAAAGCCATTGTAGCCTTGGCTAATTTAGGCATGAATAATAGCCTGAAGTGGCAGTGTCTCTAGATTTTACCGGGAGTGCCTCTGTGGGACTAAAAGATGGAATCTTTGATGTGGAGGGTGAGAGTGTGAATTTTGTGAAGGCAGAAGTGAAGAAATGGTCTCTCCTGAGTTCTTACCTTTGGGACGGCACCGACGCGAATACTGTTGATGAGAGAACACTCCAGAACCTGACCTTCCTGTAGGAGACCAAAAACGATGGAAAGAAAGGGAAAAAAGAAGTAGATGAAGAATAAAAGTCTAGAAGAAAAACAATTTCTAATGGTCAGCAAAGGACAAGCACCACAACCTCTCAGCAACATGGGTGATTACAACCCAGAAATGAGGAAGAGTCCTTTGTGCGTTGAGAATAGCTGTTTTCACACCATTTGATTTAATTACCAAGTTTGAGTCTGCAGTATATGAGGATAAACAGATTAACAGGTTGGACTGTTGCAGAGGTGCTTTTTGCCACCAGGCATGCAGCTGCTTGGGGTCCCAGCACATTGGCGGGCTCCCGAGAACAGACAAACTTATACTGCCGCAGTTTGTAACATCAGTTGAAGAGGCCTGATCACCTTTGGGGCCCAACCTGACTCAGGAGAAGGTGTGCATGAAATGAATGCTGCTAGTCTATTTGTAACTCTGGGGGAGGAAATTATTGCAAGATGTGCAAAATTTTAGCAGTAAAATGGAAGTTATGAAAATTCGGTGCATGCTTGTATATTTTCGGAACTTTCTGAGAAATACACAAATAGTGTGCCACCAAACTATTTCTAAAACCACTAAATGGGAAAACAAATCATCCTAATCAGAGTTATTTTTCCAAGTAGAGGGACTTCAGATGCACGTCATAGAGGTTTTTAGACAGTGGCAAAGAAAAATCAGGAATGTTATAATCCAGTGGCTGGAAAATGAGACCATGCGAGTACTAAAAACTGCAGTTTTTAGTACTCACTAAACACTAAACTGCAGTTTTTAGTACTCACTAAACACTAAACTGCAGTTTTTAGTACTCGCACAGCCAGCTGTAGGTCCTGTGTGCTAGGCTTCATCTTAGCTAGTTTAAAATCATCCAACAAGAGCTACTGAACATATCTGCAACAAATTAATCCAACTATCGGATAAACATCTGATAAACATTGTCTATTGCCCAATGCTAATCAGTATTAGCCTAAATGCTAGTACTTACACTTTAAGCTTGTTATAATATACATATATTTAACGTGCTTCATTTATAGAGTTTTTATTTACTTGCATATACCTTTTTCAGAGTCAAATGGTCAGAAGTACAGAAAAAAATCAAAACAACTAACTCTTCCCTTGCATGCCTTTTTAAATACTTTCCCTACTCCATGTGGATCCTGTCTTATACATTTCTATTTAGAGGATCCTCTCGAAATTCCTAGAATACACACAGGTCATGATGTGGAAGTCGTACCTTTCCCTCACTCTTCCAGGTGATGAAAAAGCCGTACTCGTCCACTTCCATGTGGCAGTTGGGCTCAAAGATGTATGGGTCCTGCAGCAAGGAAAAATGATTGTTTCTAAGCAATGAGGCCGTATTAATCAAAGGTTTTATTTGACACAGCAAGACATTAAACAGTCAGCCTGTTTAACAAACACAGGAATTATGCAATCAGACAACCAGATGTAGCTCGTATTCATTTTACAAGATATACCTGCCTGCCTAAGAACACACACTCAAACATACTTTCACAAAGAATGCACAAATACGCTCAGTATGTACACACAGGTTGCCCGTAGGGGAGATGAAGCCTGTTGTCTAAGGCAAACACGCAGTGAGATTAATGTGACCACCTTTAGCTGTTAAATGCAAACATCAACGCAGTTGGAACACATTTCCGGGTTATAGAGACGAACAGGAGGTAAAAGTGTATTAGCCTAGCTACTGTGATGCTACTGCACACATCGTTCAACAGGAGTGTTGGTGGAGGAAATCGACTAACCTTAGCCACCTTGTCCTACCCAAACAATCTTACCATCAATTCAATCATCTGGAAGATGTGTGTGTGTGTGTGTGCTGACAAATATGTGTATTTTTGCCCCACTCCACTCAAACAACACATCTGAGAAAGCTAAAAACATAAGAGAGAAATAAACTAGAATAGGAGAAGGCTGCTGGGTCACTCTAATATTAGCAGTAGGGAACAGTGTAACACACTCATGTACACACTCATACACACGTGATTTATTATTTCAGGATGTTGCTACTGTGAGATACGCAGCTGCAAATAGGGCTGTGCTGGCTTGTTACTCGGCTCTTACCCTGACATCTAAAACCCTCAAAAAACCCTCACAAGAATAATCTTATTTCCATTTAGGAAACAGTGAGACTGCTGTAAATGCAGATAAAAGCTTGACTCTCTTTCATCTGAATGAAGACTGACAGAGTGTTCGGTGTTAGATATACAGCCACCCCGATGAAGGAGATGGTTTCAGATAAACCTCAACTGTTGAGGACATACAACAGTATCACATTCCACTGCTTTTAGCTTTACTGTAGTAAATCTAAAATTATGTGTGATCGTGCCTCTTATTTTGAATCCTCAGATCATTTTGAGGTCTTTTACCCTTGGTCTAAATTTCCAAATCAATATTAGAAAGTGATAATTAATCTGCCCGGTGTAGGCTTAAGAGCTGTATCTCTAAATATTATATATGATGCTATTAACAAGTACAGTCAAAAACAAAGTACACCTTCTGTAAATTTGTCAGTATCAGTACATAAAATCATCTTCTCTATGACTATCGTTCTCTCACATTGTTGTGGAGGAATTATGTCTTACTATTTGTACTTGTTTAGGTCATTGAGGTTTGTGGGAATAAAATCCCACCACAGTATTTAACCCAGGTTGAGGTCTGGACTCTGACTGGGTCACTGCAACAATTTGATTCTTTTCTTTTTGTTCCAGTCATTCTGGTGAATCTTTGAATTGCTGCTGTGTTTGTGATCACAGTCCTGTTCCATGACCCAGTTTAAGCAGAGCTTTATCTGTCACACAGGTGCCCTCACATTTGATTTTAGAATACTTTGCAGTCAGTGACTCGACCATGAACTCATCCGCCTACTAAAGCGCTCGGGTCCCGTGGCTGCAAAACAAGCAGTAATGGAAGGAATCCAGCATTTAGTTTTATTTATTTATTTAGTTATCATTAAATAAATAATGACAGTTAAGTTTTTGTATTTTGTTAGATTATTATTATGCCTCGATACGTAAAACCTTAGAAGTTAAAGAAGGTTTACTTTCTTTGCGCCATGACTGTAAATGCTTATGTCTGTTTTCTGTCTCGTTCGTCTCAGTCTACCTTCATCAGCCGTCAATATGAGGCTGCATAGTTTCCATGGACACCAAACATCAACCAGATCTTAAATGATTGATTTCCACTCAGTGAGATAATGAACGAAACACACGCACACGGGAAGCTCTTTGGCTATTTGCATAATGGATTACATAGGATATCTTTCACCTTTTACCTCAATGCCTCTGGACTCTTAAAGAGGACAAACTCATATGAAATATCTCATTAAAGGATGCAAACTAATTATTGAAAATCCATAGTACACTACAGAGTGCAGAGCTAAAGAGAAAAACAAAGAGTGAGATGCAAACTTGGAAACATCTCCATCTATTCGAGGATATGAATAAGATGGCAAAGAAAGCATTCTGGGGACCTTAAGTTGTTTTAGAAAGCCATCTCATGTAACGATACGAGCTGAGAGGCTCTATATAACGATAGCTGTCCCCTATGAAGCTTTGAATTGCACTCGTACAAACACACATACAGGCACACTGACCCACATGCACGTTACCTGCCACTACCATCTGTCACTCAGTGGGGCTTCAGTCACTAGAGACTGTTCTTGTGGCAAAAAATAAAATCCATGCTGTTTAGCATATGCTTTTTGCACACTGAGATGCTTGCGCCCCGCATCCTTTGTAATTTCCAGGCAGCAGTGCTTTGCCCACACAAACACAAACACATGCCCACACTGACACAAAGTATGACTGACGGTGTTTTATAAATGAGACGCATTGCTGCTTCGTGTTTACGATAACAGCGAGGAACATGAGCTGACAACCAAAATAACTATTGGTTTATGAATGAAGGACTGCAGCGCTGTTTTTTTCTCCTGAGATGCATCAGTTTGAGTTGATATTGTTTAGAATATAATCATTAATGAGAAAAATTTACAGCATTAAGAGGGGAGTGGTACGTCCCAAGTGTCATTATTCATTTTAACCGACTGACAGAGCTTGACCTTATTACCATTCAGGCCAGACCTAACCTTGTCCTGTCTAAGCTTGGCTCAAATTCACAGCAGCAACACACTGAGGACTCTGTTCAGAAGCATGCTGGCCCAGTTTCACCGCTCACTGTGACATGGCTTTGGATTTGATGATGCCTTTCCGTACACACGCAAGCTTTTTTCTCTGCCTAAGAGGGATCCTCCTCCCCCAGCTGATGCCCACATAAACTGAGAGGACTGAGGGGATTTCCTGATGTGTGCAGGGGTACATGTAGGTCTGTGTGTGTGTGCGTGACTGTGACACACTTTGCCTTTGCTCGTCCAATGTCCTAGCTAGGTGTCCTGATTAAGTTTGTCTGAGGAAATGTGGGCAAAAAAAAAATATATATACATGGTGGTCACATGCATGCAAGTGCATACAAACATATATGGAAGCAATGAATTTGCTTGTGGCTGTAACTGAGCATTTATTGGTTATAATTCAACTTTAAAATAGTTTTTTTTAAGAAAGGTTTTAAATGATCTATTTATATTTTCTAGCTCACATTTTTTCTGTTGTTTTTATTTGTAGTGGTGTTTTGCATCCTCCTTGTGCAGCTCCAAACTGGGTCCTGAGCCAGTACAGGCAGAATAACCTAGCAGGAATGCTTCTTAAGTCACATATACAATCAATCAATCTAAAAATATTAAACAACAATAACAGATTTCACACTACAGCCTGATCGATATGTCAGCTGGTCGATATGATCAGCCAATTTTAGCTATTTGTCTCTCTGCTGATATCAGTATGTATAATGGCCAAAAAATTAAAATGACAAAATTAACCTCCTAAGACCTGAACTCTTCCACGACATGCATTTTTAATTTCTCTTTGATATTTGGGCTGATTGGGGCCCGATGAATGTAAAAACAAAGAATTACCAGATTTTTTTTTTTTTTTTTACCTTATTTTTGTTTTTAAGAAAAATAAGAGCCACATATGAGGATATTTGTTTCAAATTTTGATAGAATAGTAGCAGCATAATGTCCTCGTAAGTGGATATCAGGCCCTTGTAGAGCAAAATTGAGTATTTTGGTCTAAATAACCCAAAATGTGATGTCCACATATGTGGACGCCAGGTCATAGGAGGTTAAAGAAGAAATAGAAGAAACACCCTTCAACTATGTTTTGTGTGTTGATGTTGCACAGTTCGTCCATGAGGGGGCACTCTGCAACTGTTGTCTGTGAAGGTTCTCAGTCATCCAGGTCATCGTAGACAAAGGAGCTTGCAAAGAAAAGCGTCTGGACTTCTTTAAGTTACTTGAAGACGTTTCACCTCTCATCCGAGAGGCTTCTTCAGTTCTAAGGTCAAATGGTGGGGAGTCCCAGATTTAAACCTGGTGGGAGTGTCCCCCCACAGAGGGACAAAAGGACCCCCTGATGATCTTCTAATCGCCTGAGCCAAGGTGTGGAACTGGGTGTGGGTCCCAATCAGCCAGAGTTTCGGGTGAGTTCATTGTGAAACCTGGCCCCACCTTATCATGCGAATTCCTGAGGTCAGATGGCCCAGGATGTGAGTGGGCGTTAAGGCATCTGGGGAGGGAACTCAAAACTGGATTATAGATGGCAGACAGTTGGTGTCGTAAACCACCGCCTCTGTTCAAAGATGGTCGCTCACAGTGGACATAGATGGCTTCTTTCACTCCTCTTTCAAACCATCTGTCCTCTCTGTCCAAAATGTGAACATTGGCATCCTCGAAAGAGTGACCTTTATCCTTAAGATGCAGCTGGACAGCTGAGTCTTGTCCTGTGGAGGTGGCTCTTCTGTGTTGTGCCATGCGCTTGTGAAGTGGCTGTTTGGTCTCTCCAATGTAGAGGTCTGGGCATTCCTCGCTGCACTGTACGGCATACACCACATTGTTAAGTCTGTGTTTTGGCGTTTTGTCTTTCGGGTGAACCAGTTTTTGTCTGAGTGTGTTGCTGCAACTGTTGGCAACACATGTTGCAATGATCCAAGCAGTTGGCCACAGTGTTAAAGAGTAAACAAATAACTGCACATAAACAGATTTCCCAAACATTTGTTAAGTTTTGTTTGTCTGAAAGAAAAAAAAATAGCTGATATATCGCCATATTGGGTTTTTAAATCACCACATGCCTGTATCAGTATTGGCCTTTAAAAGCCTATAATCGGTCGGGCTCTATTTCACACTGTAGTGAAAAAGTAGGAGATCTCACGTGGCTCGTGTAAATCCTCTTTTGCTGCAGCAGAGCCTCCACAGGACGTTTCCTGTAGCTCATTAAAAAAGTTGCACAACTCCTCTTTACAACACTGTTTGAGCTTATTTATTTTTCTGGGACATCTTAATTGAAAATCTGTCTTTATGTTTTGCTACAGCATCTTTAGGCACTGGAATTGAGAACCGGTAATCAAAAGCCTCTAAGCTTATCATTTACTTTTATCAGCACTCGTAGGTTTTTCTTACAGTGGGTTAGGGCATATAATAAAGCAATGATGTCACGTCGCAGTGGAGCTTCTGCACGCCTGAGTGACTGTATATGAAAGCAGCACTGTTCTCAGAGTCAGACAGATAAACAGTTATGCAGGCACACCCATTTTGACGCCTTTCCCCACTTTGTGCATTTCTAAAATTGGTCCTTACATAAACCAATTTTCTTTGGAATTATGGCTATTCTAAAACTTTTTTAGCATGTGCATAATTTTTTATAGTGTGCTACCTAAGACCCTCAGTGGGCGTGTTGCGGACAAGCAGTCGCCACGCCGAAGCATCTTAATGAGCCTGATCAATGTGGCCTGTCTACAGCTAGAACTGTGACTACACCAGTGATGATATAAACTGAGGCCTCTGTTCTGTGTGTATGTGTGTGCGCTTGTATTACTCATGGTGTGGGAATATAAATGTCTTTCCATTGTTGCACTGTGGACCCTTCTTGGATATTTTTGAGAAAAAATAAAACAAAGGCAGCATAATATAAATCGTTACATTTAGAGACTAAAACTTCATTTAAAGCTTGGTATTCTAAATGTATGAAAACAAAGACTCTGCTCCGTGTGTGGACGTGTGCATTTGTCCAACTAATGACTGAGTCGGGCACAGTCATTAAGGTCCAGGATGATAACAGGGCAGAGCAAATAATCTATGGTGGTATCAGCAGGGAACACTTACAAACAGATAGCTTAGCATTGGATAAACTTTGATCACTTCACTGAGAATACTAAAAGCCTCTTATTTTTAATCAATTCCTCAATCCAGGAAAGTGTCATATTTACCTCATCAAACCTGTCAAAAGAGGCGCCTTCCTGCATGAACTCAGGCAGGTGCTTCTCCCAGTTGAATTCGTAGGACTTTGTCATGGCTGCTCACAAGTCTGAGAAACAAACAAAAGAGAAGAAGACACACAAGGAAAGAGACAGACAGAGTATGTTAGAAAAGGATGCTCGCTCTCCAGGGGCTCATCCAAAATATCCTCTTGAGAGAGCGAGAACAACTTACATATATAACAACCAACCAATGAACAAGCTCCAAAGACAGAATTTAGGAAAAATATTGATTTGTCATTTAGGATTTTTCAGAGATTTAAAGCACCCTCTCTGCTTTGGAGCTGCAATTAGCAGTGAAGCAGAGTAATGGTCTGTATTTGTATAGCGCTTTAATTAGTCCCTAAGGACCCCAAAGCGCTTTACACATTCAGTCATCCACACATTCACACACTGGTGATGGCAAGCTACATGTAGCCACAGCCACCCTGGGGCGCACTGACAGAGGCGAGGCTGCCGGACACTGGCGCCACCTGGCCCTCTGACCACCACCAGTAGGCAACAGGTGAAGTGTCTTGCCCAAGGACACAACGACCGAGACTGTCGGAGCCGGGGCTCAAGCCGGGGCTCGAACCGGCAACCTTCCGATTAAAAGGTGAACTCCCAACTCTTGAGTAAAATAAAGAGTAAATAGAACAAGCAAAAGGAATATGGGCAAATGACATCAGAGGACAACCGCTGTGTGGGACCAAGCAGGAACCTCCAGGGCTGAAAAATGAAGCCCATGGCAAAGTGCCTAAAGCTGCAGTACCTTAACTGTCCACTTGAGACAATCTCAAAAAGTGAGTTAAAAAACAACAACAGCTGTACAGAAAATGAGTTTGTCTGTTTTTTTAATTCACCCATTTAAGGTTGTTTTTTGGGGGGTTGTAGCTGCTTTGACTGTCCAGGTTGCCAACACAGGCGTCTTTAGCTAGGCTTCACGTCAGCTAACTGGAATCAACTGTGTAGTGTTGGTACCTATTTAGAACATTTTTAATAGACCTACCTGATAAAATGGGAGTTTTTAAATTGTAATAACAGCCCATCCAAGCTATGTGATTTAGATAATATATATATATATGCATTATTTTATGTGTTAAATAAGCACGTACATAAATCTGCACAATAATGTACATAGAGCCTACTGGGTCACCTTGCTAACCAAGCTTGCTATTATTTGCTAATAACAAAGAACTCATCCTCACGTCCAACTATCATCGCTTCTGGATTCCAAAAACAACCATAATGTTATAAATTAATCCTATAAATGGGACTATGGGTGGGCCTGAGCAGCACAAATTGAGCATATCACAGAGATAAAAAGTATGCGAGAAAGGAATTTCCTCCTGCTTTTATCTAGGACCCTGAAACAAAACGGATGGGCACTGCACTCCTCTCCAAATACTTCATTCATGTGACACACCTGCACGTGCATTATCACGTAAGACATCCAGCTCAGGGAGGGGAGGAGGTAATTGTAATATTGCTGATGACACCACCCAAATATAGGCTCCACCTACGTCAAGCTCAAATGTGTCAAGCAAAAGTGAGAGGGAGAAGTGCACTTGAGAACGTGACATACTATGTATAGCCTAAGAACTCAGCCGGTATTAAGTCATTATGGGAATACTCTGCGGAGATTTGATTTTCATCCGCCAATCTTTTAGCCTGCTGCGCTACAGAATATTTTCTACTATACAGAAAATTAAACGCATATACACAAAGTGGAAACTGGATGCTGATGGATGAGATGAGAAATAGGGGAAGTGAGGAAGGATAATGGGGAAAGAAATATGGAGAGAGAGTCGGCGTGAAAGATGTGAAGGCACAGGGGAAAGTGAAAGGCAGAAATAAAATAATAAAATCAGCGCACTAAAAGTAAGAGCCTGATATACACCCACTGAGAGGCAGAAAGATGTGATCTGAGAGATGAGGAGAGAGTGGCATGAGAAGCATAGAGATGAAACAGAACAGCGGTGGGCAGAGAGACACAGAACAGTGACACAGCTGTGAGTGACAGAGGCTGGGGGATCAGAGTGGTGAGTACAGCAGAGGGGGGGTGTCTGCTTTTGATGTGGGGAACGCAGATCAGACACATCATCAACAGGGGTTACAGAAGACTACCGGCTGGGTGGGCTACAGTCCACCCCTGCCATGACAAGTGCAGATGATGCACGGCTTCTGGGATGTTTGAATGCTGTCATTTTGAAAGTACAATGATTCAGAAAAAAGAGCCAAACTCACTGCTGCTGCCAGGTTCAGCAAAAGACACCATAGCCGAACAGAGACAGTGGATAACACCAGAAACTTTGGAAAACAAGCTACTGCACTTTCATTTATGCAAATTAAGCCAATTTGGTCTGCTGTGCTGTATATCACACAGCTAAAGGAGGTATAGTATCCAGGTCAATACATCTACTTATTTACAAAATAAAGGAGCCAATCATGAAACCAAGTCCTCCACCATCTGTTGGCCAAAAGTAGAGTTTACTACAGAAGTTTACTCATCAAACAAGGGAAACACGGAAATGTTATACACTGTAAAAACAGATTCAAAATCATTCATATAGGACATTTCACATCTCTAATTTGGACTAATTGGACTGTGCTTTCCTGTCTGGCGATAGCCTAGATCTCGCTACACTCAACAGTATGCATTAGATAACATTTTCCTCAGCGGGATGAAATCTGTCCAATAGCAGCGCAGCAGTTGAGGTCCTATAAGGCCACGCCAGTGCGCACGCTGGGCCTCTGAGCTTCTAGAAGTGTGAGCGCGCACGTGAGGAGCTATGGGAAGCTAGCGGAAGTCGGTGAGGTCCGAGCCCCCTATCCAACCCCTGACAGAGAGATAATTACGATAGATAGGAGCCCCGTGAGGAACGCTGTTCCCAGCCTCCTCTTCTAAAATGGCAGCTAGGGTAACACCCAGCGGTCCCACACCTCATAAACTAAAATTAGGCTACAGCTACATCCGTCAGCCAGTGGTGGAAGGGTTGACTGGGGACATGCTCCAGTGGACACGAGTGAACAACAGAGAGCAGCATGTGTCGTGGCTGTAGCAATAATCACAGAACCAATAATAACAACGTCAGGTATTAACTGAGGACTAAAACTTTAACAACAACTTAGCTGAACTGCAGGAAACTGAAAGAGGAAACATAAAAGGTTTGTGTTGTGTTTGATCTTTCAACACATCATCACCTGATGTTTTTGCTGATACTGTTGTGAGGATTCACTGTCAGTCTTACTGCATTTATGTCAGACAAAAAGTATTTCAGTTTCCAGATTTTTCTTATTTCATGTCATCGTTTTCTTTTCTAGCTGCCAGCTGAGGAAAAGAATGCTTTCCTCGTGTCATTATCAAGGTTGTCAGATTCAGAGGATATACTGTATCTACCTGTGTTGTGCGTGCCTTATATGGCTTTATATCTTTCAGGGCCTGTGGAACTGAGGGACGGCAGTTTTTGGTTTACCAGATGCTGAGTCCTCCTCCTGTTGCCATGACATTAACGAGCAAGTGCTCGTCTATTTAAGGAATGGTACGTGCAGATTAAATGAAAGCAGTCTTTTGCTTATCAGACGTCTTTTCAGGTATCAGCTATCAGGGAAAAAAATATATATCCCACCACAGATGTTGTTTAAGAGTTATGTAGATTGCCGCGCAGTTCTGAGAAAATATTTCATTAAAACTAAGTAGAAACAGCTGGGCAAGTGTGTGTGTGCCTGTCAAGGTCAAGAACACAGTTATGCGCTTCAAGTTGTAGTTATCACGTTTTTTAAAAAGCAGAATTGAAAACCAGGTGCTTGGGAGTGTTTGTCAGAAATATTACTGTAACAGGTGCAAAACATCAGCTTCTCAGCTTCACATGACTGGAAAACACCATCTGTTCTATAAGAACAAGGGAGGCTTAAGTAATTAAAAAGTAATCAATAACAATACCGGTACGTGAGTCGTTTGGTACCGAGCCTCAACTCTCGGCCGCGAGAGTTGAGGCTCAGGTGTGAAATGTATGGTTTTCAGGGTTTTTATTGGTTTTCAGCGTTATTTTGTTATCGTTTTTATCGTTTACTCGGTTTTCCTGGGACTTTTCACGTGTGTTATGAATAAATCTTCTTTTTTTGGTACCGGTACTACTTTTATTTTGTTATATTTATCCGCGACACCTTAAAGGCCGGTCCGTGAAAATATTGTCGGGCATAAACCGGTCCGTGAAAATATTGTCGGGCATAAACCGGTCCGTGGCGCAAAAAAGGTTGGGGACCGCTGACTTAAACCACAAGATCCAATGTGCACACTTTAATTATAATATGTTCAGTTGCCTAAGACTTTTGGAACTCGGGAGTGTCAGGAGAATGAAATTTGTTTAAACTTAAAGCAGCTAAGCTCTGTGTACATAACGAGAATGCAAACACTGTAACGTATATTTCAATTTCTGCTTCCATTCCACACCCACGCTGTTCGCTTGGTGTCCAAGTCAAAGTCAAACACTGTAACACTGACGTCTGGCATGATAGTGGAATATGGTTTATATTTTTCCAAAGCTTGGCCTATGTACAAATCTGCCTTCGTACATACAGTTCTATTATGGACTCGCTGTGGCATCCTGGTCTCTAATCTATACAGTAAATATCACAGAGTGATTTCATGTCCTCTTATGTATTCATCTAGCATATTTATCTTGTCTTGCAGCTTTGAGACTGAAAATGATGGCATGCATGCTTTTTTGCACAGTCTTGGAAGCATTTTGGATCTGGCAGTACACCCTAGTGTTACTTTGATTGGGAAAAAATAAACACGTACAGGAAGCCTACATAGAGAAGGCCACAAAAATCTAATGTAAATTCCATCATTAGAGGGTGAATGTCAGGGTCCGTGCAGACATCTGCAAGATTTGTTATCACCATGCAGACACCACACTGCAAGAGCAAAACAAGAACAGCTACTCCTCAATGGTGTCTGCAGCAATCTTTCGCCGCCTCTCCTTTAACAATACCATCAATTTTCCTCTTTCACTATTAGGGTCATCACTGCCCTTGAGGCTGAACCCATCTTAGGACACACATATCTAACCACTCACCTGGACTGACTCACTGGAAAACAAATCCCCTGAGACTGAGAACAATTTTCTTCGCTCAATTCCCAGTATTACCAAAAGCCAGAGTGAACCTTCGTCAGTTTAATAGGACTGACAATCACTTCCAAACACTATAACACAAAAAGCATCCTTGTAACAGCACAATAGGCTTCACATTCTCAGGACAATATAATCAACTTACTAAGTCTTGTTAATGTTTTTTTTAAGTACAGGAAAGCATACAGTATTGATTGCAATACTGCAATGATAATATGTAATCCAATAATATAATGAAAACGCATTACAGTCACAAACATTCACAACTCTGACACTTTTCCATCTATTTATTCTCTCTGTTAGCTCTGAGTCAACACAAACAGGGTTTGTTTAGCTCATCACACAGAGCACAATGCAAACACAGGAAGGGGCAGCAGTCGAATGTCACATGTTCTGATGATGCTTTTGTAGTCTTTGGAATATGAGTCTTCACCAAATTATATATGTGTGTACAACATGCTGCAAACAAGTTAAAGTATTCTGTTGCTGAAGATGAAGAATACTGACAGCAATTCCCGTGCCTCGTGTTCAAGGCTACCTCTACATGTTTCAATACAGCCGACGAGTGTGAGGTGTGCACAAACACTGAGGTCTGGCAATTATTTTACAGCAGCCGGGTGTTTGGAGCTCATCATCTAGTAACAGTACCCACAGAGCCACTGGTCAGATTCAATTCACAATAAGAAATGCATGCCTTTCCTTTCACTGCGTGAAAATCCCATTTCATTTTACCTTGAAGCATTTGCACCACATTTGCTGGATAACACACAAATATGCAGAAAAATAAAATCTGAAAAATACAAAAATATCCTATTGCTGCTGTACTTGTACTAGAACAAGAAAATAGAGTGTACGCATATTAAATACATATAAAGAGTAAAAAGGGAGGAAGCCTCGCATAGTATGAAAAGGTAGTCATCAGGATCAAATAAAAGGGAAGCATTTTTAAACATCAGCCTAAACATCTTTGTCGTGTTGTTTATGTAAAAATAGAATAAAAGAGCAAGAAAAATGTCTCTCAGCTAAATTGGCTTGATCATAACAAACAAACAAAAAAAACAAACATCTGCGTTATGGTGGCCAATCACCAACCAGAGCACACAGAAAAAGAAGAGCATTATTCAAACACTGCGAACAAACTGCAACAGGCTGCTGCTATGAGGCATCTGTGTTAGAGATGAAGTCTGTAACGTTCACACTGCCAGGCAATATTCTGGTGGTGGTAGGTTTGTTTAATCGCATTACCATGAGGACCATCAGATTGATTCGCGCTCATGTTTGCTCAGAGTTTTCTGCACGCATCAGGCATGATGTGCTCACGCCGTGAGGAGCAGGGCAATATCATACAAGTGCGACTGTTTACACTGGATAGAAGCAGTCTTTAATTCAACGAGAGACCTGAAAGGAGCTTGTGGTTTTATTACACCAACAAGACCTCTTTTCTTTGAGCAAGCAGCTTGTAGGAGTGAAATGTTAATAAGCCTGTGTCTGCTTTTACATTTTCTTAACAATCGGTGATGCGGAGGGGGCAGTGTTTACTAAGGAACTGTGCTACTACAAAAAAA
Source organism: Neolamprologus brichardi (assembly GCF_056152115.1). Taxonomy (NCBI): domain Eukaryota; kingdom Metazoa; phylum Chordata; class Actinopteri; order Cichliformes; family Cichlidae; genus Neolamprologus; species Neolamprologus brichardi. Next base: position 4,520,017 of record NC_142118.1, on the reverse strand, counting down.
GAGTGAGATGCGGTGCGCTTGTTCTAGCTTGTGTATAAAATGTGTAAGATCTCTGATTTCACAGGCTATCGCACCTTAGCATGTCCAAGTGCAGCTCTGCACAAAGCCTGGCATGCAGGGGGCAAGCTGAGCAAGGAGAATCAACGGCTGATGAAAGAGTGAGTAAAGGAGTGAATGGAAAACTGAATGGTGCAACCTGCCGCTAATCACTAGTGAAATTCCCTTTTTACTCATTTCAATTGATCCACATTTGGATTCCTCTTTGCTCAATGAGTGAGTGCTAACTGAGGCTTCTGCTGCATCACCGCCTGCGTGCGTGACTTTGTGTGTGTGTGTGCCTGTGTTTGACTAGGCTTGTTTGACTTTTTAAGTAAGTAGTGTCAATGTGTCTGTCGCCGCATGAGTGTTTAAGTTTGTTTTTTTAAACCCACTTAGTCCTCTTAGCCTGAAGAATTGCTAACAGGAAAGTACTGTTTAAAAGACCCTTTAGAAGACACTGTTATCTCACAGGTTAACTCACTTTAGAGTATCCAGACTGTGTTGGATAAACTGTGCATTCAAAAGAAAAAAAAGAAGAAAAAAAAAAGCACTTCCTCCTTTCTTTAATAACAGACAGAGAAATAACGAACAAATGGCCTCTCTTTAAGGCATTACAGGCTTCGTACATACTTCATTAAACATAAGTGGATTGGACATTTTAAATAAACCACAGATGGATTTCTTGAAAATGAAGAGGTTTGTTTTCGTCCCCTGACTCATCATTAAAGTCGAGAACTGTTGCACGCTGCCACTAAATTACAGCCACAGATACAGGATGCTCTCGAATAAGATATAGAACTGACACACAGCTCCTGTGGTACAAGCAATCAGTGGACTGTGTTTGCGACCAAGGTAGCTCAGTGATAACAGTGTTATCACAATGAACTATGGAGAAACTATACAGTGGCTTTCAGTGTGTGTACTAAAATACTGAGTGTAGTTTTCCTGTCAACCAAAACCAGTTGCAGCAGGGGGGGCGCCTCCTGAGTCGGATCTGCTGGAGACTTCTTCCTGTTAAAAGCCAGTTTTTCCTTCCCATTGTTGCAAAGTGTTTGATCATAGGGGGTTGTTTGGTCATTAGAGTTTTCTCTCCATTATTCTCTTCAGCTTACAATATAAACACTTTGAAGCAATTTTTGTTGTCATTTGGCACTATATAAATGAAACTGAACTGGATGGTGATAGTGAAAACTGATGTCAATTTTAGGAAATTTAGGGTCATAAAAACTAACTGTGGTAATAACTAGTAACATAGACTTATTGTTACTAGTAACATACATTTATTGTTACTAGGCTGAGAAAACCATTGATGCCTCTGGTATATTTTCAATACATTCTGGTAGGGCTGTTCGATATAACATATATATCGGGTGACGATATAAAAACGTCCATCGTTTCATTTTACGCTATCGTTCGTTTCGTAGTGTGGCAAAATATAATGTTTACGGCAATATTTTTTCATCGTTTTGATCATTGTAGTGGTTATATTAATTTGTTAAAGTTCTCTCTTTCTCTTATATTTAATATGACCACGCTACGAATGGACAAGCGACTGTTTTTACGCGTTGCCGTTAGCAACCACGACGGTAAAACAATGGCGTGGCTCCGCCGTCCGCTTGTTTGTTTTGCATATTAACCTTTCACAATAAAGCTCAAGATCCTGTTGAGACTTTTCAAAATAAACTAAATCCCGTGATAGAGTATGCAGTGTTCACGGATGAGAAGCAAAAAAAGAGGCGTTAGGTGCTAAAAAATAAACCTTAGACTCAAACGTTAGAACGGGCTTTTCCCCGCAGCACGCTGTGTAATAAATATTCACAAAAAAAAACAAACAAAAAAAACGGCGGCCGTTACAACTTATGTCTAAAAATGTATAGCTTCATGCATCGGCTAAAAGTCATAACTCCAGGTACACGACGCCCAGCTGAAAACACTTCATGCAAGTCGAGCTGGCCGAGATTCACGGAATTCACAGAAAATTTTAATTTCTTGTGATTTATATCATTATCGGATGATAGATGTCTTATATCGATTTTGGTCATATCGCACAGCCCTACATTCTGGCATTCTATAATAAGTATAATATGCCCGTCATTATCATTTTAGTACTGTTCTGTGAGTTACACTTTGATTCCCACTCCTAGTTGTTTTTCTCTAATTCCAATGTGAGCCCAACCTTTCTAAAAAAAACAAAACAAAAACAAACACAAACTGGTGGGGGCCACTGAGACTGCACACAAACGGGAGAATAAATGAACTCTCCAATGTCAAATTCCTGATATAGGGTTCTCTTGGGCAGTGCATATAAAAAACTGTAATCAACATTTGTTTCTCTGGGACTGTAGCTAAAGAAGTATTACACTGTTGAAGGGAAGAATGTATTTTCCACACCAAATGACCCTCTTCTACCCATCTTCTTTGCCTTTTATAGTTGAGGATCACCCTGCTCACTCATGCTTCTCAGTCCCTGGTTACATAATCAAACTTCAGCCTGTGATGGAAACTGGCTGTCTTTCAGTCACACACACTCACTACAACTACAAGAGCACATGCACGCACACACAGACACATACACATAATAACCACCACACTTTCCCACAACAAATACAAGCAGTAGGATCTCCCTCACTTTCAATGAGTAACTTCACTTTCCAGCGTTGTTCCATACTCAAAGCAGACTGATAAAGTTCTATATATATAGCCATCATATTAACTCTCTTCCAAACTGAGTTACATGAAAAATGAACACATTCTACTAGACTTAGCATCCACCTCGTAAATGACAGCCCAAAGCCTTTGCCAAAGTGTGGATATCAGTATGTTTCTGTGTGTGTGACAAAAAGAGTGCTAGAGTCTGTTGACCTCAGGGCCCATGACTACCCTCATTGAAGGAACACTGAGGCCTCTCAAAGGGAAATAAAGACAAGCAGGAGGGAGGGAAGGAAGGAATTGAGAGAAGGGCGAGGGTTGTCCCCGGGTTATCAAGAATCTTTATCGCAGACATTTAGAGTACAGTTTGTTTGTCTGTGTGTGCATGTATGTGTGTTTGTGTGTCAGGGAGTCCTCTGAATGTGGTGAGGTCAAGGGGCCTGGCTGACACATTAGCACACTTAATCCAACCTTGACACACGTGTCACTGGTCAAAGATTCTCTTGCCATCTGAAGACAGAAATTTAATAAGGAAGTTAACAGAAGCAGACAAACTACAAAAGACTTTCACATTACTTTTACCAGCGGTCCCCAACCCCCGGGCCTCGGACCGGTACCGGTCCGTGAGTCGTTTGGTACCGGGCCTCGAGAGTTGAGGCTCAGGTGTGAAATGTATAGTTTTCAGGGTTTTTAATCGGTTTTCAGCGTTATTTTGTTATCGTTTTTATCGTTTACTCGGTCTTTCCTTGGTCTTTTCACGTGTGTTATGAATAAATTTTCTTTTTTTCGGTACTGGTACTGGTTTTATTTTGTTGTATTTATCCGTGACACCTTAAAGGCCAGTCCATGAAAATATTGTTGGTCCGTGGCGCAAAAAAGGTTGGGGACCGCTGACTTTGATGATCCATATTTCGGTGATGTTTTCAAGAAGCTCTGCAAAGGAAAAGTGCTAAGGCGAAAATAGAGTCCAAAAATATAACTAGAAATCCTCGCTCTGTCTTTGCAGAGTGATGAATATGTGAAGCTGAAGCCCCCAAATGGAATATGGAAAAGACCATCTTTCAAGAGGTGATGCTGAGGAGATGGTATCCGTGTCTGGTTAATAATAGAAATATGACCGGAACACTGGCATTAAAGAGAGAAGACTGTGCATTTAATTTTAAAAAGGCATTAATGTAGAAGCATAGACAAAATATTTAACATGTAATTAAAATGCCATAGTTCTAATGACTGCCTTTTATGCAATGTGCTGCTGGAAGTAACACTCAGAATGCTTTTGTCTCAACACAAGCATTAGGTTCACATTAATATAGAGCAGTGTCAGCCACTAATTGAATTAGTTATCGCTGAGGAGGTACTTTTGGGGATGATATGCATATTCTAATACAACTAGAGGCATTTGGGGACACAATCAGAATGAAACTCACAGCTTAGTCTTATCTTGGCGTAAATGGATTGCTGTATCACTCTGAGGTGATGGAGGTAGGAGCCTGTTAATTTGGGGATGGATGTTGGGTAACTGGCCTTTGCAGAGTGAAAATACCATATTATTCCAAAAATGACTGTTACGTCACAAAGTCACTGCTCAACTGTGCTGCGTGTGTGTGTGTGTCTGTGCGTGCACGTGTGTGTGTGTGACGGTCTCGTTTAGACCGGATTAGGAGGTCAGAGGTTCGCTCTGCCCTGTTACACACAGAATGCAGAGGGCCCTTCAAGACCAGGTTTCCCCAAATATGGTCAGGATTACTGAGGATACACATACGTAGATAATATTCTGGGTGAACTACTAGAAGTGCTTGAGTGGCATCTGAATTTTATTTGAAAAAGATTTCCTTGTGCTCAGATAAACTCAAGCATCTTGGATTCATGATAAACATTGAAACCAGTTTGTGGTGCTCCTGCAAAAACAACACCATGCTGAGTTAGAGACCTTAACAGGATTAAAATGCTCCAAATTAAAGGATGCTCAAAAGAACAAATTTAATTTGGGAAGTGCCCTGTCACATCTGTTTGCCAAAGATGCACACCCTCCACCCACTGCCTTTACTCTGCTCCATCTTACAGGACAGAAAAATTAAGGATAACCAAGAGAGAACATGTGCAACGAAGAGAAGCTTTGAAGACTTGAGACGGCAAGAACTGGATAGAGAGGGGGGGGAGGGGGCGAGTGGGTTGCTCACAAATATGGGACTTCTCCTATTGCCCAAATATGTACCTATTAAAAGAGAATTTGTGCCCCGCTGAGCTGCCGAGGAGGCAGCCAGGAGAAAGGAGCAGTGGAAATAGAACATGTCCATATAGAGAGGGGAGCTGAGGAGAGAGGCAGCATGAAGGGGCAGGGGTTAAATGCTTCCCCAGAATTTGACCTTTCCACTGGCGTGAACTCAGTGAAAAAAAGCCCCCCCAAGTCCCTCCTGACTGACAGCCCAAGGGCCTACTGTGAGCATGATTGAGCAGAGACAGCTAAACTATTTCCCAAGAAAGCCCAGCTTCTAAATCAGCTCAATATGCAAGAATGATGTTTACAAATGTGTGAAAGCTGTAATGATGAGAGACTGAGACTTCTGCATGAACCTTGAAAACATGCAGCATTAGTCTTTCCCTGGCACTGACTGACAGGTGGAAAAAAGAGAGAGAAAGACGTGAGACAGAAAAAGGAAAACCTGTCTCGACAAACAAACAGCCCACAGATGTTGCTCCTCTCTGACATGACTGGTCTCCCTAGCAACCCTGCTGGCCAGTAATAGCCTCTAGCTTGCCTGGCTGCAGCGGCGTCATGCAGATGCACACACAAATAGGCGCATTTCAGCCTCTGAATGGGATCCCAGAGGGTATTTTTAGAGACATGGGGACTCACTAGCCCACCCAACCCTTCCAACCCCTGAGGTAACACCGGAGAACACACATCTCTGAACACAGACCATCTACCCCTATCATTAAAAGCCCCAGCCACACACATAAGCACAGTCATAAAAAACAGATCTGCAGAGTCCCTCGATTCTAGTAAACAAGCCCTTCAACTGGTGATAGGAGATAACTGGGAATTACAAATTGAAGGCAACTTGTCCTGTCGACGCTTTCTTGGGTACGTTGAAAAAGCTCTCCCTGAACTACCCGCTTTATATTACAATAACAACTAATAAGAAAATGTTTTTTCATTTTCTGCAGAAATACACTGGAGCTTCTTCTAAACATCACCAGCCTGTTCACTGAGTGTTTTTCTTGCTATTCAATGCATTTGAAGAAAAATTCTTATAAAGTGAGCGCTGGTATTCATACCAGCCACTTCCCACATTCAGATTCAACAGGTGGTGAATGCAAAGAGGATTTTTACTGATTATTACAACTTGCTTGTCCTATACTTGCACCATCAGTGCATAACAAGACTTAGTTTATTCTGCCACCCCAACTGAAGACATATTTTTAATTGAGATAAGATAAGATAACTCTTTATTGTCATTGCACAGTCATACATAGTACAATGAAATTGGAAAACTGTCCTACGTCGGCACTACATATAACACAACACGACCCCATATGACACATCACAACGCAACACAAACAACACAACACAGTATAATAACTTAGTAATAAAAAAGAAGAATAAGTGTATTTGTATTGCACACTGTTATTATTGCACATTAATTGTTTTTGCACCTTGTTATAAATATAAATATTATTATTGTTACTGTTTTTACCGTTGTTACCTCCCCCCCAAAAAAGTCCAGGTAGGTAGCCAGTCAGGTTAGCCATTTTTCAATCGATTTAGGGCCATTGCCCTGTTGTAAAAGCTGTCCTTGAGTCTATTTGTTCGGGACCTCAGCAGCCTGAACCTCCTGCCAAACGGCAGCAGCTTAAACACCCGGTATCCTGGGTGTGTGCAGTCCCGTAGGATGCTGCGTGCCCTCTTGAGACAGCGAGTACAGGTCCTTCAGGGAGGGAAGAGGATGTCCAATGATTTTTTGGGCCATATTAATGACCCTCTGGAGTGCCTTTCTGTGTGCTGTGGTGCAGCTGGAGAACCACACACGATGCAATATGTCAGCACACTTTCAATGGAGCAGTGGTAGAAGACGGTCAGCAGCTCCTTCTTCAGGTCCATTTTTCTGAGGATTCTCAGAAAGTGGAGACGCTGTTGGGCCTTCTTTAAAACCGCAGAGGTGTTAGAGCTCCATTGGAGTCTGTGTCTATGTGCACACCCAGAAACTTGAAACTGGAGACCCTTTCCACACACTCGCCATTGATGCTGACAGGCTGCAGCTCAGACTTCCTCCTTCTAAAGTCAACTACCAGTTCTTTTGTCTCGGTGGTATTGAGGTCCAGGTTGTTGTCTACACACCAATCTGACAGCCTCTGAACTTCAGCTCTGTACGCCGTCTCATCTCCCCCAGAGATGAGCCCCACCACGGTGGTATCATCTGCAAACTTGATGACTGCGTTGTCTGGGTGGGTACTAACGCAGTCATTATCTTTATTTAAAAGACTGTAATTATGTTTTCACCGTAATTAAACATATATCGATGTAATACACTCTAATCTATGCACTTATAATGATTTAAAGCTGTAAGGATAAGATTTCACCCTAAGTTTTAGGGGCATTGAGCAGCCACAGTGCAGCACCCAGTCAAGCAACAGAAGGTATTGTTAAGGGTTCAATATTGAGGAGGAGAGCAAAAACAACCATGGTCCAGAAGAGCTTGGTCAAACAATTGATTTTAATGACCACACGCAGCGTGGGGAGATGTACACTGCAAAACATCAGCTGTAGATCTCCGCCCAAAAAGACACTTCAGATTGCTTTTGATTCATCAGGGTTAACGCCCCCTCATGCATCATCAGATACAATATATGCATACGTCAAATCAAAACCACAATGACTTTTAACACAGTTTGAAAAGAACATTGTCTCCGTCTCCACGGCAGGTGCTTCCTGTCCATCTTCTGACTCTCGCTTCTCCAAAACCTCAGGCCATGCTCTGCAACAAACTAGCAATTCTGCACGCACAAAAATGCAGTTGCAAGCAAATATATCTGAACTCTCACCTAGAACATACGCCTACCTACAGTGTGTGCAGGTGTGTGTGTGTATGGCTCGACCTCAAACTAACTTTGTCTTATTAGAAGAGAGCCCAATACTCATGTGCATAATAAGCTAACTGAAACTATATCTGTAATATGTTGAATAAATGTTTTAATCAAGAACCTCTACTAAAAGCTTAATCAAAAGATATAAATGAATAAAAGAGCTCCTCAAAGTAACTTTCACAAGCACGCTCTGCAAAAGCCTGCGCTTCCTGTCTACTTTGGCACAGAGTGTACTCAGAGTTAGGCCTTTCTTTTATAATGCAACAGAATCAGCACATACACATTTAAGATTATAACAAGCATTCAAAAGCATTTAAGATTATTGATTTAACTCAACAATTAACCAGTTGATATTTTGTTAGCACAGCTGGTGACTTCACCTTGCAGGGAAATTGTTCAAATGGACACAAATAGTAAAATTGGTATTTGCAAAAAAACACACTGTTTTATAATTAATTTTTTTAAAAATGATCAGAAAATGTGGAGCCATTTTCAATACGGCCATCAACAAAGGCAAAATAACAATAATAATTCAGATAAACTAAACTTGTCCTTTTTTATGTTAGTCAAAGATGTATGATTTTTAAACTATGTGGAAGTCAACATTGTAACTCTGGAGTTTGTTTTTTTAAGTGGGTCTGGGGCATGGTAGTACAAGTAATCCTTTTTTTCCAGTTACATCTCGTCGATGCACCACTAACTCTCCTCACTGGTTACCCATTTCTCTCCTATGGCCCCCAGAAAGTTTGTTGTTCATGCTGGCTCGGGATTTAGAGTGGGTTGCCTCCTATTCAGAAGGTCAGTGGTTCAACGCTGAGCTGAAATGTTCTTAGGCAAGATACTGAACTCCAGATACCCCCTGATGCATTCAGTGGGTTTTCATTTGTGCAAAACAAAACAAAAGTGTCTGTGGGTGCAGTGTTAGATGTGCTTGGCAAAAAATAGTATTGTTAGATTATTTATACGGGTTGGCCAATACAATAAATAGCTGGGCAGCACAGTTAGTCAATGGAGTAAAAAGGTTCTCGGTCTAAAATTGTCCAAAGACATGTTTGTCAGGTTAACTGGTGATTCTAAAGTGGCTGCTGGTGTATGGTAACAGTAAATTACTGTCTCACTGTGTTAGCCTGTGAAAAATATTGATGACAGGATCTGACAGCGTGAGAGAGATGAGCTAACGGTAAAGGAGCTAAATGAAATTCATCAAACGACTATAAATTATCACATGATGAATGTTAAACATCCGAGTCCGAGTTTTACTTGAAACAAAGAAGCTCTGAAGATGTTTTAAGTTATAAATTTCACTCACTTCTAGTCAAAAGGATTAAAAAGAGAGTAAAACCTCTAAAATGTATCCAGTGGTTGAAATGATGTTTTCCTGGATGGAAATGATGGTAAACTGGAAATTTGTGGTTTTGGATTTTTCAGTTTGCTGCTGCACTGTGTTGGTTTTTCTTTGGTGTACACGCTAAATTCAAAATTACCGAGTGTATGTCTCTTTGATCTGTGACACTTTCAAATCTGTTAAACTTTTTAGCAGAACTGTGTGAAATATCACTTAATAACTTGATGTTTTTCCCTATTCCGACACATAATTTCCTCATGTTTCATTGACTGAGTCATTATTCACACAGATTTCTGGCTCAGTTAACTCACAACATTAAGTCTTGTCTGTTAGGCTAATCCTGCACTGTCTAACACACTTTGCTGAATTGAAAAGACAAATGACTGCTAACTGTACTCAACATAAGTATGTATACTGTATACCTACCACGCTGTCATGTACCATAAATATGTACATTTTTTACAGAAATGATGCTCTGTTTTGCAAAGGTTAAACCAATTTGTAGTTCAAGCTAGCAAGGGAGCTGATGATTACATAAAGGAATGAAAAACACTGAAAGCCTCTGTATTGTATATGTGGGAGGTGAATCTGAGAGTACTTACCAGGTTGACAGACAGGGAGACGGAAAACTGAGGGGAGGGGAAACACTGGACGATAGCAGTGGACCACTCTAGAAAGAGAGGGGAAAAAACAAACGGGAGGGGGAGAGAAAAGCAATTAAGTCCAATTTGCAGATACGTGCTAACTTCATTATTCAGCTTCCTCTCATACACTTATAGTCATATTACAGATGATTGTGATGCCTTTAGGAAAGACACTGACAGAGAAAAAGATGTACACGAGCATGTTCCTGTTCACACATACACAACGCACACACTGGGGTGTAATCACCAGCTCCCCAGTAATGTTCCTCATCCTATTTGGCAAGTGCAGAATTTTAATCATTCCTCTGGCTTCTGCTAAATAAACTTTTAATGGAAGGCGCTTCCCGTAAGAAAGGCTGCCTCTGTCAGAGAGATTGGTGGAAATGAGCTGGCAAATTAGACAAACGGCACCACCTCCACATCTGCTCTGCAGCAGCTTCTGAGAGGCAGGTATGTCAGTGAAAATAAAAGAGAGTCTGCTAAAAGCTTAAAACGTAAATGTAAAACACAGATTGGGATGAGTGAAACAAGAACCAAACTATAGATGGAAAGGAGAAGATAATCCCTCTTTTGGCAAGGCATCTGGTACCTCAGGCCTGAAGACAAGAAAAATTTCTCATCATTTCCTGTACTTAGGAGTGACGGTGATTCTGCTCGTGTCTCTCACATCACCATCACATCGCTAGAACAGGAACAGGCCAGTAATGGTTTCTTTATACAATCACTTTGCAAGATAAACTTTGCCAGATAAGTGTAGACAGCAGAAGCTAGATTTCAACAAGTAAAGTGAGGGAAAGTTGCTGCTCTTAAGGTTGTATTTCCATCTGGGATTATGATTGCTTGTTAATGTGGAGATTTTTGAAAGCCCAATGAGAAATATATTTTGTGACAGGTTCCTCTCGTGAGTTCCAGCTTTAAACATACTACAGTTGTTGTCCAGATTAATTAGAGAAACTAACACAATGTCAATATATGGACTGTTTTTATATTTGGATAGAGGTCCTTTGCAGTCAATGACTGCCTGAAGTCTAGAACCAGTAGACATGTCAAAATGCTGCATTTCCTCCTTTAAGATTATGAGGCGGCAGCCACCCTCAGTTGCTGCTTGTCTGCTTTCAGTTTGTATACAATAACTGAAAAGATGCTGAGCCAAGACGAGGTGACTGACATGGCCACTGAAGAATATTTTATTTATTTAAACTCTTGAGCAGTATGCTTTGGGTCATTATCTATCCATCTGTGAAGCGCTGTCTGATTAATTTTGCAGCATTTGGCTGAATCTGAGGAGAGAGTGTAGCAAGTGTAGTACAATCCATCCTGGTGCACATCATCAATAAACACTAGTGACTTAATGCCACTGGCAGTTATACATATCCATGCCATAACATTACCTCCATCATGTCTGACAGATGATACAGTATGCTTCAGATCATGTTTGTTCCCTTCTCCGTACTTTTCCTTTTCCATCATTCTGAAAGTTAATCTTGGTTTCATCTGTCCAAACCGTGCCGTATAATCCGATCTTCCTGTTTTCAAGTATAACCAGTGGTTTGAACCTTATGAACCTGCTGTATTTACATTGTACATGCTTTGTATTTACATAAAGGTATCTCTTGATTGTAGACTTTGACAGGGATACGCCTACATCCTTGAAAGTGTTGACTTGGTTAGATGTTGTAAAGCTGTTTCTCTCAACAATGGAACTCTGTCGTCACACACTCGAGTTGCCTTCTGTGGTTTTTCAGGCCTTTTGGTGCTGCTGAGCTGCTCGGTGCGTTCATTCTTTTTGCACCACACCTAATGTTTTTGCGACTTCTCCCATAGGTTTGCTTGTTTGGTTTGCACTGACGTCTCTTAGCACCCTGTTTTTAACATTATAGTAAAAAACTATAACTTCAGATATTATGCCCGCATCATTTGTCATGAAATAATGAGGGAGCAGGCTTGACTTGGCCATGAAACTGCTTGTCAATCCAACTTTTGATTGATTGATTGATTGATTGATTGATTAATTCCTAACTTGTTAATTAAAAATGTTTGTAAACCAAAAACAAACCAAAATACGACCAAAAAATGGTAAATGGCCTGTATTTGTATAGCGCTTTTACTAGTCCCCCCTAGGGACCCCAAAGCACTTTACACACCCAGTCATCCACCCATTCACACACTGGTGGAGGCAGCTACAGTTGTAGACACAGCTGCCCTGGGGCAGACTGACAGAAGCGAGGCTGCCATATCGCGCCATCGGCCCTTCTGGCCAACACCAGTAGGCGGTAGGTGAAGTGTCTTGCCCAAGGACACAACGACCGAGACTGTCCGAGCCGGGGCTCGAACCGGCAACCTTCCGATTACAAAGCGAACTCCCAACTCTTGAGCCACGATCGCCCCAACAACACCATCAAAGCTGAAACACTGCACTTGAGTCACCTATTCACTGTTTGATTTAAAATCTACAGTGGTGATGTATGGAAGTACAAGTGCAAAAATTGTGTTTTGTGCAGCTAATTATTGACCTCACAACATTTTTACTACCAAAAAAAATCACCTCCAAAAAATCCCAGCATCAGTTGGGCCTTGCAAAAAGCAGGCCCATGTAATGAAGTTAATCCAGAGCTTGATATTGATCTGGCACCATCTATTTTGAGTCATCTGCCTCCGATCCCTCTCTCCCCCTCTTCATGTAGATAGGCCTCTCCCACAGTTGCAGCTTATGTAGATCAAATATTCCACATGTCAAGTGGACTCACTGGACAAGAGCTGTTCACAGGCCTCTTCAGCCAGGGTAGAGCATCAGCAGATACACTGTGTATCAAAAAAGCCATGACACATGTACAGACACCAATATTCATGTTCTGCTAAGTAATTTAGTAAGAGCCCTATAAAGAGAACAGGCTAACAATACTTGGGTCCTGCTTTTTCACCAGGCCTCTTTTATCCATCGAAGTAAGAATGAACCGACATAGGAAACATGTAAAATACTACTGCTGCTGTTACTAGGGATAATAATAAGTAGAAGAAAATAAGCGATGCTGCTGCTGAGTGGACACAGATATTTTACACTTTAGCGGACAAAGCTAACAAACTGGAACTCAATTGTGCTACCATGGAAACTCCAACCAGCAACACAGCTAAAAGAGTTCAGTCATGAATACACAATATCAAACAAAAAATAGATGTTTCTCGCTACATCTCTTCTTTCTGTGCATCTGTGCGGACACACACATGCACACACGAGTATATTTTTAGTAGGTGCTATCCTAAGTAACATCCAGCCATGCGGTAATCATTCCTTTGATTAAAGCAACAGGTAAGAGGCTGCTAATCTCTCCCCTGCCTGTCACAGGATTTAAATGGTATAAACAGTAACAGCTGTGCCGACCATCACTCAACAAATGACGGCTTTACAGGGGAAGCACACAGGGGTGCTGATTAAAACAACAACACTGCCAACCGCACACACTCCCGCAGGTATCACAGGATGGGATCTGGCCGGGGAAATGACATTATCCGTGTTACCTGAAATAGCCTAATCGGAAAATAATGCGCCAATATCTACACATACAAGCTTACACCAAAATGCCTCACATAAACTGGTGTGGAGGTGAAGAGAATGACAGTTCAAGTACTAACGGCATATGTCCCCGCCTCAGGAAATCGACCCAACCCAAAGGCTGACGCGCAGCTCTCTGTGGGACGCGCTGTTGACGGCTTTGCTGCCACGAGCAGCACCTGTCAGGGCACTGAGATCATAATTCTCAGTTGGCCCCCGATTGCGACTATGTTGAGAGTGACTCTGAAGGGACATTAAATAACATCAGCTCTCAAAATGACCAAAGGAGGACTCGGAGAAATCCCTCCCCCCGTGTTTGTGTGCAGCTGTGTCACGCAGGATAGTTTGTTTTCTCGGAGGACTAAAGTAGGAAAACCAGACTGAAGACTGGGGGATAGAAAGCTTGACAAACACTAACACTAAAGTTACACTTCACCTTTCATACATCACCATTGCATTATAATAGCTCACACCAGTCTACTGTCTGTAATGCAGTTTGGAAGGTGCCATCAGGACCTAGTTGGCTGATATCTCCTACATTTACAAATTTATGCATTTCACAGAATTTGTTTGCAAACAAATCAAAGCATAAAAATTACATTTTTCAGTTTTATGGGGATTATGTCTTTATGTCAATGTAAGGTTTCCAGTTGAGGCTCCTGGAAGTTACTAAATCCCCAGTTTCCAGTTTCTGAAATTAATCTGACTTAATGTTACAGACATGAGTCTGTTAGGACTTTATTTTAAAATTCAGAGAACTTGTCACCATGGCATTAAGACTTTTGCTGTGTCTAGAATCCCATTTCTCTGGACTTAGACTTTCTATTATGTGCATAAATTTAGCTACATGAAGTACACTAAAAGTATCTGGATGGTGTATTCCTAACTATCAAGATGTAGAGTGTGAAATAAACTAAAATACCAACAAACTCCAATGGCTTTATCCTCATGGCATGGTGAGCATGTTTTGGTATGCAGGCCTTCATCTATCAACACACCGAATCTTTTCTATTGATGTTCCACTAATTGGGGCCTTCCAAATATGGTGTTCATCCAAACCTAGGGTGAAAGTGGAAAACTCCAACAGTAAAATTCCACCAACAGGAGGAGTCTTCAACAACCTGGACACATCCAGAAGCCCAAAAAGATACCAATAAACATTCATCAAATTCAATCCAAATCATACAAAAAAGACCACACAGCTGCACTGACCACAAATAACATAAATGCATCAATAACATTTATAACAAAGAAGTAAAGTTATTTTTTAAGCCAGGATATTTACTAGCCTGTAATTTATATATCCGATAAAGTTTTTTTAAGAACTCCTTTGTCTATTACTTCTTGTATTGTATTGTAGTATAGAAGGGTTACTGTTATGAAAGTCCAGGTAGTGAATAGCCACAAGCTAGTTAAATGTTACCGCTGCATGTTACTGCTGCTAGCAGACAAAACAAAACTACCCGTTGAAAGTAACACTCTATTTTTATTTATTTTTTTTCCTTTTTTTTTTTAAAATCACATTATTTTAATGCCTTGGTGCCACTGGATTTTAACATGTCTGGCACTCATACTTAAGACAAATGGTGTCTTAAGAAAAAAAAAAAAAGAAAAAAAAAAAAGAAAGTAACACTCTACCCAAAGAAGTACCTGTTGTACGAATGGAAGTATTCAAATTAAGTAATAATGTTTGTGTCTTATCTTTGGTGGTGACTCTAAAGCCCAGAACATAGCTTTTTTCACCTTTTACATGCTCTGCAGCTGCTGAAGGAGTCCACAACAACTTTTAAGTAGGACCTTTAGGTATTCAGTACCTATTAAGTTTCACTAACTGTGGTTAATTAGCAACATTAATAACGTTTATGAAAGACGAACATTTAAAAATCAAGATCCAAAGTCATGAACCTCTGAACGATTCAGACATGTGGAGCTCTTCTGATTGTTTTTGTTGCTGTGGCAAGAAACAAAGGGAAAAAACGAACCAAAATACTTCTATATGTTCGTAAACTGTATCCACAATCACTCAATGCAAATATTTTGAGTAACATACTCCTATACTGCAAGGAATACTGATAGTAAAGTTGTGCAGTATACCATTCAGCAACATTTTCATGAACTGCATAAACACCAGCCTAATTTTTTATATGACTAAAATGTACAAATTACAATTATTTAGTGACAAACCTGCAAACATGAGGAAAAATGAAAGAAATGCATCTCTCTGGATACCTCACGTCTTCTTCGATTCAACACCAATTCACACACATCAAAACACATCAGCAAATATTGACCTTTTTACTTACTTAACAGCACAATTTAAAAAGAAAATTGAGAGTAAACAACAGTTGTATAACAATGACTCTGGAAGAACTGGTGTTGCTTAACCGGCTTTAAAATGTCAAAACTCCAACACAACTTAATTTGCTGCATCCACTTGGGTGGGGTGGTAGCGGTTAAAATATAAAGACTTGAACTCAATACTATCACCATTCACTGGAACTTACGTTCGGTTTCTGCTAACACTGCAGTATAAACAAAATGAGTCATGCCAGGAGTGGTGCTAGAAGCTCTCTCAACTATTTATGAGTTTGTTTTGTTTTTCGTCCTTTTTTTCCCTCCCAATAGATTCATGTACTACAATCCATCAGAAAGACCCACGCAGGCATGAATGGAATAAATAACCTGAAACATCACTCTCTTTACTGTCTTCACAGTAGAACGTGGGTGAAATTGAAATCAGAGGTAAAGACAAAAAGGGCGGCATCCTGAGAGCGGTAGAGAACAATGGAGGACGGGAGAAAGGCAAGCAGACAAAGACAAAGCTGCTCAGGCACCAAAACATTTCACATACACTTTGACTTTTCAATTTTATTTTTTCTGTGTGATGCTGTCAGAAGCCAGCTCCCCGAGGGCCAAAGAGTGAGAGGCAGCCAAAGAGAGTAAAATCCTGGCAGAGGGAGAGAGAAGGTGAGCGGGAGGATTTTTCTGCTTAGTGAGTCAGAGAATATCGCTCGCTTTGCCTTGGAGAATGATGGACGACTGTCTTTAACAGGGAAAGAATTAGGTCTTGGTCTCTCTGCGCACATCAGACACAAACGGAGAGCACTTCTCCCCTTCCGCCATTGTGCAGGCTAATTAGTAGATTTTATTAGCATGGACCAATGGTAGGAAACCATTCAACCTCAGCTAATAGCTCATAGCTATTACACAGCATAATTTGTGCTGCTATGACATGAAATACTGTAGGGATTAAGTTTCTGACCAGGAATCTATAACACTGCAGTCATCCATCTGTCCAATGTTATATAATACAGGTTCATTATAAAAAAAAATCATTCAAAAATGAAAACAATGTCTCGCCACATTTTCGAAGAAATGTCTGTTCACCATAAAATGCATGTCCTTCACGTGCAGAGGTTATGCTCATGCAGGTGTAAGAAGGTAGCAGAGGACTGGCTGATTAGCTGTAGAGCCACATCAATGTGGATATCTGATTCATGCCCAGGTTATTCTATAAAATCCTCTCAACAATATAAATTGAGTTTTTGAAGGAGTTTAAAAAGACAAAATGGTTACAGAAGTAAAAAATAAATAACATTTATGCATTTATTAACAAAGCTTAGGCAATTTTAATCCAAAGACTCTCCTGAATACATAAAAAAAACATCCAGTCTTGGTGTGCCACCCATGTAATTTTTAATTTTTTACTTTTTTCATCCGTTCAACATAATGGTGCAAAGGACTGGGTGGTTCCTTTGTTCTTATTTTCAAAGTTGTGCCGCTACACTGCTCTCACCAAAGCTGCGTACTTAGTTGGACTTAGTTGCTAAGATATGGTGGATGCTTTGGTCATTAAAATCAGCATAGCTGAGAGTCTCTAGAGTGGCAGCTGATTATTGCTCCTCTGCAAATACAAGTCTGTGTATTCCTGCAGACACGCATGCATACAAAGTAGCAATTCACACATAATGTTTGGCAACTGGTATTTGAAAAAGGGCGTACTGTTAGAAGAGAGCGTGGTTCTCTCTGATGTTGCAGGTTGTGATTATCATGTTTTTGCTCACAGCTTTAAAAATAATTTAAACATTTTTTTTAAACTTTGACCCCATTTTCACCTGTAGGCACTAAAAGCAGCAAACACCTGCGTGAAAGTAAAGGTTCTTGTTTTTCCATGACTAAAGCAAGGCAAACCAGAGTCATTTTATCCAAACATGCACTTACGCTTTGCTTTTTCAGCCAGCATTGCTGTGACTCACAGCCGACACTCTTCTACAGCTTGAGACGCCATCTAATGCTTCAAGTCAAGCCAAACATAACAATATGAAACATGTGCTGCTAATGGTGTGTGAAAAGCTAATGATTTCAGTCTGCCACATTTTTTGGTCCCGTTCTCATTTTCAGGTCAAACATGGCTGAGTTCAGCAAAGATGCTGCCACGTAGGGCTGCACGATATTGCATAAAATCAATCACGATTTTTTTGCTTAGAATTGAGATCACGATTCTCTCACGATTTTCTTTTCCAGTAAAAATATTTATTGCGCTTATTAACTGCACAACAACTTCGTAACAGTTGAGACTGAACATAAAAACAATAAATAAACATAAAAACAACAAATATCTCACATTTTGTCGTTGCTGCAAAATGTTGTACTGCTTGAAATGCCGTCTCCACCGTTGCTGAGCAGGTAGTGCAACAATAGAAAAATAGTTGCGGGACGGCACTGTGTAGCGTCTAGGGTGTTGATCACTTTCCTAAATCCCTCGTTTTGCACAGTGTTGATGGAGCCATATCTTTGGTCAGGTGATAAGTAATAGCCTCCGTAATTTCTTTGTGCCTGCGGGAGTTCGACGGGTATAGGGAAGCGCTGTATAAGGTTCCGGTTATTGATGTTTGGGTGGTTGACCGGGACGGATTTTCTCCAGTCACTTTCTCGTCATCCCTGACGTGCTCTCCGTTGTTTTTCCCTGCTAATTTTAGCAGCCAGCTTCTGTATCACGTGGTATAAGGCTCCGCCCTTGTCATTTGTTGAGCAGGAAGAGTGAGCGCTTGTTTTCATGCAGATTACGTCCCGGATCAAAATGCGGTACAATCGTCGTCGTCTTTTTTTTTTTTTTTTTTTTTTTTTTTTTAAATCGTTGTCATTTGGAAATGAGATCGCACATAAGTATGAATCGAGATCGCGATTTTCTAACGATTAATCGTGCAGCCCTACTGCCACGTTTACTTTTTTACAATGCTAACCATAAAGCAATTTGTTTTTGATGCCCTGTGCATCTAACTGGCTTCTAGACTACATCGGCTGAATCACAGAGCCAAGATGGTAACAGGTGATTTTAAATTTTTTGCCTTATGCAACAGTGAGGACGGACGAGGACAAGAAGTCCCTGGCACTTTACAAAACGTATTACCCTTTCATTTATTTGTTCTTCTTGTTAGTGATGGAGTCTGCCAGCCCCGTGCTGGACTCATATTGTCTATTAACACACAAAGGATTGACAGGAGATGATGAATTCATGTCATCCCACATGAATGTTTAGAATTTGACCTCACTGATATTAGCCTGACCGTCTACTGTACACTGATGCACGGTTGTATTATATTACTCCTAATATCACCCAGACAGCTGCTTCTAGTTCACATTAAAAACACTTCAACGACACAATGCTGGGTGCCTTTGACTGTGAGGAAGGCAGAAATTTCAATTTGCCGCAGAAAATGAAATGGACTACACATTCATCAAAAATTGTCACCAAAAAAAAGATGATTATTTTTCATTAAAGAACAAACAGAGCAGCCAGAGTAAGCTATTAGGCTAATATCCGATCTCTGCAACTCCACCTCCTCAACATGGTAACCAATATGCTCTCAGTTGCTAAGCAGAAAACATTTCACACTGTGTGCAGCATGAAATCTAATCAGCTTTTAGCTGTAAAAATCACACGGTAGTAAAGAGTTAAGCACGGCGACTGCATTTTGAGTAATCTGAATGTTTGTTCATACTTTAAGCTGTTGAGGAGAGCAAATTGATGGGAACCTAAGTATAACCGTGTGTAATAATAAACAACATGTCCACAGATTGATCTAACAGGATGTTTGACCTCCTTAGATTGTCATCTTGACTTCTGCAGAAAAGTGACTTGAACCAAAAAGTACAAATAAAATTACCGGCACATTTGCATAATGAGGTGCATGTCTGGAAGAGGCTTTTAATTGAAGGCCTTAGGTGAAAGTAATCATTGTTTTCAGTGCTGCAGTGAAATCGCTCACACAGTTTTCTTCTCACTGTTAATTCAAACTCTAGCAAGTTTACTAAATAATAACAGGAGCTTCATAAACAAAAGGAGTTTGTGTGTGCTTACTCTCAGTGAAACACACAACTATTGTGTTCTGTGTTTAATGTTCAGCCTCTTTTCAGTTTTATTTATTTATAATACTGTGCAATGCAAGTATTGAACCACCCCTCATTTATTTAGATTTTGCTAGAAAATGAGAAATAGGTTTAGCAATTTACTGAAAGATGACAACAGACTTGGAAATAAAGTGTATACGGCAAAATATACGCAAGTTTAAACTATTCCAACAAGCTTGAAAGACTCTAAACTCTCTTAGGCAGCTTTCTTGTAATGTTTTTAAGCCGTCTTTACTCTGCATTTATAATTCCATTAACTTTAACAAAATCCTTTTAACGAAAATGCAGCCCAACATGAGAGAGCCTCCAGCGTGTTTCATACATGGCTGGAGACATACAGCCATCTACAGTTTAGGTTCTTTGCCAAGATGACTTTTACATGTAGACAAAATACTGGTTCGCCCCTTGAGTTAGGTGACTTTTTTATGCTTAACAGTTTTTTATGCTAGAGGGAGTGCTAAGTAGAGCAGGGCGATATGACCAAAAATATTTATCACGATATACATTTGAAAATTTGCAATAACGATTAACTGACGATATAATTGACACTAGACAAAATACTTTACAACTCCACAACTTTATTAGTGCAAAAAAAAAAACAAAACCCATCAATGTATTTTCACTTAAACAAGCAGCTGTTTTTTATGTGCATTAAAGTTATATAAAAATGTAACAGTGCAAATTCCTTGCTGACAGGTTAACCGAAAGGAATTTCCAGTGGAAATTGGCCGACATATCCTCAGCATAACCATGTATAATATCCACAAAACTTAAAAAGAGGTTATACACACACACACACACACACACACAATACGGTAACATTATGTTGAAGCACAGTACGTATCACTCCGCGAGGCTCCGCCTACGATAGCCGTAATGCTCCGACAATCCATCAAGCGGTGCAGCTTCGTAGCTTAGCAAAGTCGTACTAAAACATTTGACAGATTTTCGAGCGCCGTGTACATAAAATCGTTTCGAGGTCAGTAAACACAACCAGAATTCATACATAAGGCACACGGGATTATAAGGGGTACTGTCGATTTTCAGAAAAATCAAAGGATTGATTTGAAGTGTGCCGTATTTTCCAAACAACACGGTAATAACCACGGCCCGCTAGCATGCGCTACCAAAAATAGTGCTTTGTTGTGTATCTGACGGACGAAAGCTAAACCAGTTCCACACCACTGAAGTTGCAGCATTTTTACAAACCAATTCTGGTTCATCCGTTTCATTCAACGATCCGCTTTCGCGCTTCTCATTCTGCGTCGCCGCCATGTGCATATGTAAACAAAGGCACTGCGCATGCGCGTTTTACCCATATTCTATCGCGATATTTCATTTTCCTATCGTTGCCCAAAATTACACCAGTATTACCGTGAACAGTATGATATAGCCCAGCCCTAGTGCTAAGTATCTTAAACAAAATATTCCTCTAAAAATGGTCAGGTACAAGGACTGGAGTGAAGATGAGTAAATGAGCAGCCGATGTCCGAAAACTAAACTTTGGGAAGCAATTGCTCAAGACCCCTTTAAAGAAATTAACAGAAACTCTGGCTCCTTGGAAGCAAAACATAAAGAAATGAGAGGTGACTCGAGAAATTGGCACAGTACTCTATTGGTTTGTCATTGCTTTTAAAAGAACATGAATGTATAATGCAAAAACATGCAACAAGTCAACCTTAGAAGGCACTACTAGGACACAGAGACAAAGCTTGTTGAAGCTCTAGAGATTGTTTTCTGCAAGTGGAAACATCTTTATAATTCAGCAAGTGCTAGGAACAATCGTAGATATATGTACTGTATATGCATATGAACGCAATGTGTTATATATAATTTACAATTTCCTATCTAGTAAATATATACAGCATATAGAATTTCCTAGTCTATGTCGTGTGCTATAATTGCGTCACCTAAGGAAAATGTCTGAGCATTTTTCACTGGAAAATTTACATCTGTCCTCTTACCACGTGCTTCGTGACACTTTTCTAAACTTCACATTGCTTCTACAGTTTGTTATGATAGCCATCTAAAGGATTTATGTGCTAAGGACAGAGGTTTGTTTAAATGACATCCAAGAAGTGGCTGATGAAAAATGCACCGAGGCTCTTTGACAAATTTCTGGCAGTGCTCGGAAAGCCATGTGAAGGGAACTATTCGCCTATTAAACCCAGTGTTTATACTCCACCTAAAATCTGTTTGTTTCCCTGCTTGTACTTTTCAGTTTATGAGTTACAAACTCCAAAGAAAGCCTCCAAAAAAAATGCCATTAAAATCCGCTTTGTCTTTCAAACCAAAAAACCCAAAGAAAGACATAAATTAGGCCCATATTAACTACTATATCTACATATACTGCAGGAATTCACCTGCAGCCATTATTATTATCCGAGTCAACAACAAAGTAGAGACAATTGTTCCATGTACTGTGTTCTGCATTTCCACTGAGCTGAGCAGGGTAAATGATAAGCTAATCTCTGAAGTGTTACATAATTGCTATCTTGTAGAGTAGTGGGCTGCCTAAAGAGACCCCTCTGGCACACACACACACACAAAGTCATGTTATGATAACGCCTCAGGACATTACAAGAAACTCACCAAAAAACATAATCCGTAATCCAACCTGAACATCTTTATATCACTGCTATATAATTTAAATTAAACACGCGCACACACACACACACACACACACCATGCCACAAGGGCAGTGTTGTAGAGAGAGGAAGAAGCAACATTCCTGCTGTTTATCAAGTCATCTGATCAGGCCAGCAAGTCACGCGTTGAAGCTGTGTTAGAGGCTGGGCGGGATGCTTTAGGCTAACCCTCGCCCTACGTACTCTGCAGTTTTCAGAATCTTAACTTATTCTCTCACAGTGCTCTCTGTCTTAATATAAATGACTGGTATCCTCCTAAAAACACACTAATGCTCTGCTTTATTTTCAACAAACACCTAAAGAAGACACTTAAGACGTCCCTGCATTTGCCCCATTTGTAACGCAAACAGATAAACCATTAAAAGCTTGATCGATAAGTCTGTAAAATATCTGCTAATTTTCCACTTCAAGTACTGACAGTGTTGATAAATGCGATAATTTTGCTGACTGCAATGATCCTCGTCGGTGCGTTGTGAAGCCGCGGGCTCTCTATTACGGGCCTGGGATGGTTAATAATAGCTATCCAGGAGAGGACGGTACAGAATCACGTTTTGCATTCTGGAGCGAAGGTCGACAGTTTAATTGGAAGTGCAAATTGCGTTCACATGTATCCCCGCAGTGGATTGAGCTATGGGTAAAGTGAATGCGCACATCGCAAGCGTGTGTGCGTTTAACAAAAGAGAGGGAAGGGTTCGTCCCAACGTATTTTTAGAGCGACGCGTGGAGCCGAGCCACAGTTATTATCACTGAAGTGTTGTTTTTACTCCTCAAATCCTCTTTTACACAAGCTCAGATACTCCTGCTGCCCGCTACTGAATCAGCGAGGCCGATGCTGCCAATTTTTTCTTAAGAAAGAGTAAATATTGACTTGATGACTGTAGCTTCCATCTGTTGGTGTGAGAGTAAGAGTCTCGCTCGCTCTCTATCTGCTCTGCTTTCACTCGCTGCCGACACTACCACCACCCCCACTCGCACCACCACCCATCTCCTTCCCTCTGCTGCTGGCTTAGAATCTGCAGAGAATACCCCCGTCATTATATTCCCCCTCGAGCCACACTTACCCTTGTAGTGAAGACACGCGTTCTCATCATTGATCTCTCTCTTTCTTTAGGCAGCTAATAGTACTCCCACATAGCTCTATAATCCACAACATCTGGATTAGTGAGGGTTGAGGCCACTTTTTGATCAGCTATCGTGTTACGTGAAGATGAGACTGTGGGAGTGGAGCTGAGTGGTTTTATCAGAGCAGAGAGCAGGCGGGAGGGGGGCGGATGCTGAGGTTTCCTGACCCTTTTATCCTTGTCACGGGCCGAGGACAGAGTCTTTCATGTTGTTTCTTAGAAAGCTTTCTAAGCAAGTGCACAACTGAAAGACGCCACATTTGCACAAAAGCAGTGTTACAGCTTCGTTGGATATCCAAAAGAAGGTACTTTGAAGCGTTTACATTTCTCTGTAACTCTTTTGCTATGGCCATTTACGAGGACTTGTTTTCTTTATGCTACGTGATTACATTAAAAGATGAAGCTCCTCCAAAAGTAATATCTTCTCTCTCCGGGTGCTGCCTCAGGTGCCTGTCACATCCATATTTTCGATGAATGCCAAGGTCTTAAAATGCATCAGGGTAGGACAAAGTTGCAGAGTGCTGGATCCGTGTAAATATTTGCAGTGGGTATTTAGGTGTGTTGACTCTGCTGCCGCTGACACAGCTTCTCTTACATGTGAGAAGGAAGGATCTTATGTTCTCCGTTTGAAGAAGCACTGAACTTATTATTTTATCCTTCAACACAAAGAGGTGTTGATTTTTTACAGGAATGCTCCATAACATGATGACAGACAAAAAATCATGTTGGTAAAAAGAATTTGTATCAAATATTGATAACCATTACCGTATTTCCCGGACTACAAAGCGCACCTGAATATTAGCCGCACAAGCTAAAATCAGGGGGAAATCCTGTTTTGTACATACATTAGCTGCACCTGACTAAAAGCCGCAGGTGTTTCAATGTTGACTTATCATATGTAAGAGAATATGCACAAAGGGAATTGTCAGGAAAGAGATGGCACCCCTATTAATATTTTGAAAAACAAGTTATGGGTACATATTTGCATAACTTTTTAGGTATATGTACAAGTAGCGGTAATTACAAGTACGAAACATGTACTGTGCTTCACAAATGTAGTACATAACAATAACCTACAGCATACCAGAAAAATAGATTCGGCCTACCTTTTAGGCTCAGGTGCAGTGACACGGCTTTAACAAGAAGAAAAGTCAGTCATTCACCACCATCTTTCTCTTCTTCCTGCGCACTAAAACCACCAAAGTCCTCTTCTCCAGTGTCGGATACGAACAGGCTCAGGATGGCTACGTCATCCACTCTCCGCTTCTCTCCTTCGTTGTCACTTTCAAAACCAAACAAATCCTCGTTGTCAGTGTCAGAGTCGAACACCCTCAGAAGGGCCGTGGCGGTGTCCTCCTCTCCATCATGCAGCAGTCCAGCCCTTCGAAATCCGTTGGTGATCATGGATGTTTTCACACTTTTCCACACTGTCAGATTCCACCAGTGGAGTTGGGCATAACTTGCTTTTCGCAAGTTTATTGCCGCTCGTCATCCACGCCTCCCGCTGAACGCGTAGCGCTACTTTGAAGTTTGTTTTTCGCGCTACTTGTACGGCACTATGTTGCCAGGCGGACGGACATGTGACCAACATACCACTCTTGAACCCCAATACTGTGTGTCTGATCACATGCCCTTCCGCCAGGCAACGTAGTGCCGTACAACAGCGGAACAAACAAAACAAATCGTCTTACGATATCACAAAAATCATGGACAATCCATAGAAAAGCTGCACCTGACTAAAAGCCGCAGGGTTCAAAGCTTGTGCAAAAAGTAGCGGCTTATAGCCCGACAATTACGGTAATCAACACTGGTAGTTAAAACGTTTTTTAGCCTGCACCAGCAGGATGGTATACACGCTAAAATAAGGTGAGGCATGATGGCAAAACTGATATGTAAACTATGATTATTATATACTGTTTTATTCCTCATTGTCTACAAAGGATTGGGTGTTCCCTTCTTTCCTCTCACATGTAGTTACTGAAGTGTAAGCTCAGGATGTTTAGCGTGTTGCCTCACACCAAAAATGTTCCTGGTTTGAATCCCACCTTGGGATGTTTTCCCTCTGTGTAGATTTCTGCTGGGTTTACTTTGCCTTCCTTAGTTCAAAGACATGCTTGTTAGGCAAACTGGCTATGGATGAGACGTAGATCAAGTATTACAACTGTGACGAATAAAATATTGTATGAATGTATGATTAAATGTGAAACATAGTAGCAAATAGCACTTTGAGTGGGCAGTATGATTAGAAAGCGCCACATATATCCCAGTCTATTTCAATGACCACCAAATAACTCATTTTTTAATTTACCCACGATCTATTACTGTGAAAAGCCATACACACTGGTACAGGTGGATTTAAAGTACAAGCTTAACCCAATAGGATGAGGTTTTATTAGTAAATTCTTGACAGTACTTTATAATAACCATTTTAAGAAATGGTAAATGAATACTGTGAGCTAAAAATTGATCTGCAGAGCATCTATTAACATTTTCTGAAAGGTTACAGTAAGGTTGCAACTAATGTTTATCATACTTTTTAAGCAGGTAATAAAGACTCTGTAAGTCATCTATAAACATTATTTGGAAGGCAAGTATAAAGTTGTAACTGATATTTATAACACTTGTTATAGTGCATAATTATCCAGGTATGTAAATCACAAGATTGAACTTGTAGATGTCACTTCATGCCCTGTTTTCTTAACATACACATGAAAAAGAGTCTTCACAGAACTCTTTGCCATCCTATGAAAACAAAGTGATTCAATAGCTTGTAGAAGCACCTTTATAATGACAACTCTAATTAATAAGTTTTCGTTTGACTTTATTAGACTCTCACATTGTTGCAGAGGAATTTCGGCCCGCTCGTGTTTACAAAGTTGTTTTAGTTCATCGAAGTTTGTGAGCATCTGCTTATGCAGAACATTTCAATTGGTTTGAGGTCTAGACTTCCACTAGGTCATTGCAACACCCTGATTTTTATTTTTATTTTTCAGTCATTCAGTTAGAGATTTACTGTTGTGTTTGTGATCATTGTCCTGCTACATGACCCAATTTCAGCCAAGTCAGATGTAGAATACTTTGGTATACAGAGAAGTTCATGGTCGACTCAATGACTCCAAATTTCCATGTACTGTATCTGCAAAACAAGCACAAATCACACCCCTCCATCACCGTGCTGACAGTTGGTATGAAGTGTCTGCGCTGATATACTGCATCTGGTTTTCACCAATAATCGTGGAATCATAATGGCCAAAATCTCCACTTTGTCCAAAAGACATAGTTCACGTCTTGTGGTTGTCCAGATTGCAACTCTACAGCCCTAATCTGTGCTGCCATATAAGAAAGAAGAGGCTTTCTTCCAGCAACCCTTCAAAAAAGCCCTATTGTTGAAGTCTCGTGTTTCCAACTGAACTGTCATGACCTTCAACATTTAACAAGCTAACAGGCCTGTAGAGTCTGAGCTGTGGTTCTTGGGGTTTTGCAGTTTCTCTGAGAATTTAGTGGTCTGACCCTGGGGTGACTTCACTCATATGAAAGATTGTGGCATTGTGTTAACATAGACATGAATGCTCAAAACGGCAGTGAACGGCAACTGCAAGATATTATATCGCAGATCTACATTCGGTCAGTCGGCTTTTTCTATAAAGGCTTGCCATCTGTGGAACACACTTCCAACCGATATCAAACTGATTACAGACATTAGATCTTTTACATTGAAGGTTAAAGTGTGGTTAAAGGGAAACCAAAGTTGTAGTCATTTTATCTGATGATTTTAATTTTATTTTAAATTATTGTCTATCAATTGTAATTGTATTTATGATGTAATTTGGTTTTATGAAAATTTATGTTTTATTGTAATATGTATTTATTTAGATTGTAAGCCCAACAAGGGACAATTGTTGAAAATTAGCAGTAGCTATAAACCTATGTGCGGTACATCAGTCTCATGTCTTGCACTTGAACTATGTTTAACTGCACTGTCCCTTTTAAATAAATAAATTCAAAATTCAAAACCGACAAACTACCAAAATTTCTGCTTTTATAGAGATTCTCACACTTGCAGCTGATCCATTAATCATATTTGACTGACACCACCTGGCTACCATTTACCCTCTTAATCCCTGTAGAAGGGAGTACTTAATCTTTCACAGGACGGGATAGATTCCTGAAAAACTTTCACGACTGTATTCCATAGAACAGCGGTCCCCAACCTTTTTTGCGCCACGGACCGGTTTATGCCCGACAACATTTTCACGGACCGGCCTTTAAGGTGTCGCGGATAAATACAACAAAATAAAACTAGTACCGGTACCGAAAAAAAGAAGATTTATTCATAACACACATGAAAAGACCCAGGAAAACCGAGTTAATGATAAAAACGATAACAAAATAACGCTGAAAACCGATAAAACCCCAGAAAACTACACATTTCACACCTGAGCCTCAACTCTCGCGGCACCAAACGACTCACGGACCGGTACGAGGCCCGGGGCTTGGGGACCGCTGCCATAGAATATGTCAAGTTAGGAGAGATATCCATCCTCTGTTGGGACAGACTGCCAAAAGACACCTTTTGTGTATTTCAGAAATACCAGCAGTTTGCAGTGGAGACCAGCTTACTGTTCAATAATCAAACCTTTATCACAAACTATAATATAATAAGTGGTAATCATAAAACATGTTTCTAAAGCAATGCTTAGATATATGTTTTAAGAATTACGTTTCCTAGTCACTATCAAGTTATAGTCATATGGTTCTTGCCAACAGAATAATTTAGAGATAATACACACCTCTCTGCTCGATAAAAAGAGACATATGAAAATGAACCAGGCGAAGCTAACAGACAGCTTTGATGCTACACATCATTAATACAGAATACATCATGAACACATAGACAGCAATCACATTTGAGCTTCATTAAAGTGTCAAACTTGGCACGGGGGAACACAGATCAACAGCTTCAGTCACGCAACCTATTCATCAATGAGTGATGTGTGCAGTGGATCAGCGAATATCAGCCTTTCATGAAAGATACAATTAAAATGTAGACTTCATGCTTTCATCACTCAGCACAAATCCAATAAGATGTCTGTCCTCTCCAGTTGTCGGCACAACGTGTTTGTAATATTTAATGCGGGAAAGAAAGTGTCTGTGTTCGCTAATGAGGCCTCAAAGAAAGAGTGGCAGGAAAATAAGATCCAGGTAGATGTTAGTGCACGCAGACACGCAGAAATGTGTTAGATCAAACACTGACACGTACATTACATTGATTGATTTATCGCAAGCTCGGTTTTCCCAAACGTTATGTCCAACTAAATTCTGGACGCTGTGTCGTTTTAATATTTGCCCCAGGGGCTTGTAAGGCAGCGGCGCAGTTGGGCAGAATGTAACAACAAACTAAGAAACACAACGCAAGAAAAGGACATTTGTGTTGCTGCAGCGATCACTGGCAGCCCCAAAACTCACCAGTTCAGCATCAATAATTTCAGCGGGAGTTCATATCTCGGCCTGCAGAGACAAAAAAGGACATAGAGTTAGAAGGGGAGAGAATTTCACAAATAACAAAACCCTGAATGTGGACTTATTTGGCTGAGTTCTAAAACCCTGCTACACAATAGGAAGGTCAGAAGCTGAGATACAACCACACACAGAGATGAACACACCCCGATTCCCTCCACTTACTCCCTTGCCAGGGAAAACAAAGATCAGACATGTTGAGCTCTGCGATGCAGCATATTTTCAACATATTACAACAACACTGGTCCTGTCAGTCGCTGTGCCCACATTACCCGTCTGTTGGTCTGTTAGTCCATCT
Source organism: Neolamprologus brichardi (assembly GCF_056152115.1). NCBI lineage: Eukaryota > Metazoa > Chordata > Actinopteri > Cichliformes > Cichlidae > Neolamprologus > Neolamprologus brichardi. The sequence goes on along the minus strand of NC_142118.1, from coordinate 4,490,710 downwards.
GGCTTTCAGGACTTCCACTTTCAAAGATTTCTTTGCAGGAACACAGAAGAGAAAAAACATTTTCTACAAATCATAGAACTGTTAAAACAAACTGCCAGAGGTGGAGAAAGGTCAGTGACTCTAGACCAGGCCCTCCCAAGTCTAAAAGAAACCACGGAGAGAAAGCGTGCTAGTCTTAGAAAAAACGAACAAACAAACAGGCAATCAAGATATACAGTAAACTGCCACTGGATGGATTCCAAATCCAGTCCCGCTAGAATAAACCTCCAACCTTCGAGCAAATCGATATCATGCTGGCAAGAATAACGCTGTGAGAAAACAGACAGAGAAAAAGAGATTTTTCTCCAGTTGGACCAAACCCTCAAGCTTTCCACAGAGATACAAACACCCCGAAAGTTGATGCTGAGTAATGTCTGTCTTACAACCATTTCATGGCCTAATCAAGTTCACATCCACAACAAAACAATGCCAGGCTTTGAGATGCTGTTTTAGTTTCATCCTTTTTCTTTCATACACTGTCTTTACATCCAAGACTTAAAATCTAGTTTAGCTTTTTCATTCTAAACTAACTTCTTCTTATTGGCTTAACGATTGCATATAATATACCAGTATACACCCTCAATCTGCCCAGTTTTACATTTTAAATAGAGCTAAATCTCCTCTGCACTGAACATATACATAATAACATGCTTAGTTACAAATTATCTCACAGCCACAAAAGTGTCCCTCCAGTGTACTCCAGATACACCTCAACTTCAATTAAAATTGCTGGACTGGGAAGTCTGTCCTCACCAAATTAGCAGAAGCATCTACAGTGAGATTTAAAACCACACCCCAATATTTAAAAACCTTCATATAGGAGCTACAAATGCATAGGAGTGCAGAGCAGTGCAAGACTTGGGCTGAAGATTCCCTCCACATGCATAAATCAAGTTCCTGGATCCAGATTGTGGTATTTTCTTGAGATCATCAAGACAATGTCTCTCAATTTCCAAAGAATTTCAGGATGAAACTCCAAAGGTAAACGGTAAAATGTAACACTTTGTTAATAACACTGTTATTAAACAGAAAGAACAAACTGAAGCAATTATATAACCTTGGCAGAAATAAAAATGAAAAAAAGTGGCAACATGCCATGGGATCCACCTTCAAACTTGGCATGTTTGCTCAACTATAAACCCATAAAGTTATGTTGATCTTGAATGGTTGGGATACCATCAACTGGGCTACCGCTTTCAGGAAACCAGCATAGCACATGCAAAGTACTCAAAACTTGGTCTGAGTACTTCAGTTTGTAGTTCCTGCTACAGTAGCTGCCTGCAGGACATATAGACAAGGTGAAAATAACACCAGCTTTACTATCAAGGCTGATAAACTTTAAAGAGTACCAGTGATAACAGAAGATGGCAAACTGGAGTCACTTTTGTTCTAATCGGTAAAACTAAAAATGATGGTTAACAATTTAGATCAAGTGAAGAATTTGCAAATATAACAAGGTTTATCCCGCAAGCTGAACTATGCAGCCAAACTCTTACCGTGCAGCAACCTCCAGCCATATAAATTTCCCCCGAAGACACTGATCACCGAGTGCACTAAAGTCAGGGCGACCATAAAGAGAAGAAAATAATAAAAACACCTGCACGCCCTCAGTTAGCCTTTAAGCTTCTTAGTCCACCTCTATTCATCAAAATGCTTCGCAGTCCGGGTTTAAGCCTCAGGTAAGGGATTGTTATTGTGCGAGAGAGGGTAATGTTTGCCTCCGTAATCGCCAGTCAAACGTTTATGTGGCAGTGTCAATAAGCCAGAGCAGAATTTGTTTTTCTTTACATAATGGAGGCGATGTTTCACAGGCTGCAGAGGACGTCGCCTGGAAGGAGGGAGTGGGAGGCGACCTTCTGAGGGTTTCACAATAACGGGGAGTGACACGCTCTTTGCTGCCTGACCACAGCTATCTTGGTGGTCGATTTAATATGCACTAGTAGACTCCTGTGCAGCAATTTCCCCCCCAAAAAAGAAAACGGATTCAGTATGCAAATAAGGCTGCAGAGCAAGTTGGTGAGAGCAGGGGGAACAGCTGATGCAACAAGTTTGTTTCTACACTCATTCTTAAGTTAATGTTAGAGGGAAAAATAATACTTTATACAGTGCAAACAAGTCTACACAGTCCCTCACCCCCTTCCACACACACACACACACACACACACACACACACACACACACACACACACACACACACACACAAGCACATGTTATTCCTGAACAAATATCACTCTGCCTCCGGGGTGTAACGGATAAAACTGGTTTTGGAAATGAAAATGAAGAACCTGCTGAGTTTCGGCTGTCATTTGCTCTGCTTTCATCTTCCTCTATCGAAAATAGATTGTTTAAAATCCAAAGAGCACACCGTGAATGATTTCACACACAAATTATGACATTTGATCACCCATGCAACTATTTTTATGATACTTTACCACCGCTGTGCTGATTGATTAAACACTGGCATTACGGGCACACAAAAAACACTGTTTTCTAGTTGGCGTAACGGTGAATCAATGACACCTTGCAAAGCTGGGATGGATGCATGCATGGCAAGCTGCAGCTAGCAGCAAACAGTCTGAGAATGCACCAGTTCTGCATGTTAAATTTACATTATCATACAAATCTCGCAGGGCATTAAGCTCCAAATATGTAGTGCAATAAACCAAAAAGCACCCATTAGAGTAAATGCAAGAAATAAAATCTTCGGTTTGTGGGTTGACTTTTATGGCCACTGTGCAGTGTGCAGTGTGCTTGTCATCGGCCGGCTGGCTTCTGCTCTGTCCCGCTACAGCTAGCTCCGCTGGCTAGCCTCACAGCCGTTGGAAACGTCAATAAGCCCCGCATTTCATCAGGTTTTCAAGCCGCGGCGGCTCTCTGCAGTCCCGTATTCACCTAGCAGAGAGCTCACCGAGCAAAGCTGGAGTGAATTCGATAATAAAAACCAAAAGGTCTATTTAAATGCGTCTGCCTAGCTAGCTAGCAAATGCTATTGCTTCCAGCTGTGTGTGTATGTGTGTGTGACAGAGTGAGGCAGCGAGAGGATGTCTGACTGATGAGAGCAGGATTTGGAGAGTGCCGCTGAGAGCTAGCGTGATGGAGTTTTAATGAAGGGTCCAGTGTCCGTCTGGCAGCAAAACAAACACATTAAATTGAACTCAGTCTGGCGCACGTTTAACCGAGCAGCCCTTAACCCAAGACACGGTAAACTCTGACTGTTCTCTCGGCAGCAATCAGAAAGCTTTATGTGTGTTTCTTACGTGGTTTCGCGGTTGGAGATGGAGAGGGGGTTTAATCCGACGGCGGAGAGAAAATGATGCTGTGCAGGGTCCGGGTAGGGATTTTCTGTCTCTGTCTCTGTCTCCGCCTGTCTGCGTGTCTTCCAGCTGCTGCTGCTGCTGCTCTATCCCGTCTCCCTCCGACTGTCTACTCTGCCTCCCTCCCGCCGGAGTGTCCCGGTGTTCTTGTACCACTCGCCCTCCAGTGGAGAATGAACGGTGCTGATGCGCGCTGATTAGGAACCCCTCTTCAGACGGGCAGCCCTCCCCATCCCCTCCCACACCCACCACTACACACTGCACTCACACCTAACGTGCCTGCGCGCGAATGGGTGTGTGCGTGCGTGTGCGATTGCGCGGTGGCGTGCGTGTAAATGAGTGAATGAGTGTGCTTTGGGTTAACGGAGTGAGTCATCCAGTAGAACCAGATCCAGCTCCGCCCCCGTTTTCTAACAGCTGACTACTGTAGCCGCCATGCGTTGATAAAGACAAACAGTGCCCCCCCCTCCTCCCTTTGTAAAGTCACAATAATGCTGGCCTGCTTCCCCTAAAGACACAACAGCAACTTTATGACACTTAGTTTCAATAATGGCACAACTTTCATGTACGGTAACAGTCTTTTCTAAAATATTATTTTTAGGTTTACATAAACTATGAATAACTGGAAATATGTTTGCAGTCTGTGACGCTGTTGTCTAGATATCATCCACTATTCATTTTCACACCAGATCCTGCTGAGCTACTTCGTGTTTAATGCTACAGTTCTGCAATTTAAAAATATATATATACATATTTCTATAGTTTTAACTTAGTTTTTTGAACATCTATGGAGCTGCAAACCAAATCTCTTTGCACTGCATTATATAAGCTATGGAAATGGCATTAGACTGTATAAAAACAAATTCAATCACATGAGAACAAAGCTTTTGGGGGATTTTTCTTGATTTAATGTTTACATGTTTTATAATATATTTTGGTTCTGAACAGCTGCAAGCATGCACATAAAAAATATTGCTAGTGTGCACAAGATACACTCCTTTGACGGCTTTATTTGAGATGTCATGACTTGCAGTGCTTAGTATGGAGGTGATGCAGCTCCAAAAATACTGCACCTTACAATCCCCAAACCCACTTATGTCAAAACATCCTCCCGATTTATAATGCACGATTTCTGTAAAAGGGTTCATATTATGCCGTTCTTTATTTTCTATCACGTATATGTATATAACGTGCTGCAATGGTGACTGGTCATATTAAACATGACCAAAGTCTAAAATAATGAGCTCAGAATATAGATGTAAGTATGTAAGCAATCCCAGGGGGGCAAAAGTTGAGGCTTCAAACTGCTCTATATGCTTTATTTCACAAAGTTTTTTCTATGCTTTGCTGTGTATGATGTCAAGGAAGAGGGGATGGGCTTAATATGATCAGACACACAGCTCTGACTGTAAACACAGAAGCTCCATCCACCTCTTATTTAAATCCTCTGTTTACAAGCAGCAGTAAGAAGAAAGTTGACTCAAATAAAGATGTGAAGAGTGTAACCGAAGACAATAACAAAAAGGTTATTTTTAAGGTTAAGTTTAAGAAAGCTACAGGACACTTTCGGTAGCTTTCAGAGACCTATTCCTGCCTCCAAGGACCTATTAAGTGGACACTGTTTTCAAAATTAATTATTGTATCAGTCTCCTAAATGGTGCAAACAGCCACTCCATCATTAGAGGAAAAAATAGTCGGCAGTCTCTGAGCTTCAGAGACTAAATGGGCCGAAAATGATGACAGAAGTATAGTGAGGAAAACCCTGCAAACCAAGGGCACTGTGTCTTTCCTCATCTCTCTAAATGGAACATTTTTAGGTTTTAGGACATGGTCTGATAGTTTAACAATGGCACGGATAATATTAGACTTACAATCCGAATTTGATCCAGCCTAGATTAAGGCGAAGTTCAGTGTTAACATTACATTCATAACTTTGGGATTAAGGTTGTATTATGATAGTTCAGGGAAAGTGGAGAGAGCTAAGATTATATTTGGGGGCCAAGGAGTGGAGGCAGTCAGTGATTAGGATTTCACTCGCTCACTCAAACATTCACATCAGTGTCTGCTTGTGTTTTTGCGCCTATGTAACTATGTATGTGTGTGTGTTTGTGTGTGAGTGAGTGAGTGAGAGAGCTCAGTGTACCTTAGCCAGCATCCTGCGGTCTTCTCCTCTCTGTCCTGGTGTTACAGGACACCTCCTCCTTCTCTTCGTCCCAGCAGCAGATGGACAGACGCAGAGCGATATTATTCCTGGGAGTTTGGAGGGGCGTCTCTGTTTTTATAACCCAGAGAATCTTATTAAAAAGCTGCTCTCCTTCCGTCCTGAACTTGAGGTTAATTAGCTCACTTCCTAGTTGCCGACATGCACCGAGGCCTCTGAGTGGTCACAGTGGTTGTTATGGACGACTAGGCTTGTCTTATCTCTGGCTGCCTGTGGGGATTCTGCTGTGGAGCTGAGACTAAGAAGGTGGAAAACACATACACTGGCAGCACGTACAAATGTAATAGAGACAGACGAAAAGTCACCCACACAAGCACACTGACACAGTGAGCACAGGGAGACTCCACCAACGCTCACACAATGTGTAACAAGTTTTTTGGTTTTGTTTTGTTTTTTTGTAAATGTGCTAAAGATGAAAAAAAAGTGTTACCACTGGACATTCAGAAAATGGAGTGATTACATATTACTGCAGTTGCATCCAAGTGCAAACAATAATAATTCTGCCCACAGGTCTATGGATGCAGCCTAAGATTCATTTGACTTTTGAGGCAGAGGAAAAGTCAAACTAGATGGGTGTTGATCCAAACATGGCTATGGACATCTACATGCATGCAACCCTACTATGCATGTTTTTGCATAATAGTTCTATATGACTTCTCCTGTTATCCAGCCATGGCAGATTTTCTGTTAGGGTTACTTCAGAGATGTTCCTAAACTGCGGGTACCCCCACTGCCAAAAACGTCCTGTTATGTAGACACTGCTTTTAGATATAAACTGTACATGAAAGATTGCCTTAAACCGGCATTATTCCAAATGGCCAGCAGGTGGCGACTGCTCTTATTGCCGTGTTTGTGGAAATTACCCTACTGTTCAGTTGATTTGCAATCTCAGCTAACACTTTCCTGATGTGTTTATCAGCTCACTTGCTGGTTTAAATTCTTATTTAACGCAACGGGATGTTTATTTTGCAATTTATGGCCACACGTAAAGTTAAATAGACAACAGAGCAGGGTACGCTTTAGGGCGAGCAACACTTACTCAACTTGTGTTGCTCAAAACTGTAAATAGCGACAGCTATAATGATCAAGCTGTGGCTTCAAGGAAGGTCGAAAACAAGTGGTTAATGTCACTGTGGATACGCCCATTTTTTTTAACCTGCAGCATCAGGCACCTGATAACGGCCACTGCCTACCACAACAACCATGGTGTCTCTGAGTAGCACTGAGCAAGGCTGTCTTGGAAAGTATTTTCCATGTAGGACAGAAGAAAAAGACTTTATTAGTTCTTATTTCAATTGTGACATAATCAATACCAGATTTCTAATACAATTTTGAGTTTATTGTTTTGAAGCAGGTAAATTGAAGCCAATTTCATTACAATGCCATTAATAGGAAGTGAACAGTCTATTTATAGGCAGGCTGTGTTGTTACCTGGGAGATAACAGGAAGCAGGTCATCAAGGCTTCCCCTGCCTGCCCATTACCTGGAGTGTGACAACCCCACCAGCCTACAGTGCACAAATACCCGTCACAGATGCTTCCAAACATACTCTGTAACTGGGTTTCAGACACTGCTTCATACGTGGCCTGCTTCCTTTTAAAAAAGCAGTGACACCATTAAGCTGTTTCCAACACAATTTTTGTTCTTTTTTTGCCTTTGCTGAGTTACGGACCGTGGGTTCAAGACACGTCAAGAAAAAAACGTAACTACCGGGAACCCCCCCACCCCCCCAAAAACAACAACTCAGGATTGGTTTCACCACTGAAACCAGGAAGGATTAATATAATGTATGTAACTGTAACACATTACATACATAGACATGAAATCTGTAAGATGTAAAAATAAAAAAAACAAACAAACACAATATTAAAGTCCAGCACAACAAAACAAAGACACACAACTCCACTCCAGCAAAGTACAATAATAGCCACATTTATTGTAATTACAAGCAAGTTCCCTTTACACTAGATTTTTTTTTCTCAGCTTCATGTTTTAACCTTCGTGTCATACGTACATTTACATTTCCAGAGTGCATACACTGATGAGAAGGAGGGGGGGTAGTCTGTTAAATAAAGTGGTTCAAGACATAAAAGAAAACAAAAAATGTCTCTCTTGCCTTTATGAGTCACATGTTAAATACTTCTCATTACAAGCATTACTCAGTAGTGGTACTGTACTAGAAAGTGCACACGGTCTATTCAATACCAGACAGCTTCATATATTATTATATAATGGCAATTTTAACAATGATGCATTTCACACATTCAACATCAAACAAGGCAAACCCATTCAAAAGGCACAGGACTCTCACATCGATATCATCTTTTAAAAAAAAAAGGTATTTGTACTTACATGTCAGGCAATCCTTCACTTTCAACTCTTTTTCTAAAAGGAAAATCAGCTGAAATATGATTCGATATCAAATGACACACCCATGGTGGCACTGGGCGGAAGAAGGTTTTAAAAAAAACTTGATGAATTAGCACAGTTCACATGTTACAGGGGGGAGGAGTCCAGTTATTCATAGGTTCATGTTAACGCTGGTGTTCTGCAGATATAAACTGAGCACCTGATTGAAAATAATGCAACCATTTCCCCACAGTTTCCCCGCTTTAGACTCCAATCGTGGGTAAATAATAATAAAAATAATGACGATGCCCGAGGGGGGTGTATTTTCTGTGGGCATTCTCTGTGTGTATTGTGCACACAAGGTTTCCCAGTAAGTACAAAGGGAACCAGTTAAGAGGAAGGCCGCTTCAACAAACTACAACAGGATCCTCTTCTGTTTGAATGTCCTGGTTTGTTTTAGTCAAGGGGGCAAAGGTAAAGAATACAATGAGCAATCTGTCAGCAGGAGCCGGCTAGCGTTGCATCAGGGTGTGTCATTACTTACTTTAGTCCTGTTCAGCTTATTCCGCAGTGATGCATAAAGCCACACTGAGCCCACTGTTTTGCAGGTTAAGTTTAAATGTTTCAGAGAAAATAGATTTACATTAATAAACATCTCTGCTACAGAGCTACTTGTTAACATTTACAGTTGTTCAAATACATGCAGACACTGTACAAATAAACGTTCCCTTCTTGTCCTCTTTGAACAGAATCGTCCACAAACTTGTTAAAAAAACCCAAACAAATACGAGGCAGAACAAAGAAAGAATGGCAGATCATTTTTTATATTTCCAAATTTCACAAAAAAACCCCCAAAAGAAATTATTTAAAAAAACAAAACAAAAAGGAAATTAGCAGCAACGCATAGGCTTAGTTCTGTGAGAACGAACTCAAGAACCAGCAAGCCACCAGTGCCTCTGGGTTAAAGTAAGAGAGGGTTTAGTGAGCCTTCAGTGCAAATATGTAAAGGTGAATTTAAATCTTATAGAGACGGAAGCTTTAAAAGGCTGGATATATAATGACTTCTTTACAGTACACTCCATTTAAAATCCACTGTGAAGTGAATACCAACCCTTGGCACGACACGCCTCTCTCAGCACTACTGCAAACATCATGATAATAAAAATAATAAAAAGAAACTACTCTCTCTCTCTGTGCAATAGTTCAAGTAAGTTATTTCCTGCAAATAGTTAGTGTTTCGTAACACCTCCTGTGGCCGTACCGAAAGAGACGACAACGTACAGGTAACATACAAATACACAAAAGGTTATTATTTACATGAAAAACAGGTGTCTGGACAAGACTGCACTCTACGCAGAGAGGACCGCTACTCACCAATTCGGGCTCAGATTTGACCTAATCCTCCCACTGGTTACAATTAGGACCAAAGTGGCAGTCTCATCCTAGAATCTGTGTCCATAACCACGTCCACCAGTCAGTGTCCCAAAGGGCCGAGGTTAAATCTCTAGAGCGGGGTTTCGTAGACCCGTTCCGACGACCCCTCCTCCGTGTCGTCCTCTGACTGCGACGCCTTGTGGTTCAGCTTCTCTGCTGTCGACGAGGAAACGAGGTTTCCATGGATGCCGTCGTCGCTCAGCTTGGCCTTGCTGCTGTCCTGAACAAACTCTTGGATTTCCACAGGTAGCCGGCGAAATTTGTCCTGGTACTCCTGGTCCAGATCGCTCTGTAACTGCAGAGGAAGAAAATCAAGCATCAACCAAGAATCCGTAAATGAAGAAAAAGATATTTAATGACGCTCACAAAGAGTGTTGCAGATTTTGACCAATCAGAAAACAGCTCAGGCGGTGTCAGTGTGGTCAAACAACCAATTCTGGTAAATGGACTGGTTCTTATATGGCCCTTTACACAGCTTGCCAACTTGTTTTTTCCACATGCAGTGCAGAGTAGATAACAATTATCAGCAATGTAGTGTTCAGTTGATTTCCAAGCGGAGACTTGGAAAACTTGGAAAATCAACTGCAAAGATCAACCGCCATCTTGACGTCTTCCAACAACGTTGTCTTCGACGGCTGCTCAAGATCACATATTGGGATCGCGTTACCAATAAAGAAGTATATCGCCGTGCGGGAGTAGAGCCGCTCCATGTCCAAGTCACCAAGCGTCGGTTCAGATTTGCCGGTCACATCCTTCGGCTACCGGACCCGAGACCTGCCCGTGTCGCGGTTCTGTGGAACCCGGAGAATGGAAAGAGACGGCGAGGAAGACCTAAAATAACATGGAGGAGGACTTTCCTTGAAGATTTACGTTCAGTTCGATGGCGTTCTCTTGTCGCCCGATGCGCCGATCGGCGCGGGAGGATCTAAGTCTAAGTAAGTGTTCAGTATCTTTCTAGGGACTGTGACATTTTTGCAGATGAATAGAAACCACCAACCGAGTCCGACCTACGGCTCTTTGAGGTTTGATCAGCAGGTGGATGGGACTCCTTTGCCTGAGATGATACTATATTACTGAAAATAAGAAGAGTAATAGGTCTCTCCTAAAGTTTCTGGAGATGTCAAAAAATGGAAGAAGTCTGTTTCTTTAATTTTTATATATTTTCAGTAGAGATTCATTAACTTTCTCTCTTTCCTGTTTGGTGTACAGTGGAGATTTTTTTTGACCTACTTGTCTGGAAATGCTGCAGATCACGGCGGGTGAACCAAACAGTAATGTTGTGGGACCAAAACAATGAGCTGGATGAGCTGAGGGGAAGTTGCATAACAATTCTCTGCGGGGTTATCAGTATGAGCGACCTCATTAGAGCAGCTTTAAAGTTTTCACCCTTTACAGCAACCTTAACAATCAGCGTCTACGCCGGATTGTAAGTGCTTGGTTACAGTAGGTGCTGCAGTTATTTCCATGCCTCTTATCTAAAGACTATAATAACATGAATCATGCCTATTTCCATAACACAGCCTGAACAAAAAGGCTCGATGCTGAACATCAGATAGGGACCGTGACATTCTGCACTGAATAGGCACCTTGATCTGCTGAGGCAGACCAGGATCCCGACAATATCCATGTACCGTATCCGCCCTGCCCTCGCCGAGAAACAGAAAGGAGAAGCTGTTTTCTCCGAGGCATAGACGCCCCCAATGATTACAGATGACAAGATTGTATTCATGTCATTGCGAGCCAATAATTGCTGTAATGCTGATTTCTGTTTAACTACTCGGCTGGCTCCCACGGGAGAGCAGTAATTAAAAGAAACGCTGCTAAGATGAATGGTGTCAAAGTCTCACAGCTCGGTAGAGTCACGTCAGCACAACGCGAGATCGAAAGTACCTGAGTCCCACCAACACTTAGCAGGGATCAATATTTTGTCTTAGAGATATTGGTCCCTGCTGTTGAGTGAATGAGGGGCCCCACTACAGACTGGCAGCATCCAGCATCTAACTATAAAAAAATACAAATGCACGTCTCACCTGAATGAATGGAAGCAAATATTGCTGCGACAAAACTGAGAGATATATTCATCTTGCAGGAACTTCAGGCAGAATAAACTGCTGAACACAAAGACGTACTCTCCTGTGATAGATTCACCTGCAGTACACCCCTCCACCCCCAATCCCCAGACATACAGTCATTATAGCGGCGACCAGAAAATTCACAGCTGGCAAACTGCACCCCTGAATATCTGAAAAAATATTTGCAAGAATAGCCAAGAATGGGAGAGACGGAGAGAGCGGAGGAGTCCGAATGAAGGTCAAGGACTCCCATGCTTCTCTTGACTTGACAATTTTCTGCCCTCTCCACTTCACGAGATGGCACATCCATTTCATTTGAGAGCCCTTCATAGCTAAATGAGAAAACCTGATTGTTACAAAGTGCTCGCCGTCATAGTACTTTGAAGCATCGCCATTATATAAATTAAACTGACATTATTTTGTTTAGACTCTGGATGGGTATCACACTCAGGGGCACTAATTTTGGGTGCAATCTTAAAATTTTGGAAAGGAAAATGGTAAAAGTTGCAAACAGAGCTGCAGAAGCTTACTGCAGTGCCCCGTGCTGTGTCAATTAAGTTGCAAAAATAGATGTCTGGTATTCAGTAGTAATAGCTCACTTTCTCAGTCTGCTGCCATGTTATCTAAACTTAATTATCTAATTTTAGGGGCGGATTTTCACTTGTCTCCACTGAACTTCACAGACCGATGATGCTTAAAGCATAGAAACCACTTTTTTCTCTCCATTTAGTTGAAATTATCGTTGTTACAGATCTGTAGGTAAAAATCTATCAGCCAGGTAACTCAACTGCATCTGTGCCTCGTTGTTTGAAATTAAGGAAGCTCTTCAGTTGTCTCTTTCTGATGTTTTTGAGCGGCAAAACAGAGCCTGCTCCCCCCCGCACCACCACCACCACCAAGCAGAGCATTTCAAGGTCACCTTCTCTGAGAGATGCCTCCCTGGCTCCTCCATCCCTCTCTCACTCTAATCTTTCTTTCTCTGCCTTTCTCTTCTCTCTCCGTCGGTCTCACAGAGCAGCCATCCAACACATCAAAACCAGATGGCTAAAGATGCACCACGCCCCCCCCCTGCTCTTCACTGCGCATGACCTACTTAGGGGTGGGACAGCCTGCTCGCCCTGTGTGCTCGCATGTGTGTTTGTGCATGTGCAGCCTTTTTTTATACCCTGCCTGCTGAGGCACAAACACCCTCTGATTAAATCTGTCATCTTTTCTCCCATCTGATGACACCCTGGTTCATGAGAACGGGGAGGTGGGAGCAGAGGGCAGAGAAGTCTGAAGGGTGCCAGCCACTTCTGAGAAACATGTGAGCGCATGGCGTGCGCGTGGGTGTGTGCGTGTAATCAGAAGCAAAGGGCCGTCTGTTAGAGTGATGCGGTGACAAGAGATGAGGACAGCCGTTTCCTTTTACCAAAAGGAACAGTCGATGAAGGAATGACAGAAAGATGGATGGATTAGGGAAGAAGGGGGGAGAACTGTGGTATTTTCAGAGTTTCTTGTGATCTGTGGCTTCCAGCTGATATCTTATCAGCCTGGCAGAGGAGAAATTTAGTACACAGAGAGAAGACGTGATTGAAATCTACTCCTCAGGCTTAATGGATTTGGGAGAGGGAAGTTTTGGATAATCAAAATTTGGAATACCTATGGTGACAAGTAAATTCCAGGTCTGGTTAAAAGATATAGTTCTTTTGAAATCATAAGCAATCATGATCAAATGCTCTGTGTGCTCACGCTCGATCACATTTATGTACGTGTGGTCCAGCTTCGGTTTGGACACCCTAACCAGCAGGAGCTAGAGTTCTCCAGCCAGCTTTTAAATCTGTATCTCATCTCTGAAGACCAGTCGTCTGTCAACAAACCACATGCACACATTTCTGCCTTTCTTAAAATACAGCACTCGGTGACCTTCTTCACCAGCTGTCCTCATTTTGAGAAGCTATCGGGGGACTCAGAGAAGGCCTCCGAAGAGCCAAATTAATTCTTTGCTTTGAGCCATGACATAACGCCTGCTGCGGCATTGCAAAAGTCCTCAACTGGCAAAGAGCTGCACTACGCATACATCACACAGCTATGTTAACAGTGTCTCATCTTACTGTCAAAACAAGCAGGTCTTAAGGAATGATGTGCTTCGGTGTGCAGGCTTTGAAAGTAGATTTTAACCAGTTGCTGCTCTAAACCGTTTCAGTGAAGCTGAAAGTGTTCTGTGACACGGAGCAAAACCTGCAAATCTCACACTTACACTCCGTATCGAGGCATGTACCCCGACCCTGTGATTTAGCCCACTAACATCACCACACAGACTCTAATTTGACTAAACCCAAGTTCCTAAACCCACATCTGACAGATAAGAAAAGGTCACGACCCTATCATCTTTGCATGCTGGTGCATACTGCAAGTAAGACGTGTGTGTGTGTGTGTGTGTGTGTGTGTGTGCAAGAAGAAGGGCAGAGAGAAATTTACTTTCTTTCCACTGTATTGGTCATAAGAATGAAAATTAACTGCAGCAGTCCAAATGCAACAGCAAGAACAACACCAGTAATAAAAGAGAGAAACTATTGAGGATAAACTATGTGCTCCTTTTCCATCTATCTCACCTTCTAACCCTCTCTCGGTGCACGTATGTGTGTGAATGCCCTTTCCTGGCTCCTTTCAGATAATTTATCTGCTGCTTTCCTTTCCTTTTTTTGAGAGAGATTCTTTTCTTCAGGTCCAAGAATTTAAAAACACTCCTGCATACCTCCACTATGTACTGTAATGAGTGTTTTCCCTAAAAGGACTGGCTCAAAGGGGAATGTCAGTTGTGAAATGTGCTCAGTGGTACTTTGACATTTTCACCTTTAACGTGGATGCTAACTAAAAGATTGCATGAATAAATGCATGCATGTTTTAACACATCCATGTTACTGTGATATGAAATCTGATTGTAATTTGTAGAATGACACAGTAAAGTAGTATCCACAAAAATATATGATATTTGTTAACAATCATTTTACAATATATTGCATATTTGAAAGGACTATGTGCCTTTAACCTGCATTCCTTCTAATGGCCAGCAGGGGGCAACTCCTCAAGCTGCAAAAACAAATCTACTTAATTTATTACCTCAGTAAACATGTTTCTGATAAATGTTTGGTCAATTATTTTTTTATTTAACCCTCCTTTTTAATTTATCAATTATGGTCCCAAATAAAGTAATATACACAATAAAGCTGGTTATGCTACAGGGGACGGATGTTGTCGGCCATATGCAACTCAGTCAAAGGAGCTTGCAAAGAAAAGCGTCTGGACTTCTTTAAGTTGCTTGAAGACGTTTCACTTCTCATCCGAGAAGCTTCTTCAGTTCTTTCTCGGATGAGAGGTGAAACGTCTTCAAGTAACTTAAAGAAGTCCAGACGCTTTTCTTTGCAAGCTCCTTTGACTACGATGACCTGGATGACTGAGAACCTTCACAGACATATGCAACTCAGCAGAAAATTATTGTTTTTTACCCAGTAATTTCCATGGAGATAATGAAAAAACAGTAACTTTTCTCTCATTTAATTGTTTAAAACTGGATTTCACAATTTAAACAATAACATAGTGGCTACTTCCATCTTTTATGTACAGTCTCTGGGATTTAAACATAACAGCAGTCTAATATTCACCATCAATTTCAGCTCCGTTGTGGTTTCGCCCAATGCCTTGGGGAAAAATCTTGCTTTTTAAAGATAACAGCTGCATGCAGCAACCACAAAAATAGTTGTAGGGAATGGGAGTCAACCAACATGGTTAAATATAGGAAAAATCTAGGGACCAAAAACAAAACACAGAGCTAAAATTTGCAAGAATTTCTTATGGGTTAATCACACTGCTACACAACACTGACTATTGTGGGATTAAACCCAGCTGCTGCTGAAGAATATCATGAATGTTCTCATTCATTTAAGTGAAGAGTATATTTCACCCTGTGTGTGCTGACACTGGCTTTGAGGTGTATAGCACTGTAATGTAAAACGTGGTGTTAAGACAACAGACTGAGTACTTGATTAACAGCCGTGCTTTTATATTGATTATTTTAGTCTATAAATTATACACACTGAAACTTTTGCCAAAATTTCGTCAATTTTTAAACAATCAAAACTTCGCTTATAATATGCCTAAAACACGCCAGCTACTAAAATGGACTTTCATCTAGAACTTTATTTACTGCCTTGTCCTCACAGTGTTTTTGTTGTTCTTTCCTTCCTCTCTAATGCTAATGCTAATGGCTAAAGTTTAAATAAATCAAAGATGTTGATTCCAGAGTCCTCCAAACCGTACTGTTGAGAGGAAAAGTTTCAACGTTCCTCAGACAGAGCACAAGTCGGGAGAGCTTCATTAGCACATGTGGGCATACATAGTGAACACTCGAGCACTGATCTAAAATAGCAGCTGGCATAATAGGGCAGAAGATTAACCAAGCGTGCCACATGTATGCGCACGCACACATATACAATGGATTTTACTTCACTGCCTGTGGGTTGCACTCAGTGTTTCTAAGTGTGTGTGTGTGTGTGTGTGTGTGTCTGTGTGGGAAAAAGTGCATTATCGATGCAACCCCGCCAGAGAGAGATGATGCAGATCAAAGTCTGTGATGAGGGAACATGGTGGCCACCCACCACCCAATGACAGAGAGAGGGACATAGAATGAGACAGAGGGAGAGAGAAGAAGGCCATATACCAGCTTCCTTCCTATTCGACTCCAGCCCTCCCATGATCTCCTCCAACCTGTTTGCTCCCTCCCCTTTCCTCACCCGTCCTCCTCCTCTTGCTGCTTTCTTCTACCTCCAGCAAGCATCCCTGAAATTGCGTCACGAAGACTCGGTTCCAAATTAACAGATTGCAGAGAGTCATGAAGGATAGAAGAGGATATGAGAGGCAGAGAGAGAATGGGGGGGGGGTCCGAGTTTCCATGGCGACCGCACAGGACTCCTGCTTCTTGAACGAATGCGTGTGTGTCTGTGTGTGCCTATGTGCGTGTGCGCATTCAAGGCTTTCACAGAGGGAGACACCATAAGATATTTTTTTCCTCCTTTTTTCGTTTAGGCAACAAAGAAGCATTTCTCCTACGTAAAGATGTAATTCGAACGATACGCAAGCGTACACCAACGCACCATGTTGTGAAACATATTGCCCTCTGACTGTTTCATATTTGTTTCACAGCCAAATAAGGTGCGAAGGGATGACTGGTACATAGTAATTACAACATGCCCTGGTAAGCTTTTAGTCTGCTCCTATCATAAAACAAAAGCTAGAATCCTCACACTACATCCACATAAACAAAAAATCTGAATGAAGTCGCACCCTGAATCAATCTGAATCTTCAGCTCCGACGCAGGTTTCAGACTCAAAGTAGTAAGTTTTAGAAGATCGGGTGTGATCGAGTGGAACAAACATAAACAAGACGAGGTGCCAAGTCTTTCTGCAGACAATGTGACCTTGACCGTGTGGCCTTAAGTACGAAAAAAGCAGCAGGCCAGGATATAGAGTCTTCAAGTGTGCGGAAATGCCTTTTGCCAGCGTGCTGTGCACTGTTGACTCCTGGGGTTATTTTGATTGGATCATTAACAGGACAGTAACACCTAAGTGCACAGGCTGGGAGTGATGACACAACCCGTCACGTCTCTCTTTTTGTCTCTTCCTTCTGGTTCAGTTTAGTACATGACCTTCATACTAGCAGCAGGTAAGAGCAGCAGAAAAAGCAGCAGCACAAGTTGCAAGCTGCTGCTAATGCTAAAGTCAAAGCATAGAGCAACAAATCTCCCCAAAATCAAATCCTAAGCAAGATTTAACAGGACTGCATAAATATTGTAGCTAAATTGTATAGCACATGTATGTGAGCTCACACATGTGCTGCACATGTACAGATGTTACTGTAGCAAGTCGCTCAGCTCAACATGTCCATTAGTAGCTTTTCTAAACCAAGAGGAGAAACTGGGTCAGAACTGTATGAAAGGGGGCACTTTTCCTCTCTCTGATTCATAAATACATACCACAATGGAAACACACTGCAAATGTAGTTCTGCATTAGCCCAGACTTGAATATATCCCCACTGGAGCCCTTAACATCCTATCCTTAAGTCTTTCCATTGTGTTTATGTGTCTGAGTAGCGCACTTTGGAGATATCACGTTGCATAGACTGTAGTGCATTTATTATAAAGGTACTGAAGAATGCAATCCCACACATTTACACACACACACACATAGCGTGTTTGATGCCATGAAGGGCCAATGACCTGCTCAGTGGGAGCAGTTTTGGGTTCAGTGACTTTCTCAAGGGTTCTCAGTTACATATTTTTATGGACTGGAAAGATCTAATCCCATTGGAATGAAACCATGATTCATGTTAATTAACAAAAACACTTAAAGTGCACAGGCATTGTTAGTAATATTCCATTACTAGGAGCATTAAAACACTTTATTGGATTTAACGTTAATACCGGTTAACCACACGATCCCTGAACAGAAGTGTCCCTTTATCACTGGGCGTTATACCAGTGTTATGGAGAGCATCCTGAATTTTTCAACAAACACAGCCTGGAGTTATCTTGAGCGAGCTGTCTCTAGAGTTTTGGCCCCTGACATCGGCAATCCCGCATACAGATCACCATCACTCCATGAGAACAGCTATTGCACAGTTTGGATGATTATTCTGCAGGCAAGATTAACTTTGAGGTGGTGCAGACCTTAACGAAAACTAACGAAATAACGAAAACTAGAAGTGAAAAAACATTTTCGTTAACGGAAATAAAAATAAAAACAAAAAAAGGAAAACTAACTAAAACTGGAATGAGTGTTCACAAAACTAACTAAAATTAACTGAATTTATAGCAAAAATGTGTTTAGTTTTCATTGATGTGTGCGTGTCATACAATAGTCAAGGGTGAAAATGAAGTTTAGTTTCCAGATTTTTTTCTTGCTGTGTCTCATTATGCCAGCAGGTGGCAGCACGTTAGTCGTGTCGTCTGTGTCGCTGCTCCGTCCACGCGCAGAATCATGTCAGGAAAAGTTGGAAGAAAGCGCCAGAGTCCAATTTGGGATTACTTTGAATATGACTGTGTTTTGGATAAAGCAAGTGTCTTGTAGTGGAAACAGACAAATTATGAGGGACATTTCTAAAGGGAAAAAAATCCCACAAACCTTAAAGTGCACTTGAAAAGCTCACACAAGAAGGCTAACCTAGCTTACCTTGAGAAGGTAAGGGAGCACACTCAACCCTCATCCCCAGAAAACAGAAGCTAACCCCAGGCAAGGCAGCGTGATGCATCCCGAGACAACAGGACGGGGATATCTACACAACTGTGTGAGTCAATTACCTTCAAAATGTTTATCAATTCACTTGAACCAAAATTACGAACACCCGGTGCTGCGAGAGTTAATAGTCTCATTGGGACCAAGATATACATTTTATAGTTGCCTGGTATCAATGGTTGTTCATCTGCCTTTATTTATTTATTTATTTAAAGAACCCATAGGTGGGAATGTGAGTTGTCTGTCTCTGCGTGTTAGCCCTGCGACAGACAGGCGACCTGTCCAGGGTGCAGTATGGTAGCTGGAATAGCAACATACCCAAGGATAAGCAGAAGAGAATGACTGATATGATGAAACTGGGGTTTTGTTAAACTTAATTATTGCAAACACAACTAAAACTATAACTGAAACTAATCAAAACTAAACTGAAACTAAGGATTTTCAAAAAAATAAAAACTAAACTAAACTAGCAAACAATTGGTAAAAACTAATTAAAACTGATATAAAATTGAAAATCTGAAGTCAAAACTAAAAAATAAAAACTAATGAAAATTGCAAAACTATTAAAACCCTGGTGCAGACTCAGATTTGGAGAATAGTTTGCAACACTGTTCGGGGGTGGATACGGCTACAGCTTTGTGGGGAAACAATGAGTGAAGAGTAACAGAAAACACAAAAGTGACAAAAAAGAAAACAACCTTCTGAAAACTGTCCCTCTATCTCTGTGCTACTTCAGTGTCGATGAGACCCCGATGACACAGCATGACAAAACTCAAATCAGTGCTGACTGTTCATACTGAACTCAGATTGACAAGAAGCTCCAGAAATGAAAATAAAGACCTCATAAAAAGCAGGGAAGTTCAACAGCCTGAGTTAGTTACGAGGCGACAATCATGTCTCAACCTTGCCGTTCTCTCCTCACGTCTCCCTACTGCAGCTTCATGGAAAGACACAGAAGACCTGCGAGTCTTTGGGCTGGATGTTTGTACAGTGCTGCACCTCCCACACTCAACTCCGAGCGGTTTCAAAGGAACAAGGAGCTGTCACGTTGAGTGTGGGTGGTTATGGAGCTGTCTCCAACTAAAGACTTCTGATTTATGCCTCAAAACAAAACAAAACTACACTGGCTCATGAGCAGACACGGTAAATTCCTGCTGTCGTTTCACTTCATTGGAAAAGATGTATAAGCGTAATAGGAGCAACACACCCATATGACACTTCTCTGTGCGATACTACAGCTGCTGTAATACAACTTAGATGCATTAGATAATCAAGAAAATCTAAATCATAACAAGAGCTCACTCAATAAGAAGATGACTCTAATAAATGCCCATGTTTGTGTTTAGTACTAGCCAAACAACAAATAGCGTGTAATTGTAATTACATTTGTGTGCAGACGATGTTGCCTAGACTCATTTTGAGCAGATAAATGCAGTGTGATCTCACTACACGCAGCCCAATCTGCTTCTCCTCACATTGTTCTCTTGCCTGCAGTCAATGACACGTTTGCTTGAATTTACTAATGCAGCATTCTTCATCACAGCAATGCACAATTACTTTTGGCTGGGCAGCAGCCCAGGTGTATGCACAAGCTTGCATATTAATACTGCCACACTTACGCTGTGTTAGTGCTCAACACTGGGATGCAACAAAGTTCTTACCATGCTCCGCAGCTGCACAGTAATCCTACAATCACAATGACAATTATATGGTTGGAAACTCTGCAACCCAAACAGATAGAGCATTGCAAGAAAATGCTGGAGTATCCACTTCACTACTGACAAGAGTGGCATGATGGCATCACAGCCTACCTGCAGGAAGCACACTAATAACGGTTGAGGAATTGTGCACCCATGGCAAGGCAATTAAATATTTTCCAACAACTTTCTCATTGTGATTCACAGAACCATCCATCAACCAGCAGTAGTGATATTTAAACTCTGGGTTGCATATTAGCATAAAGACTCAAGGGATCATATAATACATTTTGAAAACAGAGACAAATACAATCTTCACACACCACAACGTTCATCATATATTACAGCACACCCGTTCAGTGCAGCACTAAAGCCTGGTGCAGGTCGCCATCTAGTGGTTGAGCATACTAGGCCAAAAGGAGACAGACTACATACATGTTTTTTGTGCAACTTTTACAAAACCTGCACCAAGAAACAAATAACTGAGCCTTCATCTATGTCAAATATGCATGTATTATTACATTTACTCTTTATAGCACCCCTAGGCCTTCATGTTTTTGAAAAGCACTATTCTACTAATTACAAATTATTTTATCTGCACAGGTAAAGACTGCAAGGTGTGCTGTGAACCTTGCAACCAACGCACAGGATGACCAGATCCCAACAACCTTAATGTGGGACAAAGGGGGCACATCAGCAGTGCTGAGATGTTGTTACATCATTTCAGCTGCTCTTCCGTCTGGTAATAGTTTTTAGGTTTTAGTTTGCATATATACATAGATATGTAGAAGACGCCAAGACATAGATTGAGAAGCCTTCTTTTAAGCAATATCTGACTTTTATTTTTTGCATTTTAGATTTTATTTACTTGGCATATTGGTCAAGATAATACCTTTGGCCTCTCATCCAAGATTTGCTGGCGGATGTCCTTGTGTTTCTCCAGTAGCCTCTCCTGTCTTTTACTCTGGGCGTCTTCCAACTAGAAACACAAACACACACACACACACACACACACACACACACACACACACACACAGTATAAGGTAATTATATCATAAAGTGAATTTGTCATAAAGTAGATGCAAATTTCAGGCAAATCTTCTCAAATTTGCAAAAAGAGCAGCATGTTTCAGTGCTCTAAGTGCTCTGTAACGCCACAGCTCTATCGCTGCTTGCTTACCCGTTTGATATACTGCACCACCTCATTGACAAACGATCTGTTGATCTCTAGCTTCTCTCTGTGGGGAGGATTTATCATCAGTCAAACCAAGCAAGTAGTCAGAGTTGAACTAAATATTTACATATGGTGACACCTAGTGGTCAAACAATTGAAACACCCGAGCCCAAATAGAAACAGCTTATTAATCGTAATATTTCCAAATACACACTTACTCTTCTGTCATATTCTTGTCTTTGGATTTGGCCTCATTGATTTTCTCTTGCCTTTTCTTGTCCATCTTCTTTTTAAGATCCTTCTTTTCTCTGTAGATGTTAGGACAATTAAAAAAACCAATGTTGTGATTTCTGTTTGTTTCAGTGAATAAGAGTGCGTGCTGTATCCATCCTTACTTCTCACAGATGTCTCTGAGCTTTTTCAGCTGAGCGCTCTGGCATTCCTCTGCTATACTGGTCAGCTTCTCAACCAACTGGGACGAGAACGAACAGAGAATACAAATCAGAAAAATGTGACAGAAAACATCAGCTTTTTAATTAATCGTTTATTTCATAAATAATATATCACTGAAGCGACTGTTGCTGTAGTTCTGATCATAATTAAACAACATTTAGATGTTGTAAACAACAATCTCCATTAAGCTTTTTTTTGTTTGTTTTAAATCCACGCTTGGACAAACTTTTCTGACACCTGCGCTCTGCTCACTGCGCAGGGGTATTGGAGCAGAATACATTCATTTTTTCATGCCACACAAGAGAGCTTGAGCACGGGCAGCAAAACAAAGACTGGAATATTCTACAGGGGGATGACCCAGCAGCGTTCATGCTGTGGTTAGTCTGCACTTGCTTTTCTGAGCTTTAGGACAGCTGGAGATTGTCAGCACATTATCCAAAACAAATCAGTGCAAGCTCCTATTTGTGTGTGGGATCTGTTTATCCCAGTTTTACATACAGAACATGCTTGTTTATATTACAGAGGTTTATGTGAGAACACAACAGCTGGCAATTATTTATCTGGGGAAAGTGCATAGGAGCACATGTCCATACGGGCACACAAGCTTAGTATGGAGACAAGTTTCAGAACTGGTGTGGTGCCTATAAATAGGCAGCTAACAGGCAGAGCACTTGCAGTCCAAATCTCTCTTTTGGCATTATAAAAACTACAAAATATGCAGCTTCAATTTTCTGACTAAAAAACATGGAGAGGATTGTTTTTGTGGCTGATCCCTTTGCATTTGTATTTGTTGGACTTCCCATTAAGAGCGTTGTTTTCATTTATTTGCATTGCCAGGATGAGACGTTATCAGAACGTATGTCCCAAAGCTGTGAGTGGCGTGCCAAAAAGACTTTACTTTTACATCAGAATTCTTCTTCACTAATATGAATTAACGTCTTGTTTTTGCAGAAAAACAGAGCTACACTGTTTAGTTGGTAGGTTACTCAGCCTGTTATGCACTGATCTTGATAGATCACATTATTAAAGCTCACATGCAAAGCTCTCACCTGTGCATTCTGGATACTGCAGCATCAACCTAATTTGTATCACTTAGTACTTTAGCTCAAGCGGTCCCCAATCCCCGGGCCTCGGACCGGTACCGGTCCGTGAGTCGTTTGGTACCGGGCCGCGAGAGTTGAGGCTCAGGTGTGAAATGTATAGTTTTCAGGGTTTTCAGCATTATTATTTATCGTTTTTATCGTTAACTCGGTTTTCCTGGGTCTTTTCACGTGTGTTATGAATAAATCTTCTTTTTTTCGGTACCGGTACTAGTTTTATTTTGTTGTATTTATCCGCAACACCTTAAAGGCCGGTCCGTGAAAATATTGTCGGGCATAAACCGGTCCGTGGCGCAAAAAATGTTGGAGACCGCTGATCTAGGTCCTCAATCTTCCATTCATCTATGTGCAGTGTGTATCTACTGATAATTATAAGATAATTTTGACTGGTATACGTGCGGAATTAACTGAACTAAAGCTTTGGATGTGCATTCAAATGGCATTTTAAAAGCAGTCCCAGAAAATAATAAAAGGGGGAATGATCAGGGATATCTTATAGAGAATAAAGTGGTGCGTGGTGTCCCTGTAAGAGCATGTGCCAAAAGAGTTTTAAAAGCCTGTACATTTGCACATCTGCAATTAGTGTTATTTATTCAACTCACAGTTCAAATATGTGAACGTGTATGACCTTCTCCTGCCCTCTCTTCACACATATTTTACTATATCTGGTCCATTCAAAGGATCCCTTAACGTTGATCAATGGCTCCTGAATTATTTCCTTTTCCTTCTGAGCTGAATTAGCAACTCAAAGGGAAAGAAACCAAAGCTATGAGCCAGGAAAACTTCCTAAACAGTCATTTCCCTTGTAATTTTTCCATTCACATGTCCCTCTGGCAGTGCCAGTGATTCCATCTCAAAGTGTTACACACTGTGTCACCAGAGTATTAAATGATTACGGCTATCAGCCTGTGTGATTTACAGCCAAATGACTGCAACACGCAGCGACATCCGCTCTGGGATCAAATGAAAATTACACAGAACATAATTTTTGTTTTCATCTAAGTTTTATTCAGATCAAGTTGGCCTGAATAATGATGAGAAGTCATAAAGGGGATTATTGTCTTTATTTACAGACTTGGTTTATTCATCGAGTCCACACGTGTAGATTGAGAAGCTGTGCCATTCGAACAGACTGGAGAAGCAAGAAAGTTAGTAGTGATGTCCACATGTCCACCTTACATCACAGTATTGTTGCATGCTGCATATGCTTGACTCTTTCAAGTTTTCTGTGTGAAAAGTGAAGTTAAAGCACGCAGCATCAGACAGGTCTAGACGAGGGTCTTCTTCACATCTGCACATAATTAATTGTACCTGCTTGATGTGTTCTCGTTTCTGGTATTTCTCGCTGTAGTATTGCTCCTGGCGAAGTGTGAGGAGCTGCTGTTGCTGCTGTTCCTTCAGTTCGGCCAGTCTCTGGCTGCACTCCTGTTCCAGGTCACACAGCTCTTGGTCCAGTGTGGACAGAGATTGTTCAGACCGACTGGACACATGCGTCCAAACACACAAACAAAACATGCACAAATTAAGATAGATACTTCAATCGCAGCAGAGTATCTTATGCAGTAACTGTTAGAATCAGAGCATTACTAATCTATAATGCTCACTTCTGACTCCTAAATTTATTTACATGACCTACTAGATTACCTTTGCATGATGTGGAAAATAATAAAAAATGATTATTTCTCCCGTACTAGGCCTTGATGCAGCAGCTCAGTTCATCACCTGTCCGAAATGAGCTATTTTAGTTCTTTTCCTCCTATTCCCGCCAACCAACTTTGGTGTGGCCGTGTTTTGCAAACAGAGGGTTTAACAGCAGGTAGGCTTCTGCACTCACAAAGACTCGTCTCACATTTGGCAAAAGAAAATGTGAACGAAAATCAGGAGAGGAATAATGGGTTCACTTTAAATTTCTGACCACATGTCTGCTGCACATTAAAATATTCTTTTCATGCAGAGAACTTTCTCAGGAAGTGATGGTAAAAACTTTGATGTTAGGTGTTTGAAGTTATTTATAACACAAAGAAAGACCGGGCAGGTGGAGTCTGTGATATATACACTTGTTCTGGACACGAACATGCAAGAAACTTGGAGGAAGTCTTATGCAACATTAAAATTCTATGAACAGCTCAGCAACTTAATACTAATGCTTTTAACTAGTACTGTATGCACTCCACTGTGGTGTGGCATATTGAGTTTGCATGTACTTTTTTACATAGTTTAACAGAATCATTATCACCTCATTAAATATGTAAAAAGCTTCTGTGGTAGTAAGATGTATGCACAACAGCATGTGTGGTTATTTTGTAAGTTTCAGTCGATTTCTGCGGTTTAGGACTTACATGAAAATTTTCAATACAATTCACAAAATAGCACTATTAAAATTAAAAAGTGGAATATAGTCAGAAATCTGCACTTTTGACACAAGTTGAATCGGAGGCTCATCAGGGCTGTGCCACTGACTCCACACTTCTCTCTAGTGTTGTGCTTAACAAATTTGCCTGACAAGCAAAAGATCCTCAGTTTGATCCCAGGAGAGAAACAAATCCCTTTAGAGATGTGTCGGGAAGAAAATGAAAATCTTCCAAATCAAACATGCGGAGCAGCCTGCTCTGGGAGCAAAGTAGCTTTTATGTTGGGAAAAATAAGCTTGTTACTAATTGTATTTTTGGTTGAAACACAACACTGAGTCTACATGGGAGTAGCTAGCTGAGATAGAAAAAAGTGCAAGTGACTTTATTCTTCTTAACTGCATGGATGTGTTTTTAGTGGATTTCTTTTAAAGACACAGAGCAGGAGGGGACGACTTCAAAAAAAAAAAAAGAAGGCAAATAAAAGCAAAACTGTTTGAACACTAGAAAAGGAGGCCACCTACCTTTTCTTACCATCTCTTTTATGGCTCTTTTGCAGGGCAGAGCGCCGACGCTGATGCTGGCTCTGCAGCTCCGACACACGAGCCTGGTGCTCCTTGATCAGCTCGCTGGTCTTGCGGTGGTGTTTCCGAACCAGCTCCTTCATCTCCTTGTACTGCTTTCTCTGCTCCCGAACGAAGCCCTTCTGTTGCTTCAGCTCCTCCACTGTCTGAGCCTCCAGTTCTAAATACAAGAGAAAGGTCAAGGGAAAAGATTTCTAATGAAAACATTACAAACTACTGCACAACAAACTTTTATATGTTTACTATACTGTTTCCCATCGCCAAGGAAGGCCATAATATTAAAGTGCTGTTACTCTGCAAAAGCAACCTTGAATAATTAATCCTTGAACAAAGAAATATGACCTTAATATGGGCAACACAGGGATTTATTACCTTGCAAATCAAGTCAAAAGGTCTAATAAATACTTAATTTTGATAAGAAGTGATTTCAAATAAAGATGGGAACAGAGATCAGTAAAATCACTACAGATCTAGCAATCAGAAGCTCACCCGTAAGAACACTCTGGATGATGTCTTCAGTCTTCACTGATGGTTTCAATGAGCCTGTTCAGAATTCACAGGATCAGTGAAAGTGGAAGTAAAGTCAGTAAACTGGGTATAAACAGCGATTTCTATATTAATCTAATGCATTGTTATATATATTAAATCAAGTCAGACAGTAAGAAGATTATATCAAAGATTTACTTATTCAAATAATTAGTTAGAAAGGAAAATATGCTCGGTATAAATTAAAGATTAAAAAATATAAATAAAAAGTATAAATTAAAGGTATAAACTAAATGTACATTAATCAAATACATTTAGTTTGACCAGATTCCATTAAATTTAAGATTGTTCGTATATACCACAATGATATGAAAAATGTCAGCCTTTCAGGCATGAATATCTTTTTGACTGTGGACGTGTAGCGATGATGATGATAATGAAGGCGGGTACGCTGTTTTAGTACCTGCAGGCTGAGGCTGGTGGCTGACCAGTGACTGAGGTTTGGGGGGAGTGGGTGTGTGGCTCAGTCCGTTCTCAGCGGGCGTTATCCTCTGATCCTTTGATTCTGAGGGGACATCACTTAATGTCTCCACCTGTGCATCATATGAAACATTCAGGATGAAGCAAATGCAAAGTAAAACTACTGCAGAACGACTTAAATCCCAAATATCATTTAAATCAGGCATGTTTCCAAACTTCTTCATATGAAGTACAATATAAAAAAGAAGAAAACAAAAAAGATAAACCAGTGTGCCGGATGCTTGAGTCTAACAGTAGGAGTAATTCCTTCCTTTGCACCCGTTTTCAGAACTCACTTGTTGGACCTGTTGTGTCGTGCAGCTTAGTTTGTAGACATAGCTTTGGTAGCCCACTCTCAGCATGGTTTCCTGAGGAGCAGCAGATCTTAATTTCCCGTCGGCCTGCCTGAATGTCGGCCTATACGCTCTTATCTCTGAAAGGTTAATGCAATTTTAAATGATCTAGCTTTTTTGTCATGCTAACCGAATGTTTCCCTTTTTGTCTCCCCTCTGCTCTCTACACTTATCTCCCCACGCTGTGCTCCGAGCTCCACGCTCTGCCTCTTTCGGTGTCTGTTTCCATGGTCACAGCATGATACAGCTCTCTGTTGGCCATTCTCGTGGGTAATCGTATCAGCTGGCAGAACAGATCAAAGAAGCCCTTCAGGAACAACCCTGCTCTCCGGTTCACTTTTCCTAATAACCCCAGATAACTCTGTCCTGCCTTGTCTGTCATCCTAAATTTATCCTCACTCCAGTCTCAGAAATCATCTCTCCTCAGTAATTAAGTCTGTGTCTGTTACCTGATACTGGCACCTACATTACTCGTGCTCGTCTCCACTGAGTAAATTCAAACAGTTCCCTACTTGCAAATTAACAACTTCAGTAAAACCCTGTTTCCTCCCTTTGCTGCACTGTTGATGACCCTGTTAGCGTGAGTTGTATGTGATCTAATATTTTCTTGGTTGTCACTTTGAAACAAAGCAAAAAAAAAAAAAATCACATTTTCTGAAGCAGCAGAATTCTGAGCTTCTTGCCATTTAAGTTGTTTTCAAACTGGAGCCTGTACTAAAATTTAAGCTCACTGCCGACTCTAGTTTAACTGTGTGATTGCCTATACTGTGTGCATATACTGTGCATCGTAGCAGTTATTGACTGGGGCAGGGTTAAAGTGAGAAATACCATCTTTGTAAACAAAGTTTAGTTGCAATTTTGCAAAAAAAAGGAAACAAAAACATGTTAAACCTGCAATGTTTTAAACAGTAGTCTTGGTCTTTGGTGATTCTTTTGTATGAAACCATTGTCAGGGCTGTGTAAGTCTGCACTTCAATCACATCTCATGACACAGTCAAGGAAGGAAAGTACACTAAAATTTAAATTTTGGTTAAGTGTTCCTGGTTAGGAGCGAAAGATAAAACTTTACAGCATACAAAGTACAATCTTAATAGACTGATAATGCGATAAAATAATAACATTAACACAGCTAAGGTGAGTGTAGATAGGCTTTATAGTAGGAGACTTACAATTAAGACACTAGTTAGAGGTCAGGTACACTGCAAAGCGATCACAGCTCCCTGGTACTACAGGCCCTTCGCCCCTCAGTCTACTCAGCATAGCCTCATGACACAGTCTCACACATCAGCACTTTCCATTCATGTGTAATTGTGGGTTTGTGGGTGACTTCATAACTTAACATAGACTGATGGTGTAAAGAGGCAAAATGACAAAAACTGTGTCTCTGTCCAACTACCTAAGGACCTGACGGTAAACTCCACTGACTTCTGAGCATCTTTTTAAACAACCTCTGTATTTATGTAAGCTTAAAAGCTTCTCCCACCACTATTTATCTATCACAGGTTTTATCTGTATTTCAATTTTGAAATGATTTTCATCAGCACTGTAGGAAGCATTCCAGTGCTTTACTGTTGCTCTTTTACTTGAGTCACAATACATCACAAAATCATTCAAAACACTGTAAACAACAGTTAAACACACAGACCTGCATTTAAGATATTATTTAGGTAAAACTATATAGATGCTGTTAGGATTTCATGTACTTTAAGGCTGGCCTTTTTCTTAAAAACATCAGGCATAAAATAAAGCGTCCCCTGAGAATCAGTGGTAATATACGCAGGGGTGATTTGTGATATCTAGCAGATCGATGCCATACTAGACTTGATGCTGCTGCAATGACGCTACAGCTGTGGTTGGAAATACAGTCTCTCATGGGTGACCAAGAAACAAAAACTGTTCCAAACAAAGTCTGCTGACAGTATCTGTGTGAACTTGTGGTGCTGTGCTTAATAATCCATCATTTTATTCACTAGTGCTATTAGATGGCTGTGGGTTTCAAAGCACTTGCGATGGTATTAAAAAGCCTTTTACGCTTTTCTCTTTCTAAATAGTTTCTCCTGTCTTTATCTTCTCACCTTCCCCATGATATATTTTGACTTCTTAACCAGATTGTTCCTCATAACGAGGAGAGTGCCCATCTGGATGAGGGGCCGCTCATCTCATCAGCTACTGATTATTGGCCTCAAAGCTTTTTACGCATGAACACAAAGAGTACAGAGGAGAGACAGATCTTGGATGACCTGTGATGCAGAGAGAACTACAAACACACACACACACCTCTTTGTCACCCTCCTCCTCCCCTCCCTCTTCCAAGGTGAGAGCAGCCAGCTGATTGGCTCTTTGCTCCATCAGGTTGACATAGCGGATTGGATTGGACAAGGCTTCAATGACGTCTGAGGACAGGGAAGAAAAGAGTGATGATGAAAAAAAAAACGCATTTCTTTTTCTTTTTTTCTTCTTTTCTTGCGATCACCTGACTTACCTGCAAATGTATCTGGGACATAGTCCTTTACTTCAACATACACAAACAGAGCAGGTAACGTCAGGGACTGGTTCTTCTCATTCCTCAGACTGATGTAGTGATAGCCTGCAAGGTTTGAGTTAGATTTTAACTCTATCATTCCCGAAACAACAGTTTTACATCAAAGCAAAGAACAGCTGGACCGATACTGGATTTTTAAGACTGATACAGGTACCTGGTAATGAAACAATATTTTTTCATTTCTTTCACAGACATGAAATATGCACAGATTTCCCTAAAACTGTTACATGTAATTATTTATAAGTCCCTACTGAGACAATAATGGCAATGCAGTTTAAATAAATCTTGTTCTGTTGTCACAACAAGTCGTGCATTACTTGCTCCAAACAAAGTGCCAACGTGGAAGTTGTAGAGTGGCCTTTGGTCGAGCAACTATGCAATATCAACAGTCATAACATGGTTGGTTCTTTTTAAATTTGCATTTATCAGCTGTTCTAAAATCAGATACTGATATATCAGTCAACAGCTGATACTGGCATACCAAGAAATCGGGGCAGAAATATTGATTAGGCTCTAGAGCAAAGCAAAGCTTATGCAAATGTTTCATAATTTATCACACTGTATTATAAATATATAAAGTCTAATATAAGTTACTTTTATTTCGATATTGACCAAACGCCAACCTATGTGTGAAATTATGCTGAACAAGTGCAAAGTTTTGTCACCTGGACGGATGGCTGACACAGGAATGATGCGATGTCCGATAAACTTCCCTCCTTCCTCAAACACTGCTATCCTCAGTGATGCTAGCGTGGGCAGGACAACCTAAGAATAATATTATGAATGGGAATAAAACACACAAATTGTTTTTACTGTTATATTATTAACTGGAAGCAGATGGTCAAGATTAATGCAGCCAACCTTTTTTTTAAACAGTGGCTTTGCTGCTTAAATCCATAGGTATAAACTGAATATGAATGCGTTAGCGCTTTAATTATCTAAAGATGTCAAAATGGAAATTAAATGACACCCCAGGTTTTTTCAAGCTTTCTGACATATAGCCATTACAGCTACCTATCAATAGCCACAGTAGTCAAATCCCTTGAGTGAATTAGTAGATAAGTTCAAAGGAATGAACAAGGATTGATGGACTGTACACCAAGAACACTGCATATACAGTCTATGATTGGAATTAATGTTACCACTGCGTGTGTACAAGGCCATAGTTTCACCTTCTTAAAAACAATGGCTTCCTCTTCCCAGACAGGGTTGATGGCATTGCCCTGAGAGGTCTTGGTCTTGAATGCTTTTCTCTTTGTGTCCACTGGTAAACCAAACATGTCGATCTCCACGTATGTGCCCACTTTCTTATCTGACAGGAACTGGCCTGAGATGATCTGGAAGGAAAAATTTAATTATACAGAGAGAAAGCCACACACACGTACACACACACACACACACACACACACACATGTACACACACAAAACATAAACATAAACACACCTTCACAGACAGTGTGTTGGCTACTATCCCATCCACTGTGCTCTCGGTAAATGGGTCAAAGTGCTTATCCGGCCGTCTCATAAACTCTGGTTTCAGTCTGTAGCCACATTTCCCATTGTATTCGTACAAGCCCAGGTTGAGCTGCATTGATAAATCTGTGGGGTGAGGATAGGAACATATTTAAACCTGGATAATGACATAAAAGTGAGGGTGTTTTAGTTTATTCTACAGTGTGAAGGAATGTGTTTTGGGCTTCCCTCTCACCAATAGTCTGGAAATTGAGAGCCACCAGCTGACAGCCTGCGTTCCAGAACAGCTGAGGGTTGTAGTTGGATGAATCCACTCGAGTGCCTTTAGGGTAGATCCTGCTCAGCTGCAGCTTGTTGTATCTGAACAGAGCTTGTTAAGGGCAAGACTGCATAACCTGCATCTGAAAATACTTTCTAAGTGATGCTACTAAACATCTGCTGGGATTACAACTCCAAAATCACTCACAAACAACATAATCCACAGAAGCAAGTTAAGGAAAAAGCTAAAAGGAACTGAAATGAGGAAATGAGGCTGAAATAACAGGCTATTCTTCAGTTCATCTATGCTTGAAACACCTATACTCATCTACTCTGAGCTTTTCACCCATCAGCTCCAAAAAAATGAGCCCAGAAACTCTCAGAAGTTCATTTATTCTCGTGTAACTGTGGGCAGTGATTATTTATTCAATCACTACCCACAGCTCATGACGTTCTCGACACCACAACAGATATAAATATCCCTCTCCTCTATCGCTGCACTTGTGAGCAAGACCTCGAGATACTTGGAGTCCCCCACTTGAGGCAACAACTCTCTCCTCACCCAGCTGAGGAGTGGTATCAGACACAGCACAAATTCTTATCTTAGCAAGAACAGAAAGAGAGATGCTTCGGTATAACCGTAGGGATACTCCACAAACTCTACAGGAGATTTGGTCAGCTGCTCTAAAGCTTTGGTCTCGACAAAGGATGACATCTGGTAGCTTCGATTGATCTCTGTGGGTTGAGAGTGGTATAAAATTGTCAGCTTATCTAACAGTGATCTGTTTGTTGCTGCACATTCAGTATTCGTTGTTGTTACTGACTTTTGGAAGCCTCAAAGCTGTTAAATTTGACAGGTTGGATGTAGATGACCAAGTTGGACATTTCCTCTGTAGCGAATGCCTCACTGCCTGCTGTGCCCTACACATGGAAGCACACATATTAATACAAAGCAGCAGAAACGTTACCAAAAAAGTCTGTTAGAATCCTTCTGCAAAGGTTTTATTGATTTTGGAGACATTTTGGAGACATGATCATACACTAGAGGACAACCTCAGCACATATAGGCTAAACAGTCTGTTTCCATTATAACCAGGATTTAAACCGATGGCTGTCACCTGCAAGATACCCACCTCATCCATTGATCCCTTTTTACAGTCATCATCATCATCATCTTCGTCCTCGCTTTCGGCCTCCACTTCACCTAGAACCAAGGTTATTATCGTTAACGAAAGCTAACGAAATAACAAAAACTAGAAGTGAAAAAACATTTTCGTTAACAGAAATAAAAATAAAAACAAAAAAAGGAAAACTAACTAAAACTGGAATGAGTGTTCACAAAACTAACTAAAATTAACTGAATTTATAGCAAAAATGTGTTTAGTTTTCATTGATGTGTGCGTGTCATACAATAGTCAAGGGTGAAAATGAAGTTTAGTTTACAGATTTTTTTCTTGCTGTGTCTCATTATGCCAGCAGGTGGCAGCACGTTAGTCGTGTCGTCTGTGTTGCTGCTCCGTCCACGCGCAGAATCATGTCAGGAAAAGTCGGGAGCCAGAGTCCAATTTGGGATTACTTTGAATATGACTGTGTTTTGGATAAAGCAAGTGTCTTGTAGTGGAAACAGACAAATTATGAGGGACATTTCTAAAGGGAAATAAATCCCACAAACCTTAAAGTGCACTTGAAAAGCTCACACAAGAAGGCTAACCTAGCTTACCTTGAGAAGGTAAGGGAGCACACTCAACCCTCATCCCCAGAAAACAGAAGCTAACCCCAGGCAAGGCAGCGTGATGCATCCCGAGACAACAGGACGGGGATATCTACACAACTGTGTGAGTCAATTGCCTTCAAAAAGTTTATCAATTCACTTGAACCAAAATTACGAACACCCGGTGCTGCGAGAGTTAATAGTCTCATTGGGGCCAAGATATACATTTTATAGTTGCCTGGTATCAATGGTTGTTCATCTGCCTTTATTTATTTATTTAAAGAACCCATAGGTGGGAATGTGAGTTGTCTGTCTCTGCGTGTTAGCCCTGCGACAGACAGGCGACCTGTGCAGGGTGCAGTATGGTAGCTGGAATAGCAACATACCCAAGGATAAGCAGAATGACTGATATGATGAAACTGGGATTTTGTTACACTTAATTATTGCAAACACAACTAAAACTATAACTGAAACTAATCAAAACTAAACTGAAACTAAGGATTTTCAAAAAAAATAAAAACTAAACTAAACTAGCAAACAAAAACTAATTAAAACTGATATAAAATTGAAAATCTGAAGTCAAAACTAAATAAAAATAAAAACTAATGAAAATTGCAAAACTATTAAAACCCTGCCTAGAACGCATGGCACAGACAGGATAGCAGAGAAATGCACGAAACAAAGCTGAAACGAGTGTAAATTGAGTTTTTATTTCTGCCAAATCAATGCAAACGTTGCACAAACACGAACGGAGCCGTCTGTCTTTAAATGGTCTTCATTTACAGCCCACGACTGCCTCCATTACATTTAAAACAGCGACACAAGTAAGGTTCATGCTGGCAGGTCCTAATTTATTGGCGCTCGTAGACAGAGGAAATGAATTTCAATATTGTTTTGGTTGAGCTGACCCAGCCTCTGCACCCACATAATGAGAGATCTGCTTAAGATTTCCCGCTGAATCGGAGGTCGCACTGACAGAGGAAATTGATTTTAACGGTGTAATTGTCTGACCTATAGCTTCTGTGCCGGCCTAATGAGGGCTCTACTAAAGATTTAAGTCTCCATCTGAGGTCATGGACTCACCGATAGACTTTCTGCCCTGTGGTCTCAGTGTAAGCTCAGTACCATCAGAGGGCTGTGTGGAATCTGCCACTTCCTCTTTGGTGGAACCTGCGATTTAAAAACAAAGCACTCACTGAAGATCATCCTCACATTTTTCAGTTCAATGTTTACTGTTTAGTTTACTCAGTAAATCATCTCAAAAACAAAGGTTAATTTACAACGTGTATACCAGTTAAAAAGGACTCCTGACTGTTAACTTGTACTGCTTACTTTCCAACACCAGGGGGCAGTGTGTTTTAGCCTAAGAAGAACTTAAAGCTCAACAACCAGGGCAGACTAAAGGTGACATGTTGCTTGGTCCACTGGGATATGTAGATGGATGTTAAATAAACAAAATAATAAATGTTTGGCCACTTCCCGCTGCCACCAGACCTCCAGTTTGCTTCATATTGATTTTCCCAGACTCTGGACCCTGGTGTTTTTAAGATGATGGTGGTGAGAACAGTCTAACATGTCAGTCCATGTTAGACTTAAATGATTCAAATAATTTCCATACTTATCAGGATAGAAGTGATTGATTACAGGATCATGGATATCCAGCAAAATGTGTCCTAGACTCCCACTGTGGGGGCCATGGGTTCGTGTTTCTCCATTCATTTCTCACTCCTTTGTAACAACCAAATGATACACATAACATAACTACAGCCAATCACACAGCAGCAACTTGATACATTTAGGCATATAGATATGGCCAAGACGACATGCTGAAGTTCAAAATGAGCATCAAAAAAATGATTTAAATGACTCTGAACTTGGGTCGGACAGGCTAGTCTGAGTATTTCAAAAAATGCTGATTTACTGGGATTTTCCTACAAAACCATCTCTAGGGTTTATGGAGAATCCATATTCATCAGAAATTCATTGACCCAGGTTGTCTTGAACATGTCTACATACATCAAAGCACTGAGTTGCTGCTAAAAAGAGTAAATATCCCGTCAGCGGCAGCTCTCCGGGAGGAAATGCCATGTTGATGCTAGACGTCAGAGGAGAATGGACAGACTGCTTCATGGTGATTGGAAGGTGTCAGTAACACCGTCATAACCAAGGTATGCAGATGAGCATCTCTGAACGAGAAACACATCGAACCTTAAAGCTGATGGACAGCAACACACACACACCGAACACATCTTATCAGCCAAGAACAGGAAACTGAGGCTACAATTCACACGGCCTCGCCAAAAGTGTAGAGTAGAAGATTTGAGTTTCGATTTTTTCTTGTGGCTGTCAGCTGGTAGAGTCAGAATTTGGCATAAACAACATGATCCAGGATCCAGACTACCTTGTATCAACGGTTCAGGCTGGGGGTGTAATGCTGTGGGGATATTTTTTGGCATACTTTGAGATCCCTTAGCACCAAAGCTGACCCGGTGCTGTTGCGAGTGCGTATGTAGTACACAACTGAAAAGGCAAACGTATGAACAAATAGGACTGATATTAGGCAGTTACAGCAAAAAAGCAGAGAGTGTTTTATACATACACACTCACACACAACTGGCCAGTGTTTAAGATGCCCCGGTTTAAATGTATAATGCCAGCAGGGAGTGCATGCAACAGCCAATAATACCTTCAGCTGATGGAGAGGGCCATGAAAGTGATGAATGTTAAACAATAGCACTGTTTTGCTCCAGTGATTCAGTTTCTGGACGGCACAGAGGTATTGGTCCACAGTACAGAGGGACCCAGATGGTTAGGATAGCTTTTACACATCTGAAATATCATAACTCAGTGAGCCCATTGTGATTTGATGGCTTTGTTAGTGGAATTTGTGTGTGTGTGTGTGTGTATTAAAGGTGCAGTACCTGCGCTTGGGGAGGAGGGCTCACACACGCTGGAAGAATCACTGCAGGTGTTAGAAACCTGCTCAGAGAGTTTTTTCTTTGCACTTCCACTTGTCTTGTGGTGTTTCTTTTTGTTTTTCACCAAGATCTTTCCCATCAGCTCCATCGGGCTGGGCAACGGCACGCCAGACTCCAACTAGAGGGAATGCGGAAGGAGAAAGATGCAGTTATAGATGAACGAAAGGCGCTTTCCTACATTAATAATTTCAGATAGGGGAGACCGGGGATAGTTGTAACGTGGGTCAGTTGTAACACTTCCAATTTCTCCAATCAGGGCTAAGTTTCAAATGATGTGACTCATTCTGTGCATGCCCAATTCAGTTCTGCTATCACATGTGAAAAATCAGCACATTTTGTCAAACACAGACAATTTAACACGAAAAAAAGTAATTTGTATGCCAAAAAGTAAGTTTTTCTACTTTATTTCAATTTCTAATAGCATTATCTGCTTTGCAGTTAAACTCATCAAACTTAAATTATGTTATTTGCATGTCTATGGGGATATATTCTGTGTAGGTCTTTAGTGCTAATGTTTTAGCCGTCGGCTGTAATGTTAGCTAGTTCATGGCTATAGGAGTCCGGGTCAGTTGTAACAGCAACAGTCTGGGTCAGTTGTAACAATAATGCAGATGTTACAACTTACCACACTATTACTTTAACTTATATTAAACAAGTTGGGGCAACGACATCAGCAGAGAGAGGTTCACTGGTCGCTTTTGTATATGCGGTTAATGCCATTGGCAACACAATTCCTCCACTGTTTGTGTTCCCACACATACATTATGCAGACCACTGTGTCAGAGATGGACCAGTAGGAAGTACTGGTAGTGGAAATAAATCAGGATGGGTGCAAGAAACAGATTTCCTCATCTTTCTGAAGCACTTTGCAAACCACACCAAGGTAAGCCATGATAAAAAGTAATTCAATTGCGATGCTGGTGAACAACTACATTTTTTCAGCTTCATTGTTATGTTCAAAATTGGTGCAAGAGTTGTAGGTTATAATGCCCACTGAGCCAATGAGGCCAAACTCAAGGAAGACCAACCAAAATGAATGAAATATTCAGTTGCAGAAAATTCCATAATTTGTCTTTTTTGGGGGGTTGACATATGTTCAAAAGCTAGATTTCTGCATTCTGTCACACACACACACACAGTTACATAAATGGCTCTAAGTGCCTTCATGTGTTGAATAAACAAAGATTACATGTTAATGTTTTGTTAGTACCCTTATTTCATTGTGTTACATTTCACCCCAGGATATGTTACAACTAACCCAGACTATGGGGTTAATTGTAACATTTCACTCTTTGTGTTTGAGGCCATACCATGCAATGGGTAATTGTGCTGCAGAGAAAATAGCTGCACTATTTAATAGCAGAGACATGTAAATACTTTGCATTACATTTTGAATCCACTACCTTAAAAGAGCTCCAATTTACAGACAGAAATGTCAAAAATGTTACAACTATCCCCGGTCTCCCCTATATTGGATGATGAGAGAACATGAGTTATTTTTCCTGATTAAAATTGTAAATATAAATTTGAGCAAGAGCAAATGCTCCAAAATGCTAATTTATGGGTAAAGATTGCTACAGTGCAATCACAGTTAAGCTGTTTTTTTCTCTTTTTTTGACAAACTAGCTAATTACCAGATGAAAACACTAAAGTTGTTTACTGGAGTGTTCCACTTAAAATGTAAATTTGTGGCTATTACTCTTTTCAAATCCTCTAAGGAAGCGTTCGCTGGTTAGATGCAGCTGGTTAGTAAAAAATGACTGTTTCTGCTGTGAGTGTTATAAACTCGGCTGATGTTATAACTGAACAATTCTACGCTTGCAACACCTTAATCAGCTTCCTGCAAGGAAACTAAACATTAAACACAAACGCACGTTCTCTCAAATGAGCTGGACGGAAAGTCGCTACATCTCCAATTTATTTATGGGATACGCTGCTTTTGGATCACAGTGTTTAGGGATATTAATATTTCACTAATGAGCAATTCACCAGTGGTGCAGAATAAACACACACGTACATGCTCAAACTGCTGTGTTTACAACATATCAACTACAAACATAACCTCACTTAAACATATCAAACTTTTACTTGAGCAACTTGAGAATCAAGAGCAACAAAACAGTGATTCATACACCAACTAACGCCAAGATTTTCCTTCTTGTGACCTATTTTCCACACATGTCTATCTACGCTCTGCTTATGTTGCTGCAGGGGAAATCTTACGACAAAGATTAGCCATCCTGTTTGCATTCACCTCACTGACAGTTACCAGGGAGGAAAAGCAAGATTGGATGGGGCAAGTAATCCTGATTGCACTCAAATGCACCGCACGAAGCCTAATGAAATAAACTCAATCAAGGTTTTTTCCCCAAAATGCCAAAATCAATTATGCTCAGCTGTGATAAGAAAGTGAAAAGTTCCATTTGGCCACCCTTAACTACTTTCAAGCCTCAGTATCATACCAGTGGTAAAGTGAGAAAGTATTTCCTTGTTTTGTTGCTTCGTACGGCGTATCTGCTGCACGATATTTCAGAGCAACGGTTGTGATGTTTAATAAGCTAGATTCAACTGTTTCAAGTTTTCAGTCCAGTCCTTGTCCCTAAACTATTTTCAGTATTTTGCTTGTTACGTTCATTTGTTATAAGACATATGACAATAAGACAATTTCACATTACATAAACAGAAATTGTTCAGTGAAGGGAATAGTTTTAGCATTTTGTTCCAAGTGCATGCTGGGTATGATAAGAGTATCTGGTCTGGATGTAACATAAGGAAGGGAAGCAAGTTTTTTTGAATTGGGTCAAATTCTTCTTCAAAATTTAAGCAAATGTTTTAAAATTTCCTCAAAATGTGTAAATTTACTTCTTTTTTTTTTTTTTTAATAATTCAAGTATTTATTAGAGTTTGCATTTTATAACAGCAAATACAAAGATGCAGCAACCAAAAGCAAGAAGCAAACAAACAAAAACAAACAAACAAAAAACAACAACAACAACAACAACCCCCCCCCCCCAAACAAACAAACAAACAAAACAAAACAAAACAAAAACAGTGAGGTTTTAACATATGTTGTATTAAGCTCAAATGTCCAAGTCAGGTAGACATGTAGGTGCAAAAATTGTCCCACTGTTCCACCGCAGCTTCCGTCACATGATGTATTTTTCCCAGCATCTTTTCGCACGCAACATTCCCAATCATTCTTTCTTTTCACATTTTAAGCGTTGGAGTATGGGAGTCCTTCCAGTGTTCCAAAATGACACGGGCACATGTTACCAATGCAGTACTTAACACTCTAAACTGGTGTTTATTTAATTGCAGCACCTCTCCTTTGTCTCCTAGTAGACATAATTTATAAATTTACTATTAATACTCAAAGTGCTTTTTGCCAATAATACTTCCAGGGAAGTACAACTTTGTTAATAAGTATCTTTACACTGAGGGACTGTGAGTCTTAAATCTTTTAAAAAATGTTGCTTTCGTTTTAACAGGGGATGAACTGTTAAATGTTCGGGTTTGTATGTTCAAACAATGTGAGCAGAAGGCGGAGAGGAAAGCTGCATGACCCGCAAGCGCATGTTAGAGGAAGTAATTAAGTCTTTGTTATGTAAAAGTGTTTTAACTTCAGTTATTGGGATATGGTTATTTATTTTACTCGCCTCCTTACAGCTCCGACAGTTTAGAACTTTTGCATCCACATTATTCTCAATCTGGCCTGCTTATGTGTGCGTGTATATCTCGCCTTGCCAGTTACAGTCTGTCTGCAGCTTAAAACTAAGCCCCAACAAGATTAAACAAACCGCAAGACAAATTGTTTAATTCCTTCAAATATTTCACATATTTTACGCAGTTACAATGAAAAGTTTTTTGCCAACACAGCATAGTGAGAGAAGCAAGAAAACAAACGATGAATCGAGCTTTCAAACTGTTTTGTTTTTACTTTGAAAATAAAAGAAAATCACCGGTCGTCGTTGTGGGACGCGATTGACAGTTTTGTAAAGTGGAGATGGAGTAGGAGCCCAAGTTTCTAAGAAAACTTTAATCCTCTTAATTCTCACTCTAGGTTGAGCTGGATTTCATCTAGCTGTATTACCCTATCTGCCCCGGTCCCTGTGGGCTTATCAGGCTGATATCCCTTTCGATACGCTGTATACACAGCTGACTCCACGCCAGATGGGAGTGACTGTCATTGCTCTCACCTTTCCCAGTTTGTACATGCTCAGTGGTAGAAAGCTCATTCCTCAATGGCACTTTCTCTTTCCATCTTTCTAAATTCTCCCTTGGTGTCTGTCTCCTCATATCTCTCCCCTTCTCCTTCCCTCTGCCACTCCATTCAAAAGGCTTCTCCCTGATAATACTTCAATGTCAAATCCAGTCAGAAGGCTGTAATTCTCAGCGGGCTGTGACTCTGGCAGGCAGCAGTGCTGGAGGAGCTCCCTGCGTGTGTGAGATAATTCTGCATCTTACTGCTGCTGGGAACTTTAGCTGCTCCACAGTGTTGTGCCAAAGGGAATAACGTCATCCCAGGAGAATGACGCGAGAGGAGTAAGCGGTACATTTAAGTACATATATGTGCAGAACTGTTTGCGAAGCATGTTTTCATGTACGCACTGTGAGAAGTGCCTAAAAGTCCATGCAAGAGTTTGTGTGCAAGTGTCTAAATTTGCCTCACGTAAGAGCCTGCGTCATTACACACAAAGACGCCTTAGGGGGAAAAAAAAAGAAGTTTGGCCACAAAGGGACAATGGAAGCTTTTAACTGGTAGTCATGGCAACAGAGGAAAGGCCTGTCTGAGATAAAGGACTGCCAAGAAAAGCCACGTTTAGATTACAGCGGAAAATGCTTCCTTTTAATCTTAAACGGCTTTTGTTTGCAGTCTCTGCTATGATAACACAGACGTGATAAGGAGGAATAAGCACGATTGCGGGATGATTCGTTAAAAGTTAGCTTCCACAGCATGTTTAAGAGAAAGTTAAAGTGGCTGAGGCTTCAATGAAAAAGAACAGCAGCAGGATATTTTGCCAGGTGCCAAAGGTCACATGGTGTTATGTGTGAGAAAGAGACAAAGAAAACAAAAAGGAAGAAAAACAGAGACATATAGTAGGGGTGCAATGATACACAAAATTCACGGTTAGATATTTTTTCGATACAAAAAAAATGTTCCTGCTTTTTTAATTTGTCATTTATTAAAATTATAAATATATATTTTAACTCAAAAGTACAGTTTTTAAATTTAATGTTGCTGAAACAAAGTAATAAAAAAAATAAATCTATCTGATCAAGAAATCACTCATCTTTGGAAAAGAGAGTTCATTACAGAGAAATGTCTCTTTCCAAAATAAAAGCTATACTATACGCTTCTTCTGGGCTATATTTTCAGCAGCATATTAAACATATCAGGTCCCCATAAGGAGAATCGTGTGCTAACTGCTGTCTAAATGACTCGGGTAAAGTTTGTAGCATGCGTGCTTGTTGTTTTTGTCTGCTTCCACTTGTCTTTGCACTAGGATGATGTCGGAGTAAATGTGCAGTCATATTCATTGTGTTCCCACTAGTGCTGTCAGCGTTAATCTGAAATTACGTTAACACCACAACACGGCAAATCTCCGTTAACGAGCTACTGCGGATCGCTGTGCGTGGGGCTGGACAGCGTCAACACGTTAACGAGCTAACTGCGCTAACACTAGTTCCCACCAATGTAATTGAGCATTTCGTGGCACATCCAACATACTGTTTTACTTTTGTCCATGACGGCTTACCTTCAGGGTCATACATCACATGAAAACCAAAATAGTTCCAAAGGCCAGATCTGAATGAGGGTGGGGGAGGTTCAATTTGCCATGTTGCAACGAGCTTAGCTTCTGTTTTGCTAGCTTGCGCTGTGCTCAGTGGATCTGCGCTCGACAGTGCAGCCTAGGCGGAGTAGTCGAACGCAGATCCACTGAGCGCTCAACACAGACAGCATCGTCAGAAGAAAAGTTGATAAAATAAATTAAAAATTTTGTATTGTTCATACATATGCATACCGAACCGAGAGCACTGTATCAAACGGTTCAATATCGATACGAGTATTGTTGCACCCCTAATATATAGATATTGCAAAGTCTCAAATCAAGACTAATTTCTTTATATTTTGCTTAGAAAATGGGAAACAGGTGCACTGATTTGTTGAAACATCCAGGCAAACAACAAAGTCAATATTTGGTATGACCATGTTTATTCTTCAACACAGCCTGAACTCTCTTAGGCAAGCTTTCCTGTCAGCAAAAGGCTTCTGGAAGGACATTCGAAGCTCTTCTTTGGATGTTGGCTGCCTTCGATAATGTTGAAACAGTGTGCTATCTGTTGCTAATCAGACACTTTCCAGATGGTATTGGATGATGATCCTTTTTATTGCATTCACAACTCCATAAATTTTGACAAGTCCCCCAACACCACTGGCTGAAATGCAACCCCAAACAATTTACAATTGGAATTTTTCACTCCATAAGGCCTGTTGCCACAGATTTCTAGTCCAGTTCTGTTGTTTGCCTTCTTGACAGTTACCCATACACTGGGACAGTTTCTGATGAAGCTTCAGTGACCAGTAGATGGATCAACTACAGGTCCAGATGCATCTCACAGATTCTGTCAAAATGTTTTATCTTTGGTATTTTTCGTAGATTTAACGAGAGAAAATGGAACAAACTATGTGTTTTGCAACAGGCTGCTAGTAACAAAGTGCCTAAGGATACCATTTAAAACGGATTCTTTGCCAAGTTAT
This sequence comes from Neolamprologus brichardi, assembly GCF_056152115.1. Lineage (NCBI taxonomy): Eukaryota > Metazoa > Chordata > Actinopteri > Cichliformes > Cichlidae > Neolamprologus > Neolamprologus brichardi. The sequence continues at coordinate 4,447,575 of NC_142118.1, read as the reverse complement.
CTGTATGTACAGACAAAACACTGGTTGGTCTCTTGTGTTAGATGCCTTTTTTTTATGCTTGAATGATTTGTGGGTCAGCATTGAGTGTAAAAAGCAGCCAATGACCAAAAACCAGCTTGGAGCACTAGTGGTCAAGTCTCTTTGGAAGCAAAATATGAAGCAATGAGAGGGACCTCAAGACTTTTTCACAGTACCGTGTGTGTGTGTGTGTGTGTGTGTGTGTGTAAGTAACTATGTGAGTTTTTACCTCAAAGAGTACATTTATATGGGCAGCATGGTGAGCAGCGGCGTTCAAGGACATTCATTTCTCTAGTGCACTCATCTGTGTGATAGTATCTTCTGAATGCCTCACTGTTGTTGTATCATATGTGTTCGTGTGTTGGAAAGAGACAAGCAAGTGTGAATGTGAGCGCGAGCACAAGCAAATGTAGCGGGTGCGTGGAGATCTTATATACTCACAAGATATTTCTCCAGAGGTTCTGTCAGCAATGCGTCTCCAAATATTGACCGGCAATACTCAGCCATCTTAGCCTGCTGCTTTGGTCTGGGAGTCATCACACAAAGACACACACACAATCATGATTTCTCCACTAAATATCAATATCCTGAATATGTATGTTGCCCCAGAGTATCTTGGTGCCATTAAAGATGAAAGGATTAATCAGAAGCATCTCCCTAGCTCTGCAGATATTTACACAGTTGATAAAAAACAAAGTGGTTGGTTAGACATATTGACAGTCCTCATCAATATGCTTAACAGTATGAAGCCTCATTTATGCAAAAATTATATTCACATGCACGGCGTCAATATCTAGTGGATATTTGTTTATGTTCTTCTGTTCTTCTGCTCTTCAGTTGCGACACAGATATTTGTCTGTGTCAGTCTGACTTTAATATTTTAGTCTGCCGTCTTGTTGCACTTACTGTCTGATTGCAGTCTCATGACTGTTGCCGTGATGTGCTGTCAGTGTGTCAGCAGACAACTGAGCTAATGATGGAGCAGTCCCAGGGAATCCAGTCAGCACATGGATTTCCATAGATTCCTGTTCACACTGACTCTGACTGTTACCATGTAATATATTAGCATATTTCTGGAAAGTGCTATATATTAGCTTCACATGTACAATTCATTAAAATATGTGTGGGACAACAATGTAACTCTATACTAGAGTCTATAAATATAAGTGATATATATATATTAGGGGTGCAACGATACACAAAATTCACGGTTCGGTTCGGTTCGATACTTTGGTGTCACGGTTCGATATTTTTTCGATACAAAAAAAATGTTCATGCCTTTTTAATTTGTCATTTATTAAATTTTCACGGCACATTCTGCACCACCTCTCTGTGCGTTCATCATTTGTTTGAAGCCAGCTCACCTCCTGCAACCACTTTTCCGAGAATACGCGCTTCTTTTGTGGTTCGGACTCCTGACATTTCTTTGGAGGTGGAGGAACACCAAAGTAATTGCTTAAAGGAGCTTCTTCGACATCTTTATGAGTTCTAAACAAATGTCTGTCCTCCTCCTGAAAATCTTATGTATGCAAACACGCGTTGCAACTTCTTATCTTGTGCGCGTTTTTTATTTTGACAGCGAATGCGCACCTGCGGACCATTTATGTGCAGCCCTGGTTATTTAGCTCGTCATATTGCAGCCACAGAAATTCTTTTGTCCATGAAACCATAAAGCTGCTCTTTCTTTTTGCCTTATAGTCTGATTTGTCATAACTTTTCCGTTTTGTGGTAAGCTTTTCTTTGGCTGTCACTTCTTCACCCTGACCTGTCTTATTTGGCTCAGCAGAACTAAAATATATATCTTGCTGCTTTTACACACGCATTCACATAACGCTCAGCGATTCTCTGCGCGATCAACCTCTCACATGTTTAAGCTTGCTGCGGGAGATTTCACTTGTCATGTTTGCATAGTAAGCTAACGATTGATAAGACGATGCCAGAGGAATTGGTGCGCAAATTATCATCACTCACCAATCAGTGCTGTCGCTCTCTATACACAGTTCGCGCGATTGCAAAGTGAAAGCAAAAAACAAGCGCAAATTCAAACGCGATTTCAATATGTCACATATTGACAGTGGCTCACCGATGCCAATGACATAATTACCCAGCTACATTTCCGAAAGAATGCAAAAGCATTGACATATATTTTTCCTTCCTACCATAGGCCGACGAGCAGAGCAGGGCAGCCCGACTGGAAAAATCGCTAGCGATTTTGCGAGCCCTGTATCTGATTGAGGAATCACTCATCTTTGGAAAAGAGAGTTTATTACAGAGAAATGTCTCTTTCCAAAATAAAAGCTATACTATACGCTTCTTCTGGGCTATATTCTCAGCAGCATATTAAACATATCAGGTCCCCATAAGGAGAATCATGTGCTAACGGCTGTCTAAATGACTCAGTAAAGTTTGTATGCATGCTTGTTGTTTTTGTCTGCTTCCACTTGTCTTTGCACTAGGATGCTATCGGGTAAATGTGCAGTCATATTCGTTGTTCCCACTAGTGCTGTCAGCCTTAATCTGAAATGAGGTTAACGCCACAACACGGCAAATCTCCGTTAACGAGCTACCGCGGATTGCCCAGTGTGTGGGGCTGGACAGCGTCAACACATTAACGAGCTAACTGCGCTAACACACTAGTTCCCACTCATGTAATTGAGCATTGCTGGCACATCTGACATACTGTTTTACTTTAGTCCATGACTCGCTTACCTTCAGGGTCATACATCACATGAAGACCAAAATAGTTCCAGACGCCAGATCTGAATGAGGGTGGGGGAGGTTCAATTTGCCATGTTGCAACGAGCTTAACTTCTGTCTCGCTAGCTTGCCCTGCGCTCAGTGAATCTGTGTTCGACTACTCCGCCTAGGCTGCACTGTCGAGCGCAGATCCACTGAGCGCTCAACACAGACAGCACCGTCAGAAGGAAAGTTGATAAAATAAATTAAAAATGTTGTATTGTTCGATACATATGCGTACCGAACCGAAAGCACTGTATCGAACGGTTCAATATCGATACGAGTATCGTTGCACCCCTAATATATATATATATATATAATATAATCAATTTAAATGCGAGATATATTTTTATAATACTGAAAGAAGAAAACCTTGGTTAATACTTTATTTATGAACAGATTCTGTATGTATGTTTCCCCATACATATTAATTACCTGGAGGGGCTGATCACGTATATCAGTGACCACCATCAATTTGCTATCGTGCAATACCCGCGCTCTTAATTTGAAAGTTTAGTCACTGCTAATAAGTTAGCACCAGGCATTCCTGTCTCCTGTTTCCCTGTCGGCAGGCTTTTGTGAGACTCATCTCTGTGTTCAACAGACTCTGACTCCACTGTCTCAAACTGCAGCTGGTAATGGCACCCCTTAATCTCCCCTGAAGACCCTCTGTGAGTTGGAGGAGCAGCTGTTTGAAGCAGCTGGAGGAGCAACCTCAGTAGCTCACTGAGAACGGGAGTAGAGTACTCTCTATAAAGTGAAGATGCTGCATGTTTGATTCCATCCAAGCGACGGGAAACTCAGAGGAGCAACAGCTTCTTAGTTTTTGCCACAAAGTATATTTCTGCATTCATGCATTTAATGAAACATGGGTGCACCTCCTTCCACACGCACCCACCTCCAGCTTTTGACTTTTCAAGGCTTTAGTTGTCCTTTTGAGATGTCAGCGGACAGCTTGAGATGGTCCACAGTTCAGTAACTGCACCCATGTGTGATACATAAATCCTTTTGAAACTGTATTAAGCATATTGTCGAATACAACAAATGGAAAACTGCCTAATTTAGTGGAATGCATTTACTTTTAAATTAAAGTTTCACAGGACACAGTAGGGCTGTGCGATATGACCAAAATCTCATATCCCGATATAAAACATCTATCGTCTCGATAACGATATAAATCACAAAAATGTAACATTTTCTGTAAATTCTGTGAATCTCATGCAGCTCGACTTGCGGGAAGTGTTTCCAGCTGTGCGTCATGGACCTGGAGTCGAGTGTTTTAACAGATGCATGAAACGATACATTTTTAGACATAAGTAGTAACGGCCCCCATTTTGTTTGTGAGTATTTATTACACGGCGTGCTGCGGGGAAAAGCGTGTTCTAACGTTTGAGTCTAAGGTTTATTTTTTTAGCACCTGGCGGCTTTTTTATTCTCATCCATAAATAATCTGCTCTTTCACGTGATTCAGTTTATTTTGAAAAGTCTCAACAGGATCTTGAGCTTTATTGTGAAAGGTTTATGTGGAACATAAACAAGCGGACACGCGATGGTGTTACCGTCGCTGTTGCTAACGACAACGCATAAAAACAGGTGCTTGTCCGTCCGTAGTGTGGTTATTAAAATATAAGAGAAAGAGAGAACTTTAAGAAATTAATATAGCCACTACAGTGACCATCAAAACGATGAAAAAATATTGCAAAGAGTTTATTTTGCGACACCACGAAACAAATGATAGCGTAAAATGAAACGATAGATGTTTTTATATCGTCATCCGATATATATTGTTATATCAAACAGCCCTAGGACACAGTATATAACATTTTGTTACAATGATATATCTGGGTATACCTGATAAACTGCTTACACGTATCTTTAGATTTCTATTTTGACTGCTTCCAGCACCCATAACACCAGTGCAAGATTAAACATAGAATAAAACCCAAACATCAAGCGGTTCATTAAGAAACTTGCCACTGACGACTCACTTTGACCACGGTAGCCAAATGACTGAGATAGCAAAACAATCAGGCTGCCATTGTGTTCTTTGAGCACGAGTCAAAGAACAGAAAGTGCAACAAGGCGATTGTCACATGTTGAATCAACATAGGCAGCGCACATGTAAAGATAATTCTGGTACAATTGGAACCTCTTAAGGCAACAAGGTAAAAAATGTCCCGTTAACTTACGAGTCCACGTGATTCTCGAAGGACAGGATGACGGGGAAAGGCGAGGTCTTGAAGGCACACTCTGCTATAGCTTCAATTACCTCCTAAATACCCAAACACAAAGAATACAAAATATACCTGTAAATTACAACATAGGCTCAGTGTTGGATCATTATCTAATTCATGTCATACATAATGAAAACACAGGAGTTTGCTACAGTGACATTGTTTTGTCTATGAACCTGAATACAACAATGTGAACAAAAATCCCATACAGTAGGTCAGGAGTGGGCAATTCCAGGCCCCGAGGGCCGGTGTCCTGCAAGTTTTAGATCTCACCTTGGGTCAACACACCTGAATCACATGATTAGTTCGTTACCAGGCCTCTGGAGAACTGCAGAAGCTAATTTAGCAATTTAAATCAGCTGTGTTGGTTCAAGGACACATCTAAAACCTGCAGGGACACTGGCCCTCGAGGCCCGGAGTTGCCCACCCCTACAGTAGGTCATCAATTGCAGGTATTTAAATAAATGGGAGCTGAGCGATATTGTCGAATCATTCCCCAACTCTGCTGAAGACAGTTCAACATCCGATATTAGATTTCTAAGCCACTCATTGTCTGAGTCAATTACACCATCATTAACAACAGTGGCAGTTCAGTAAAAGCCTTCATTTCCTCCAATAAAAATCTTTGTCTGTAACTCAACCCCTTCAATCTGTAGCTCTCTTCCATCTTTTAACAACTCTTCTCTTTTTGCATTTCACTCTCAGACTAATTGCATTAGGCTTGTTCTGCTTCTTCTGTTACTTTCATTAGATCTGAAATTTCCTCCATCAATCAGTTCACCCATTTCTTTCTTCTTTTGTCTTGACACTACACTGCCCTTAAATTTTCATGCCCTCCTCCTCCTATGAAAGCATCTCGTCGTCAGTTAATTGCCCCTCGGTGCTTCTCTTTCTAGGCTTATTCAGCGCATCTCTGTTTCTTACGATTTGCCATCTGCTCCTTGCATGCCCCACTTTTTGCTTTTTCTATGTCTTCTTCAGTCTATACTTGTCTGTTGAAATGTGTTTTTTAAATATATATAGTTGTGGTGAGGTTTACTATTGCCCTGATGTCAATCAAAGCAAAGGGAAATTAATTAAATGAATTAAATCAAACTCTTCTCTTCACTCCCCTTAGGACAGCATTTCCCAGGGAGCATTGTTTGTTAGTTTCGACCATGATCACACTTAGAAGTGTGTCTGCATTTTTATTCTGCAAGTATTTATCCATTTTTTGTCAGTCGACCATTTTTAAGGTCTGCAAAAGAGTAGCAGAACAAGAAAGAAGCACAGTTAGCTCCTAGATTAAGAGCTGTAGACACATGGTTGCACGCCTCCAAATCCTCAGATGGGTTCTTTTTATTAAAATAATTCAGTTTATTTGACACCAGTGACCACATGTGTCACCAGATCAATAAAGACTGAAATCATCCTTAAGTAGGTACAAAATATTGACACATCAATATACTGTATTGCATCCCTGAGGGATAAGTTATTGAAATTTTTATTAGAAAATGCAGGCTGGATGAATCCCCCCTCTCTGTGTGGGAGGAAATTGTGGGGAAGAAGTGGACAGACACATCCAGTATCACAGAATCAGTGTGCTATCTATTTACACCTACAGGCCAGTGGACACTCTTTCAGTGATGAGGATGTACGCATCCTGGACAGGAACGCTGGTCTACAGCTCATCTAAGTTTCTAAATCTTTGTAAACCAATTAATTTTGCATCTTCAAAAGTACCGTGTTCAAGATCTAACCACTAAATGTCAGTAGATCGCCGTCATCTGAGTTCTTTTGCCGCCGTTCATCTGTAGTGTGTGCTGGCTGACAGTCGGCTGCTTATTTCAGTTGGTGTACATGTCTATTTACTCCCGAGGAGGCTGTAAAAACTTTGTTAAGGAAGTCTGATGAGTCAGTGAAGCTCACTTCCGACAGCGACACTGAGGACTTGAGGATATCCTAAACTTTTCTGTCAGCCTTTGTTAGCTGCTTTTAGCTAGCATTAGTGAAGCTTTATTTGAATACCTTCTCACACGATGTAAGAACATAATAAAACTGTTTATCCGAGGGAAAGTGTGATTTTTAGGACACTCCAGCTGATTAGATTAGCTAGCATAATGTTAGCTTATAACCATATGCTGTTGTTTAGCCGGCTTGAGGTCAGCTTTCTGGAATGGGGAGGCTCGCATATTTAATCTGCTTGCTGTGACAATATCTGGAATAAATAAGCACCTGTTTGAACATTTTTGTGTGTTAGAGCTCTGACTTCTGCTCAGGAGATGAGGCGTGAAGTGAGGAGGGAGAAGATGACTTTTTTCCAGATGTCGGTGTTCTGGGAATCCATCCTAGCTTGGAAACCGTCCTTCAGCTATTGTAAATATTTCTAATGGTTATGGTTAAGGTTAGAGTTGGTCAGAAGTCACCGTCAAATAATCATATGGGTAGGATGACTTGCCAAAGTAGGACGGTTTCTCAGAACACCGGTCTGTTGTCCTTTGCGTTTTCACTTGTTTGGTGATAGGGACCCCTTTCCAGATGATAAATTATAGGTATGATGTTCATATTTTGAATCAACCCACGGCATGTGAATGCCTGTGGGTTCTCTTCTTCTCTGCCTTTGGCGTGCCACGTACAGTATGTGGCCGGTTTGTCCATTTTGGCCGCTGTCTGACAACGTGATGGCTTTCACAAACCAGATAAATTCTGAGTTTATGAGAATGGATCCGTTTATTGGAAGATGAAATAACACGGTGAGATGGTAAATGGCCTGTACTTGTATAGCGCTTTACTAGTCCCTAAGGCCCCCAAAGCACTTTACACATTCAGTCATCCACCCATTCACACACACATTCACACACTGGTGATGGCAGCTACATTGTAGCCACAGCCACCCTGGGGCGCACTGACAGAGGCGAGGCTGCCGAACACTGGCGCTACCGGGCCCTCTGACCACCACCAGTAAGTAATGGGTGAAGTGGCCGGGGCTCGAACCGGCAACCTTCCGATTACAAGGCGACCACCCAACTCTTGAGCCACGATCGCTCCCCATCCCCACAATATTCTTTTTTTCTGTTAAAGCTTCTGCATTTTGTTGTAAAACTGAATACGTTTACGTGGCTAACAGCATATTCAGCTGGCCTGAAAGAACTCTTTGAGAATTTTTTAAAGATAAAATGTGGAGAAATCCTGCATCTAGAATATATGAATTTTTGCATTTTTTTTGAATTTATAAGCTTTTCAGTGTTCTTCTCTTTAGATATTTTTAAACCTGATTTACTAACGGATAAACCAAATTTAACAACACACTGTGTTCTGTTGTTATTTAATTCTAAATTTAACAACACAACGTTGTTAAATTAACCCTAACAGTTGGGTTAGTAGCAGTGGGTGGATGATCTGTTGAGCAGAATACCCTTCTGTGAAAACGTTCCCTTTGCTTCCCAACCCCCAACCAAGCCCTTCCGTATATCACCATCACTCCTTGTGTTACCTTGAAGGAGATTTCAGTTGTCATGGTGAAGCCATGGGTGATAACAGGCTCTTCTTCTGTGGTGCGACCCTTCCAACAGTCCAGTTCAATGCAGCGGCACCCAGAAAGGAGGACCTGTTTGTACATCTCGACCGAAGAGTTGCCTGCGAGCTGGCCGGCTGCACCGAACACACAAACACAAAAAAAAACAGCTCTTACAGGTATCGGCTAAGTTGATCCAAAAAGAAACAGGATGCCCACAAAAGCACATCCTCCCACTTTTCAAGAGCTCATTAACTGTATTGTTCCTCACATGCAGTAAAAACAATACAACTGTCGTTATCTGAAGCAGGCAAATCTCATCACCCTGTCACCATTAGCGAAGCAATTATCTCTTCACATTAGCAGCATGTTTCCACGAAATAAGTGGAAGTGTGTTAAAGTGAGAGGCAGCTACGTTCTCACTTGGTGTGATGCCATTCGTTTACTTCACTCTTTTCTCATTTTTTTCTCTCAAAAACTTGTTTAATTGACATCTTTAAGCAACTCCATGAGGTGAAATATTTCTTCACAGTTACTTTCATTTTAAAATGTAATTTACAATGGTTCAATAACACAAAATGCTTGTCCTGTTATCAAACTAATGATTCTGCATGGCTCTTTTTGTATGTAAAGTTGTGAAACACAAATGCCTCACAGACAGAAATAGACTCCACATTGCAACACGCTTCTGCTCCCTATTAGAATAAAATAGTATGAGTCACTATGAAAATACCTAAAGAAAAACACAGTTCGTGAGGAGAAAATTAAAAGACCTCGTGTTGGTTTTTCTCATTTCTTCATTCCACCAGCTATGAGGCTGGGCTATTACAGAAAATTCAATTTTTTCCAATCGCTGCTGAAATCTGATCCACTTCAAAGATTCAATGCTCTTCAGTTCCCCCCAGAATAGATTTGAATAGATGAATTCTAATATCCATTGAAGAGAAAATGGCCTCTCTATTGTGCCAGCCATGCTTGTGCACCGCAGGGAGTTACTTTGACTACCCGTCCAAAGAAATATTTAACTCATGAATATCAATGAATCGAGTATCGTGGCATGACTTGATTGGATAACCTCTTGAGAAGTAACACAAGAAAGGGAGCTTGATATGCAAGGGTGCATTTGATTGACTGACCCACGAGGTATAAAGTTGAGTGTATTCACTTCAACCATAATTGTATTTCTAAATGAACGACGGATCTTTTCATTTATGGGAGAATAAAGGATCTCCCTGCGCAATCAGTCAGGAGGAAAATCAAGTTGAACGTGATTGCGCGAGCAGACCGATAGAAGAAGAAGTTTGAACGTGTGTACGTGCTTACCTGTGAGGTATGTGTTGTGTGAGGAGTTGATGAAATAGTGAGAGAGGGGAAAGGTCATGTCTTCACTCTGGTCCAGCTTCTCCGGAGGAATGATGCTGTTCTCTTCTGCATTCAGGTACCTGGTGAAGCCTTCTGCTGAGATCTGACCTGCGTGAACACAACAGCAGCATCCTAAGAGTGAAAACATTGTTTTTGGTTCAAGCGTCCAAATCGAATTGTATTGTGATGTTCTCTGTTTTTCCAGATGGCAACAATTTCCACAAAAAAAGACTACAAAACAACAATGAGCTGATTTGCTAACTGCGTATTTAAAGCTTGATACAGATTATTCTGTACATTGTTCATTTTCACACCTATAGTTTATTTACTTGGGTCCAAATCAGTTGATGAGTTTGTAGACTTGTGTCTTTTTCCTGTGGTTTGGTTTCTTTTCACACAGGAAAAACTTCAAGTAAACTCCAGGTGAACTCAACTGCGTCACTGCAAACCACATGAGCGTTAGGAACAAAAGTAAACTTGTCCAGAAAGGTGTTCTGGACAAGTCGATAACACAGAGAAACTCTCTGCGCATCTGTGCTGCTCTGCTGGATCGCAGAATAGAAAGCACAGCAGGCTACAGGAAGGTGTTTAGGTCACACTCGAAACGTACACCTGGCGGTTGGGTCGATTGAGTTTTCACCACAAATGAACCGCTCTGGATTCCTCTGCCTCAGTCCAATTCCAAACAAACTCCAAAGCAGTTTGGGATCCAATAACTCAGATTACCTTGTTCACATCTGCACAAATGAACCGCAACAAGGAGGGAAAATATCAGAGTAGAAGTAAACTAAAAAGTGCAGGTGTGAAAAGACTCCAAAAGCCATGCTGTTCCACGCGCTTCACTGTTCACTGCAGTGATCATCTTATCTGCTTTTTCTTGAGTCATTTGTCTCAGTATAGAACTATCTGCCAAATCTTGCAGTTATTCTGATTAAGAAAATTTGCAGATGCCTAAAGTTTTAGAAAATTATTTAAAAGTTAATGCACAGAATTGTCTCGTTTTTCAGTGGAAAGTAATGGGCAAAGGGGCTGAGTGCCAAAGACAGGGTAAGGAAGATGTAAAGTACTGGCAGATGGAGTAACATAATGTTGGAATTGAATTTTCTTAATGAGATTTGTCACCGTGTTAAACATTAAGGATGCCTTATCCTTTTAACTGCACAAGCTAAAATATGGTGCGTGGCATATGGTGGCATATGTGTCACAGATTTTTTTTTCCCACCCTTTGCAATGCCTTACATGAAATCTTTAACAAACTGCAACATAACTGAACATGGCTGTGAGAACATTTGAGTGTTTTTGTCTGTCGTTTTTATAGAAACTTTATTTCCACATTTCAAATGGAGGTGAATGGACTGGCATCCCCGTTCTACGGAGCCCCGCAGGGGACATGGGAGAAAAAAAAAATTAAGACGGACTTTTGCGAGATCTCGCAAAACTAACTCGGGATCTCGCAAAACTTTTGCGAGATCTCGCAAACGTTTTAGCCGCATTCTTCGGACACTGGCTCGATTCGAAGCCGACCGGGCGGTCGAGGCACGATGTGCCGGGAAAGCGGTGTTCCTCCCGGCTGTAGTAGGTCGAGACCTCCCATTAGCTCGAAGCTAACGGGAGGTCGAGACCTCCCGTTAGCTTCGAGCTAATGGGAAGAATGCAGCTAAAACTTTTGCGAGATCCGAGTTTGTTTTGCGAGATCCCGAGTTTGTTTTGCGAGATCCCGAGTTTGTTTTGCGAGATCTCGCAAAAGTTTTGCGAGATCCCGAGTTAGTTTTGCGAGATCTCGCAAAAGTCCGTCTTAATTTTTTTTCTCCCATGTCCCCTGCGGGGCTCCGTACCGTTCACCTGTGACTTTAATAAAATAAAAGCAACTTTTGTTTTCTGTAAACACGTGCCTGCATTTTTCTCCAACTTTAACCTCCTAAGACCCGAACTGTTTCATGGCATGCATTTTTAATTTCTCTTTGCTATTTGGGCTGATTGGGACCTGTTGAATGTAAAAACAGAGAATTACGTAATTTTTTAAACCTGCTTTAAATTTCAATAGAACAGTGGCAGTCTAATGTCCTCTTAAGTGCATATCAAGCCCTTGTAGAACAAAATTTGGTATTTCGGTCTAGACAACCTAAAATGTGATGTCCACATATGTGAGCGCCAGGTCCTAGGGGGTTACAGCATTACAGTGGGTGTGAGACTGATGGTAAATAACTTTCTTTCGTTTCATTTAGGGAAACTCGTTGTTTCCTTTAGGGCTGTCCCATGTTTTCCTACATTTAACTCTAGTTAAACACTGGGTTACAGTACATGCTTCTAATTATTAAAATTCAAGTCTGAAAAGGCTTCCTTTGCTCAGCAGGTAGATTAACATATAAATGTACTTTTCTCCATTTCAGGCTCCACTAGCTTCAGCTAATATTGCTACTATCACTAAGTAATACAGTGATCTGATGAAGCTAAGCTGCCCATGGAGCTGTTCCTTCCTCGTTGTTGATTGGTTGTCACGGTCACTCATGATAAGCTTTGCCTGTTGGCTGCCATCACTCAGCTAATCTTCACTGAATGTGCTTGAGAAAGTGAATAACACTGAATAAATAAGTAATAAGCGGTTGATGGAAAGCTCCACATCTCCATCCACACGAGATCATATTTCCATACGCATTACCATACACATCAAACACCTTGCCTTCATGAATTAAATTTTGAACATATAGTTGCTGCTCAAAGCAAAATACTTCCTCCACCTGCCTACACACACACACTTACTTGAAATTACGCTAAATATGCTAAGTGATGCAAGCTTGACGGGTGCAGCAGGTCCCTCTGGCCACTTTATGCTAATTAATGCGGTGCCGCCCTCTGCAGAGTTGCTGGACTAATTAACGCTAGCTGCTGTCTGTGACATCTGAGCTCTGTCGCACTCAGCGTCTTACTCCCTGCTGACTCCCAGGATCTCCCTTCGCCTGGCTGAGGTCTAACCTTTGTATCACGCATTCCGTGCAGACAAAGAGTTTCCCCATCTCTCAAGACATTTGTAGGTCAAACACGGAAAAATTTTGTAGACACGGCTGGGATTGTAATGTAGCCGAACCAGAGTGGGAACATACAAGTGCTACTCTCGAGGTGAAACCTGAGAAGAAATTCTACAGGAAGATTTGAGCCAAGTAAAACTTTAGCTACCGTTCACAATAACAGCTCATACTGAGAGGAGAGGAAATTGGACAGAGAGATGGATTCTGAATTTCACCCGTAAGACTAGAGAGCTTCCTCTCTACCATTCAAGTGAATAAGCCAACTATCCACTCGTGAATTATGAAAAATTCTCCAAGTGTCTCGTTTCATTTTGTATTTCATTCATCTTCCTTCAAACGATGCCATAACATCTGAGAGAGCACAGACTGAAACAGTCACAGAAAGTGATTCAGCAGTGAAGACATGAATGAGAGGTATAAAATAAAAAATAAACAACATCTCCAAGTCACAAATGGAGAAAGTGAAACATTAAAACGTTTAATAAAGTCAACTCTTCACCATCATTAATACACACATTTCTGGAGCACATTTAGTTAAAGCATATGGTTCTCTGTTTATCCATCAACAGGGGGGCTTTTTACCCCGAGCTAAAATGTTCATGCCACCTAAAATCCATGTATGTTTTTACGAACATGAGTGTCCTTGAAAGAGGAGAAACTATGTTTATGTGTATGTGAATCTGTGTGTGTGTGTGTGTGAAGGTTGCATGTGGAGCTCTGGACCCCTCTGCAGAGCAGATGGCAGCACTTCCTCCGGCTAGATAAATACTTCACGTGGGGAAATCTGTCACTGGGACAGGGAAGGGCATGCTTCCAGAGAGCCTGGGACAGGATGAACACACAACATCACAGTATGAGCACATGGCTGTGATCAGAGTCAAACATTAGGCAGTCAGGATGGATATGTGTGCTTCAAAAAATGACTTTTAACTAATTTAAGGACCCGTGATTTATTCGGTCACATGTGCAAACAGAGTAAAGGAGGCACAGGGGAGGTTATTAAAAAGACAAAGCTTCTAGTTTAGTATAGTTTCCATAAAATGTTTAGATAATCATTCTTTTCTTGCACCAAAGACATTGTTTTGAATTCCTGACATAAAAGCATTATTTAATCCTCCAGATCTCCAACATAATGACAAAAAGTATTAATAAGCAGCTTTAATGCTGTATTCTACAGCTCTGCCATATGGACCCCTTCGTAAAAACCACCTGTTATGTTCACTTGACTGCTTTCTTATCTTTTTTCAGCTTACTACTTACTCTCAGCGACTACATCGAGGTAACCATTCAAGCCACCGATACTTCTGTCGAAACCTTCACTCAATCTTTTAGTAAAATTTGAATTTATGTCGCAGCTGAGCTTATCGCAGTTTGATTTGGGGTAGAAGTCACGTGACATACTGTTAACTTTAACTGCAAGTGCATTTTGTTTTTACAATCATAGATAGGCAAACGTGTTAACCACTACACTAACACACCAAAAGACAAATCTGAAAAAAGAAGATAAGAATTAGGTTCATAGTATCCGACTCCTGGAAGCTCTGTGATGAATTATCAATCTGTATGAAGCCTAACGCCAACTCCTTCTCCACCACAACCCTCCTTGAATACGTAGCTAAGAAATCGGGTGCATTGATGACTAGGGCTGGGTATCGTCACTGATTTCTAGAATCGATTCAATTCCGATTCACAAGGTCCCGAATCGATTTGATCCACGATTCGATTTAATTCGATTTGAATCTGGGAAATTTTGACAGTCAGAAATATTATAATTCAGATCAGTGCATTTACATATTTTTGTATCTATAAAAAGGAAGCTGACACATGCAAAACTTTATCAAAGGTGTGAGCGTCACAGCAGATGCCTTTGTGTCAAAGTAGCTGAAGATAAAACACAGAAAAACATGAAGGCGATTTTCCTGGCCTGGGATTTTATAAAAATATTTTGCAGTACATCAAAAACAAAAGAAAACCATTAATGAACATATGAACATTACCTCTGACGTTACAGCGGTTTTATTAGAGACACGGCTAGGCGTTTTGCATTTTGCATAATTTTAAAAAGTTTAAAACGAAAAAAAAAAACGTCGGCCGACAGCCTGTAAACAACGGTAGATTTGTGCGTAACAAGCAAGCAAATAATAAAGAAAACCGATTTTTAGACGGGAAACTGTTCTTGAAGAGAGAGAGAGAGAGAGAGAGCTGTGCATCGTGGTCGAAGCAAAACAGTAAAAGTCAGAGTGAATCCATGACGATGTTTATGTGAAGCGTAGTTTGGATCTTCTTTTGGTGCTGGTTCGGTCAATATTGTTTGGAGAGACATCAAACTAACAGCTTTAGAATCAGCGCATAAAGGGCGTGAACACAAAGCGCGGACCCGCCGACAGATCAGAATCAGCGAGCTGTCGGCTTTCAGCCCCGACTGTGAGAAAGCGACATCTAACTGATTCTGATCCGCGGGTTGCGCTGTGTGTTTATGTCTTTGTGCAGAAGCTCTGTACCTGCTCTTATTTACTGTCTTAGCTGTTTGGTGATTGTTGAAATTTTGTGAGATTTCACCAGAGATTCTGGCATTTCGGGCAAAATAAATTTATATTAAAAAATCGATTCAGGATTTTAATGAATCGATTTTACGTTATCCAAGCCAGAATCGATTTTAATCGATAAATCGATTATAAAAACCCACCCCTATTGATGACTTCCCAGCTTTAACAGTTTTTGATGTTTTAAGCCCTGAAGGAGAAAATATACTAACAAATGTAAACATATAGAGTAAGTAATCTAAATACAGCTATAGATGGCATATTCAAAGGCAGCGATTGGTTTGACACTATGGGGAGAAAAATCAACCCAGCATTTTGCTCATAATAAACCGTACACGGCGTACGATAACTCATCCATTTTGGCACAGTTGTGTAAGATGCTTTTCTAGCACAGATAAAATTTGAATTGGCAAATATAAGACCTTGCTGCCTGATATCTGGAGTGTGATGTTTTCCAGTACTGGCAGCTCTGGGTCTACTGACACTTGAGACATCATGAAAGCACAGCATGTCCAGGAGGGCTGGCTCACCAAGACGCATCCATCTCATTTCTTTATGTATTATTCTGTATCACTCCTAATCCTCTAAATATTAAAACTAAAGTCCTTCTTCTATTAATTAAGATGGTTGACATCTATATATAATTTAAACATGGGAATGAAAAAAGAGGAGTGCGTTTAAACAACACCAACAACATGTTACTGCTTAGACAACATATAGGTCACATTAAGCAAATCAGCAATCAGGAAGCCAAGACACACAATAAAGTGAAATGATAGCAGATCAAGAAATGGTGCTGAAGTCCTGCACATACAACTAAAAAATGAACTGTAGGTTTATACGTTTTAGATTTACTGCAGTTTAATCCTTTGAAAGGAACCAGGCAAACTATTTATTGCCCTTTCAATTTTAGGTACAAAGCCTTACATTATATTACACAGACAGATAAAGACATGTGAAGAAGAAAGCCTTTGCCAGACTCTCAAACTGCTTCCAGTGAAATTAAAAGGGTAAATAGCACTTGAATAACTGATCGTCAGGAGGTGGGAAGGTTTTGGCACTTTGCTGGTCTGGAGCATTCAGATATGTGTTAGCTCAATGCCTCACTCCTCCCAGGAGTCAAACTGTGCAATACTCAGAGAATCTGCAAAAACACAAAAGTAAAACTCTACAAGTCTCAGTTAGCATGTCAAATGTTAAAGGTTATGACAGTACAGATAGAAAAAGACTATCCAAACTGATGTCTTGTTTGGAAAGAGTAAGCAGGAGTCACCTCTCTATTTAAAGAACTTAGCAGCATAGATTAGGCTTGAAAGGTGCATCTGAACAAATCAAAGGACTTCTGGAACAATGTCCTTTTGGACATGCAAAACAAATGTATAGCCATAGTGCACAGCACCATGCTTGGCTAACACCAACATGTCACAGAATTTCAACACCTCATAACATCTGCCAGCACGGTGGTGGTGGGGTGATGATTTGGACTTGCACTCACTGGATGGACCGTGCATTCCTCTTTAAACCAAAGTATTCCAGATACCACCTGACTTGCAGCTAAAGCTTGGCCTAAATTAGATCATGCAACAGGACAATGATCCCAAATGCAGCAGCAAATCTACAACAGATTGGCCAAAAAAAGAAAAGGTGTTGGAATGGCCCAGTCAAAGCCCAGACCTCTGGTGAGATCTCATGAGAGCTGTGTATTAAAGAATGTCTGTAAACTTTAATAAACTGAAGCAACATTGGGAAAGAGAGAGGGCCCAAATGTCTCCACAACGGTGTGAGACTGACAAAGTACTCAAATAATTGCTTATAAAGATAATTCTACATCATGGAGTTTACTTAGTTTTTCATAGGACTCTATGTAGTCCTATGAAAAATTCATTTATCACATGATTTAATAGGAGAGGTAGAAAACGAAGAAAAATCTCAAAACCCTACAAAATATGAGTAACTGTATTCCGTTACAGTTACCGTTTAAAAAGGTGGTATTTAGAATACAGTTACTTTGTTGAAATAAATGGATTACACGGCGGTACTTTCCTGTTTCATATTGTGGCGGGTCAGGCCTGTTTGGGTTTTGTTTGACAGCTACGTTCTGTTGTTCCAGGTGGCAGCGTTACGGTTGCCATGGTTACAGGGTGACGCTCTCTCTCTGCGTGTTTCCTGGGTGAGAGAGGCCTTTTTGTTGTTGTTGTGCTAAGCTAATAGGCAGAATGCTACCGGTATAGCTCTAAAGAATGTAGCATCATAGGCAGTGTAGTCCGTGCTGCAGGGAGAATGGACTGCCATACACGTTATGTGTCTGTGAGCGAGGGAGGGAGAAAAAGGAAAAGTACGAGCTGTCATCGAGCAAAAACGGGAGCTGGAAGCATTTAATATAATAATAACCACTGCAGCCAAGAAGAGAGCCTGACGAGCCCAGTTGTAAGTAAGCTATTAAGACTCGACTGTACACCGTGTTCGTGTTTTCCTCCAAAAACAATAAGTTCCGCTGGAGCAGCCTTTCAACGCCTCTCTCTGTCTCTCGCAAGCAAAGTTGACCCAGACAACAAAGTAAAGCTAGTTTTCAGCTACGAGCCGACACGAACCCACCGTATTAGCCAGAGGTCCCTTTACTACGGTTCGGAGCCGCGGACCTTCAGTAACAGTAATAAATCACAGCAATAGTACATTCATGTAGTTGTAAACAGCATGATAATATATTAAGTAATCCAAAGTATTCAGAATACGTTACTCTCATTGAGTAACGTAACGGAATACGTTACAGAATACATTTTGGGGCATGTAATCTGTAATGGAATACATTTTAAAAGTAACCTTCCCAACACTGGCTAACAGACACATTGGGCCATATGTTTATTCTTGCAAAGATTTCAGTTTAGAAACAGGTTCAAGCTAGCAGAAAGATTCACTGCTCATTCAAAAACCACAGAAAAGCACTGCTGAATGAAGACGCTGTAAACTGACTCCCAAACACCGGACGCATGCATAACATCTGAATACGTTCAACACTGCTACACACATCCTCTGCTCTGCTCCGCTTGCTATTTATTCTATTTTGTTCAACACAATTCATACACATCGTCTTCTTCATCTTTCCAAGCAGTGTAGTCGGTTATATAAAATAAAACGTTGGGAAATTTCCTCCAGTAAGTTTAGCACAAGTTGGGAACAGGTGGAACATTTTGATGGCGGTGATGTGTGTTTGACTGTGAGTGTTTGGTATTTACAGACTCCTTGGCACCCCACTATGTCCCCTCACTTGCAAAAGCTTTGGATACCATCCAGCAGTCTCTATGGCAACACCCCTGACAAATTTATTGGTGGCAGCGGCTGGAGTGCAGGGTTAGTGGAGGAGGACGGTGTAAAAACACACAACGGGCATAATGTGCCGGTGTTTTTCCGATAGTTTTTACTATAAATCACTTGCATGCTATCATGAAGTCGATCTGTACTAAAAGGTGTTACGTGCATGTCTGTGTACACATAAGCTTGTCAGTGTGCCTGGGATTGTATTGACAGAAATTTGAGCCACTGACCTTTCTGTGCCAGCAAAGCATTGGGTTCATATTTGTCAACCAGCAGCTGGACCTGCTCTGGTTTGAGAGGAGGGTAGAGTATCTCGTTCAGACGAGGGTCTCGCTGTTTACTGTTAATGAACTCTGTCATCTGCTCCACTGTGAGGTATGGTCGACTCTTGGCTCCCCTGAGCAGAGAAAGGAATGGGGCAGAAATGAGAAAAAATTAGACAAAACATCTTAAAGGGCTGCTAAGCAAGGTGTGGGTGCAAGGACGGGATTAAAAAACAGCATATGGGGAAATGAAACAAGGAAAAAACGATGGAGGGGAGGAGCTGTAATTAAAGTGCAAAAAGACGCTGCGAGGCAGAGCGGCAGACATGCAAAACAACAGGATTAAATGTTGTGTTTTGAGTAAATTATGAGAATTCATTAAAAACGGCTTTCGCATCCAAGCCTGTTCGACTAAATTATCTTCTCCACATCCTCCTGGCTCTCCTGCTACCTCACTTAACTGTGATTAAAATACAGATTTATGACTTGGAGTAGCGTCGGTCGAGCTGGCGTGCTTCCTCGGCTGATGGTCTCAGTCTGGGCCAAAGGGCAGTTCTGCTTCTGCAGCACGAGAGGCCGAACCAGCTAGGCTCGAGAAGTCACAACCAGGGACATTAGAACACACTTTCCTGGGCTAATTAACGTCTTATTAATGGATAAAAGGATCTGGCTTGAACCTGGGAAACCAAATTTTCCTATCGAGGCTACAATGAATGTATGAAAAAAGCAACAGATGATTTGGGGAAAAAAAAATATCAATTGTGATTTTTTTGGACATTTTAAACTGGGAATTCCCATATTCTTTGGAGGTGGAAAAGGTTATTATTACCACACAGGTAGAGCAGAGAGAAACACAGTACTTACACTTCAGAGAAGATGTGGTCCAGCTCAGGCCGAGGGCAGATGTTGCTCAGGAACATGCTATAGACATCTGGAGTGAAGTCCTCCTGGGGAATGGAGTCATTCTGCAGCAGACGGAAGTAAGATAGGTGAATAAATTGCAGGCAGTAGTGTTTGGACGTACTGTGGAAGGGCAAAAGAAAAAAGTGGATTTAAAATGTACAAGCTGATAGATAAAATATGTGACAGGTGCTCTGGAGAAGACTTTTCTTGCATGCATCAGTGCAACAAAACTGTGTTTATATTAGTTAAATAAAATGAGTTTAACTCTATTTTCAGTTTAATGCACTGATCCTAACGTAGCCTTTACAAAAACGCAATCTTTCATGTAGCATCTTCTTTATCTATGAGACGCTTACTTGTGTATATCTATGTAAAGTAATGAGTATGTGCACAGTAAAGTGAATTTTATATTTGTATAATCTTGGGATAAACAGAATTATTTAGTTTAGCCAATTTAGCTTAGCTCTACATGTTTTGAAAATTAATCAAATCCCTTGTAACTGTTGCTTAAGAAATATATATATAGTAGCATTTCCTTTTTCAGGACCTCTTTCAGAGTAAGGTTGGACACATTGGAGCAAATATTCTAATTTCTGGAGCTAAATCTGTTGCTTATCATCTGGTTATTTGCGTCTCTGAAGTCAGACTTGGTTTCTCACATGACATGTTCCCCTTCTGTTCTTCCATCGTGGTTTGACGAGGAAATATTTTTTACATCAGGTTGTGATGTCCTGAGAATTATAAATGCAAACTTCACTTCTGTACAGTTCCTTTTAAGCATGCAGTAGTCACGTCCTACTTAAAGGATAAAAAATTGGAAGTGGATCTTCTGAGTGTTATTGATACTATATCAAAACTGCATCTTTGACTAAAATTTAAGAAAGGTTTGTTTGTTTGTCATCCTTTCTACACGAGAACAATGTTTATGAGACCTTTCACAGAACTGAGTCTGCGTTGTTGAAAGTAACAAACAATATTCTGATATTCTGCAGATTCTGGTTGTTCTGTCTTAGTTATGTGGAGTTGTGTGCTGCTTTTGACCTTGAGTTACGCATTGAGTACTTCGAGCACTGTGGAGAAGTTAAGGGTTTGACTCTTAACTGGTTTAAATCCTATATTAAACAGTTAACATTGCTTCTGCATTAGCTATTATAACATCTGGACCTCCACAGGGGTCTGTTCTTTATGCTTTGCACATGCTCCTGCTACGTCAAATTATTCACAAGATAGAATCTCTTGATGGTTTAACTGTATTTATACTTGGATTGTGGATATCACTGAGCCACAAGAAGGCTCAATGAGTGAATTTTGGATATAATTTAATAATAAAAATGAAATTTGATGTCCCACAAGAAGAAACTGAGGCCACATTGTTTGGCTCTCAGATATTAACTGAGAGGTCGAAGAATAACCTGGGCTCCTTAACTCCGTTTATTATTAAAATACAGGCTAACTTTGGGATAATCAAATTAGAAGTTTCACAGATAAATAAAACTAAGACATATTTTCAAGCTTTTGGAAACTGATGATTTCTGGAACTGTGACTGGTGGATTGGTAGCTACTGGTTTATTTGATGTAAACACTGTGAGCCATAGCCAGACCTTTTTAGGAACCTGTTTATTCTATTTTATTTTGGTGTAAAGAACTTTGGGTTTAAATGTACTTATTATCAAACTTTCCCCGCATACTAAGAAATTTCATGTCGTGCAGACTTCCTAGTTAGAGTACTGCTGAGGTAAAGACATCTATCCACTAACCCACTAATGTGACTAAAAGAAACACAGATCTGTCATTCCATCTGCCGTCTTATAGTTGGCCCTCTTGAAGCAATTGCAGAGATGCAAATAACAAACGGCAAATGACTGCCTGCAATTTGCACTTAGCGTCGGGCTTCTTATAGAGCTATCAGAGGCAAACGGGTATGATAAAGACACAGCGTGCTCAGCAGCAGGGAACAGCATTTTGCCAGCAAGAAACAGAGCAGAACCACACAGTCTTAGAAAAGACCTGGAAGGAGGGAGGTGAGGAAGGATGCACAGAAGTAGGGGGGATGCAGGTCAAGCCCTGTTGAGACTCAGTGAGTCATTCAAAAGACATTGGTGTGAGCTGGGTTGTGTATGTGCTTTTGCCTGGGAGTGTGTGCGTTTGAGGGATTAACAGCAATACCATTTAGCTGTAATTACTTGTGCAATGGAATAACAGCAAATCCCAGCAGACCTTCATACAGCAATCGGTTTTTACCTCCTGCTCTCTCTCCCTATGCTAATTATGTATAGCTTGTTCTGACTGTGGGTGTGTGTTTGTACTCCTGTGTGTGTGTATATATTTATTTATTTATATATTAATTCCATTTGTGTTCAGAAGCCATTGATTGTAGCCAGACTTGGCCACAATTTGCTAATCAGATTAAAAATAATAAGTAGCTATAATCAGCTGAGATTACATTTAAAATCAGGGTGCCATTAGATCTTATTGTACATGGTCAAAGGTTCTTTTATTGCGTTTTGAATACATTTTATATTACTGGCAGTTCTTCTTTAATCGGAAGGTTGCGGTTCGAGCCCCGGCTCCGACAGTCTCAGTCGTTGTGTCCTTGGGCAAGACACTTCACCCGTTGCCTACTGGTGGAGGTCAGAGGGCCCGTGGCGCCAGTGTCCGGCAGCCTCGCCTCTGTCAGTGCGCCCCAGGGTGGCTGTGGCTACAATGAGGCTTTCCATCACCAGTGTGTGAATGTGTGTGTGAATGGGTGGATGACTGGATGTAGTGTAAAGTGCTTTGGGGTCCATATGGACTAATTAAAGTGCTATACAAATACAGGCCATTTACCATTTACTGGGAATCAGTGTTTCTGGGATTTGATAAGAAAACTGCAGTAACAAAAGAAACTGAAGCCCACTTGTATGCACACAGAACACCTGTGCTTTGCGTCAGGTTTGTTATATATTCTGATTTTAACCAACTGAAAATGCTGAATATCCAAAATGCATTTCATTTCACTACAGACTTAACCTAAGATATAACCTTTTCAGTGAGTAATTTAAATGTAAACACGTTATATGAGTTCAGTCACTGAAAGTGACCTGACCCAATTCCCATTAGCTTTTCAGTGTGTTTGCCTTACTAGACACATATCATTACATTTAAGTGTGCGTTCAGAGCAGCACCAAACAGCAGTTTCCCACTTCTAGGGATGAAAATTGTTTGCTACTGTTTGAATACAGAGCACTGTTTGCACCTCTATGCATTAGGGTGCAGCGTCTCTCTAGTGGCATCTAAAAAAGGTAGCGATAAAACAGCTTTTGTCATCTCTATTGCTCCCACTGGGTCTATTTGTTGCATTACAACCCAGGCTAAATCCATTCTGTGCTGGGACTCATGCAGAAAATAAGACGAATAAGCACAGCCACAATCAGTTTGTGTTTTAAGAGATGAGCTGAATAGTCAAAACAGAAATTGATGGATGGATGGAAAGATGAAGGCAACTGTACATAAAAGAGACAGGATGAGATGGAGACAGAAGCCGGTTCAGGGACGGAGGAAATATGAGGCGACAGTAATACTAGAAAAAAACAGAGAGCTTCAGTATTTTGGAGTCTCACTCTGCCAGAAGGGAGGTTACAGCTTTCCAACGCTGTCTCCACTCGTTTCCTGTCTGCCGAGAACATCCTGAAGATACTGTAGGGAGACAAAAAACATGCTGTTATGAGTAATCACAGAAAATGCCACACACGGAGAGACATTCTCACTCCTTTAAAGGCTGTGTGTCAAACAGATGAATTCGTCACAGCATTTAACTGACACATATTAAGATTATTCTGTGAAAATGTAATATTGTAGCAACAGCTTAGGAGGGAATGGAAAAAAAATAAAAAGGGCGAAACTACAGGCCGGACAGGATGCAACACTAAAGACAAATATTAGACTCAGATGACGCCTGTGTGGGAAAAGAAATGCAATATAATAAGGGAGGGGTAGAAGATGGGACATCAGGATTTAAATACTGCAGTCTAACAGCCTTTGCAATGAATTTTACATTCATAAAGGTTACGCAGTAAATTTCTGTTTATGCTGAAATAGTCGGAGAGCTACTGATTCAGCTTATTTGGAGCATTAGGAAGCTGTGCAGCAATGCAGCAGCATAAATCTCCTTTAATGAGAGGTGTTTCTAATATGTTTGCTCTCATAGATAGATGGGTGGACTGAGATAAAATAGTGTAGTTTTAATATGTTTAATATTCACATTTAAACATGGAAAATAGCTTGATTTTAATACTGCTTACAGTGAATTGCAAAGTTTTCCATGGCAAATGCCACTTGTGTACATAAAAGCGACAAGTCTTCATGAATGCGATGCCACACAGGCCCCAACAAAGATGAGGAAAGAAAGCATCCCGGCAATGGTGTCATTTTGCAAATCACACCAATTTTCATCATCGCTGTCAGAATTTTTTATTATCATGTCATTGTGCTTGTGCTTGTAATGCTATAAAGTCTGTCTCAACAGAAGCATCTTTTTTTCTTGCATAAATAAACAAAAGGCGTGCAGATGTAATGTTTCTTTATGATGTGCGCATGTAAATAACGCAAAATGATCTCAAATCACATCACATCGTCAGCGTCTCGGTTCATTTAACTCTGGAAAAACACTGCCGACAGGCATCTGTGTTTTCAGGCTTCTGTCATCTGTTTTATTCCGGTGTATACAGACAATAAAAGTGATTTACAGTGGGCTCTAGTGTCACTGCAGCCACAGCAGGACATTTAGGTCTGGTTCTGTTCGGAATAGCCTGTTTTAATTGCTTGCGGAGGTATGCCTGCGCAGGTCCACCAGCACTTACTGTACGCTCAGTGGAAGAGCAGTATCAAGCTGACATTAGTCAAACTGACATGTCTTCCTAGCTAGGAGGTTAATTCCCTAAACAGCAAGGAGTGTCTCTCTCCGTTGACACCCACTGCTTTCCTCCGCGGCTCTGAGGGAGGTTATCGCGGAGGTTCACTGCTGCCCGCCTGCCTGAAAGCTCAACTTGACTAATGGAGATGGAGAGAGGTGGATTTTCAATGAGGCGATGACAAACTTCCAGATAAATCAAACTGAAACGGAAATATACAAAATGAAATTCTCAGATAAATCACAAACTGACACAGACTAAAGTTAAGAAAAATAATAATAATAATAAAAAATTCACATGGGTGAAATGGGCACGAATCTATAAGCGTGAGATAAATGAAAAGTGGTGATAAGGACAATAGAATGAATATTGTCGTGACAGATGGAATGGGTAATATATTCTAATAAATATGCAAAAAAACAAAGTGTAGGTTTAAGCATCTGCACGCTTAGAGAGAAGGCAAAAAGGCAGAGGAAACTATGCACCGATGAAAAGAGCAGAACCGTTGCGGGGATGGGGGAGGGGTGTGGTGGGGGGGTGGATGAGTCACACAGACTTACTTCTTGACGGGGATTCTTCCCTCAGGGTTTAGCTGCAGCTTCAGCCGGGTGTATCTGCATTGCACAGAGCACACATCATCAGCAGCTCGTGATAGCAGTTTATTCAGAGTGACACTCTTCATCAGGTTTAATGTATGTGTGGGGGCTGTTTGCTTCATCTTACATGCGTGACTGACATAAATAACTGTCTGCCACGACCAGGTTTGCAGACTGGTACGTAATGCATCGGAAAGTGATAAAAAGCACGTATCCAAATATCTTAAAGCAGCTGACTGTGCATGAGTGGACTTCTCTTTGCATACTGCGGATAGATCTGCCGGCGTTTACACGGGAGGTCAGAACTGTGGGCTAATCCCTGGAAGTCTTGAACGCTGGCAGGGCAGAGCAGTGCAGCAGCAATGCACAGGCAGTGTGTAACCTGGCCTATAAATAGCTCGGCTGCAACAGGAGCCATCATCGTAGGCTGGGCTTTGAGTGGCTGCTGGCTAATAATTAATATCCATTACAGTGTCCACTTGACAGAACTTGGCGACTGCCTCAGGCTAATAGGCCGGTGACTTTTAATTGTCAATTGGGATCAAAGTTTGGGGAGTTGTTGTTTTTTTCTTCTTTGTTAAAAGCTATAAACAAAGTTTTGGTTGGGATAACGTTAGCCAGTAGCACTGCATGAGGCTTTATTCTTTTTTTTTTTAAAGATAATGATTAAAAGGCTCCCAAACAAGGAAGGGAAGAGGTGTTTTTCAATGCCCCCATCTGACTCAGAGATGCTTGTATTATTCATTATGACACTGGAGAAAGGGGGAAACAGATTACGCACTGTCTCCTTTTCTGTTTACCTCACTACTTTCTCTGTTCTTCTTCACGTACCCACTCTAGCTAATCCTAGACGTTACTCATTTACTCATTTCTTCATTAGATGACGCCAAAGACATAAGCAGTTAGATGACGCTAACTGCTCAACTCCAAGTTTCCAGACAGAGCAACACAGAGTAAAACACGCAATTCTAACCCTGCCATGTTTGGTAATTGAGGGCTGTGTTATCCAAGGAGGGTATTCAATTATAATTGTTCTGATTTCAACACCTTTCAGCAAGTGGTCATTTACAAAACCTGCTGGGTTCTGTTTAGTTTCCTGTTGATGAGAACGCTGCCCAGCTACGCCGCTCCTCAGAAAACCCACCACCCAAAATCAGTATCACTGCTTTAAGAGACAGCGATGAGAATTAACCACACGCGGAGAAACATCAACATCACTTCAGGGAGGCAGCATCCTCGCGCTGCAGCAGCGGTATGGCAAAGAATTGCCTTATTTGTAAGCAAGGAGTGTACAAGAACTGCTGCTGCGAGCGACCGACGTGACCGCGAGATCTGCCGTATTCAGTTCTATTCCACTCTATCTGCACTATGTGGTCGATGACCAGTTTTATTGTCTCATAAGTCAATTAGCTCCTCGGGGGTGCACGTTAATGGCTTCTGTTCACTGATAAACAGCAGACAGCTGGGAGTTGTCGGCGAGCAGAGTCCAGCAAAAAATGATTTGCGTTCATATTTACGCTCACTCTGCGTGAGCTTCACTCGGAATCAGAGGTGACACGAGGGCAAAGGATGATGAAAGCGGTCATGGACATAGAGCCACTGATAAGGATAATCAGTGCTTTATGTAATACCCTGGAACTGACAAAATACTGGCTTCCTGTTTTTCGCCCTCTCTTCCTCTCTTTTCCCAATTCAACCAAAAGCTCAGCTCACCGAGTCAGCCTGGAATCTACTATATGTCACTACTGTAAGACAAAGCATACACTACAGCACCAAACAAACGCACACTCACATATGGGAAGCAATAAAAGACGACTAACGCATGCAGGGTGTTTTATAAACTGGTATAAACATACTTCCAGCTGTTTTGATAATTCTGCTTTCGTCTGGTCTTACTTCCTCCGTTGATGTGTGAAAAATGCGGCTCAGGCTGCGTTGTAGACTGCAGCGTGTGAACAATGTAAGCACAAATGTGCTTTGGTGAAGGTGTAAATGCTACATGATGGTTTCGCAAGATTTTTACATAACATTTGACCATTTTTGTTCATGTAAAATACATCAGGTCCCTAATGTGACTATTGCTATGAGTGACATTTCTAGCGCTTGCAGACCCAATTTTCATATCTATCTTGGGGACTGTAGATTTACATTTTGTTCGAGACTGCTTGCGTGTGCGTGTGTGCATGCATCCGGTGACGTACGCTTTTTCGAGGCACGCCTCTCTGGACATGTTCTGCACCAAGAGGTTGGACGCCAGGTTGAAAAGCTCTTCTGCCCATTCCTGCAGGAAATAAAACACACACACACACACACCTAGAGTCAGGAAAGAGAGCAGCAACTCATTTGTGCTTTGATGCTGATAACTGCTGAAGGCTGGAAGTTTGTGTTCAGTTTCTGCTGCCATGTGTCAGGAATAAATGAAGTTCATGCATACTGAGTAGGTATGCTGATCATTTTTCATAATTTTCCAGAGTGGTAAATGACTTGACGATGAACTTATGATGCAGGTTTTCACCATGATCCTAAAAAAAGAAATGGCCTCCTAAATCAATTAATAATAAACAATTATTAAGAAATGCTTTCACTCTTTGAAAATATTATTTATTGCTTTTAATGGCTTAGTTTAACAGCATATACAAAAAATAGGCACAACATTAAAACCCCATGCATATTATAGAGCAAGTCCCCATCAAAGAGCCTAAACAGCTGTGACCCATCGAGGTGTAGATTCACTAATTCATCAGCAGCAGATTCACAGATCTGACTAGTTTTTTTCCAGCACATCCCACATATGTCTAAATGAACTGACATCTGTGGAATCTGAAGGCAAAGTTAACATCTTGGAAGCCTCGTCATGCTCCTTAAACCCATTCCTAAGCACTTTTTACAGCGTTCCACGACTCATTGCCTCTATGAAAAACTCGAATGTCGTCAGAGAGTACTTTTGCAATTCAGACACGAGCTTGGTTTGCACTAATGTTTAGGTATGTGGTACGTTTAAGGATCAACATCCACATGAATCCAAGGATCCCAGGAAAACATTACCCAGAGCATCACACTGTTTCTGGCAGCTTGCCTTCAATTCAATTCAATTTTATTTATATAATACAAAACAAAAGCAGTTGCCTCAAAACAGTTTATATTGTAAGGTAAAGACTGCACTATTCTTCACATAGTGCATCCTGCTGCCTTCTTTATCTCCAGGTGAATGATGCCTGGTTGCCCACATGATGGGTGAGTATAGGCACATGGGTGCAACAACAACCTCACCCTGACTGCTCAGTTACTGGCTAAGATATCCCACTCACCACTGTAGATGCCACTGCACAAGTCAAAGTTATTAATCACTTCACCTGTCTGTGGTTTTTTGTGGCTGTCCAGGTTATATACAATAAAAAAGTAGTTACTTTGTTTGCTGCTGCTACGCATGATTTTCTTTTTTACCTTCGCAATCTCCTCTTGGAACGCCATGAAGTTCAGGTAGGTGATATTCACCATGTCGGTGCCACTCACAACCGTCAGCATCCTGCTCTCCAACTTCCCCGACAGCGTGCTGTTATCCAGCAGCTCGCGCAGCTTGGCTTCCTTTACAATGAAACAAAAACACAAATAAAAAAAACATATGTTATAACAAAGAAATAAACTATACGGATCAAAATGAAAAACAAAAGTCACCAAATGAATGAATTTCTATAACAAAATCCCCTTCAATGACACATCGACAGCCACGGAGTGGTAATGATAATTTTCTTAGGAGAAAGAGTATTTAAAATTTTTATATTTAAAAATGTTATCCCTTACAGGCATGGATGAGGAACACTTAATTAATAAGCTTTCACAATGATCTCGTTTACATAAAAACATGATTTATAGTGCTTTAGATTCTCTAATTCAGGGACCTAATACAGTGTTGTGTATGTCCCACTTGATCAGTGCCCTTTCCTCTCATGTGATTATTGCAACAACTGGTCACAAGTCACATGATCATATGCTCGATATCCTATTGGCTAATGCTTTTGTATATTTTAATATTATATCTGCTCCAATTAAAAGCCTCATATAAAGCATGTTGATAAAAGAAACCAAGTTCTGAACACTTTATGTTAGCCTCTAATCCGAGCTGCACACACATTGAACCTTGGTGGAACAGATCAGCCAGAGCGGCATCTAAAAACTAGCAGGCCAAACAAAGCTTCAGCGAAATGGCAAATGACATAAAACAGGCCACAGAGGAAGACGAGCGATGCTTTTTTTTGAGGAAGTGGGAGACGGCACTGCTCTGTGTCATGGCATTTTGCTGTGATGTTGTTTCAAAACAAAAACAGCCTCTGAATGAACTCAGAGGAAACAAGACTGGTTAACATTCGGGAGTTCGCACCTTATCTGATGGCTGATTTGGTTGATTAATTAGAGGACAGAGGTAGAGAGTCTGTGTGAGGCTACAGCACCAGCGATTCTCAGTTTGTGTAAAGGGTGCACATGGCAGGCGATACAAGCAGGAAACGAGGTGGGTTAAGTATTAAATGGAGAACTTACATGTAGACATGTAAGCACAAATGTCCAATAAGATGTCAGCACAGGATTTATTGTGTTATTTATTATTTATTAATAACCCCATGACAGCCCTTCAAATCCCGAGAGCTTGAGGGTTTTCCAGCCTTGCTGGAAAAAACATCCTCCTGTCTCAACATATTTCCAGCTTAACTGCAAAACCCCCATACATACAATAACTTGTAATCAACATCACAGGAAAAACTGTTTTGCTAAAAAAAACACCAGAGGACTCACTTAACCCAGGAGACCCGAGGAGAATGCTTTTCTTGCCCTGAAAGGGTTTTATTTTTAAAGGCTTACATAAAAACTGCAAATTCATAAGTCAACAGAAATTGTCCCCACGTTGAGAAAAAGCAATTGTCGGACTTAATACAACCCTAATTCTCTCATCATCCGACAAAATCAGGCTGCTGCTGCAGGAAGTCTGATCTCTCCTACAACAAAACACTGGGTGCTGGCAATACTCCAGCTTCCACAGGAAAAACTCTGGAGAATTTGCATTCAGCCGAGCTAATTGTCAGAGGGAAATTAAACCAAACTAATTTTAGCAAATATATATTTAAGAAGTTCATCTTTGGTGCGAATCACAAAAAAAAAGCCCAAAAAAAGAGAACCCAAGTACAATGCCTCTGAGGAAAAAGAGGACTAACAATGATCTCCTTCTCTTCTTTGCAAACCCAGTATGCAAGTGGCATGCAGAATTCTTGCTCCGGCTTAATTACCACAACAGAAAAGCCCTGTAAAGGATTTTGCAGTGAAAGCAAATGAGCTTCCACTAATTTGACCAATCAAACAAAGAGCATTGTGTCCTGTGTCATGCTGATAAATGTCCTCTACACATCCCTCACACCCCCCAATCAAATTGTGGAGGCTTAGTGGCACCTGCGATTATCACCCTGAGAACTTCTAAGGCAATACATGTTCACCCTGTCCCTTCTGACAGCCTGTGTACTCCCCCCTTTACTAGTTTATGTGGCTAAGGAGGTACTTCTTAAAAATAAGATGTTGCTTAAATTAAAGAAAAAATGTATATGTGGAGAAAACAGGTTTTCAGTGTTGTGTATCATTTAGATGGAGTCATGTGTGGACTTGACCACCAATCGATGGAACACACACACATGCACATCCTGAGTTCAATGAGAATCCATCACTGTCCACTTATGTATTCTGAATGACACCCGCGTCATCATTCAAAGCATAAAAAGCAAGTTGCAATTTGCTAAAACACACAAAGCTCCGTCTGAGAAACGCTCTGGCCGACAGCCAGACATGAAAGGCTTCTGAGAACAGACGGGATGACAGTAAGATGCATATTTCATTTATTACTACAACGTCAATGCAATTTGATATTGTTTTGATGCTACTGGTAGCCATTAGCTGAACGTAGGGCTCATCTCCCACTATGCAGTCATATGGGCGGGAGCTGCAGGCACTTACATCAGCAGTTATGTTGGGAAAAGACTGACTGACTGAAAGAAACAAGCTGACAGGTGGGCCCTGCTGGATGGGAGCAGGAGCAGGGGGAGGGAGCAGGAGCTGGGGCGGAGGAGATGAGGGCAAAATAAAGAAAAGTAGAAATAAAGCAAGGAACAGAGAGCAACGGAAGGAGAGGAGCGGGAAGGGGGTAAGCCATGTGGGTGAAAACCAATTTGTGCTGGTGCATTGTGGGAGCTATTGGAGGCATGCCTGTGGTCTCAGTTACCACAAGGAGTGGAGATTCAGAGAAAGGGTAGGGATGGGATTTGGATGATGGTGTGGTTGAGTTTGGCCTTTCTGAAAACAGCCATGGCCCACCGTCTTTTGTTGCTATAGTGCACGCGTGTGAGAGTGTTGTGTATGATGCTTGTGAGCACGTGCTTAGTCAAGCTTTCATGGTGCATGTTGGCAGCTGCTGCCTGTCAGTATAAGAACTCTTCTCAAACACTTAGCATTCGGGTGGAGATGCAGCCCGAGGAAATACGCAGACTTTCTCCTTCTGCCTTAGTTTGTCACGAGGCCCCCACCTGCCCCCACCTGTCACCAGCCATGCGCTCAGACTGTGTCACACTCTGTTGGGCACAGGGAAGAGATTCAGATTGGCAAAGAGAAGTCAGCCACACCTCAGGTCATTAAACCTGCAGCACGGCACCTGTCTAAACCCACTCTCCTGCGCACACAGCTCGGACACACACCATCGCAAATGCACACACCTCAGCACAGGCATGAAACTGCACTCGTGCAGGCTCGGCTCGACGCTCACACAGAGAAATACACACCGTCACACAGAGTGTGTGTATAAATAAACACAGAGAGAGACATTAGATCAAAGGAAATGTCAGTATGAATGATTGATGATGAGCCATCTACCTACACACCACTCAGCAGGATCTGCAAAATCTAGTGAACCCGGTTAAGGAAAGGGCTTAAATTTAAGTTTATTATTAATGCAGACTGGGCTAAAAACTGGATGATAATGAACCAAAACTAAACTTAACAACTGACGAAACAATTCTGCATCAGCCTTAACTCCCTTTCAGTTAGGCCCCTGGCAGTACAGCCACTGTGGCCTGCTCACCATCATGGGCCTGACAGGCTACACTCCCCAAGAGCTGCAACCAGGCACGGGATGCCCGATGCTGATGTTTTGACGCTGTGTTGAGCTTACACAGATGTTTTGAAAGCCTGCTTTGTGGTTCAAAATGCCCACGTCACTTGATCACATGACGTGGCTGTTTTTGGAGCTTTTGAGCCCAGGTTTGACAAGCGGCTCGCCTGTTGTTTCTAGCCTTGATTGACAGTGTGTAGAAAAAACCTAGTGACACCGAAAACTCCCAGAAAGCTTAAAAGTCATCATCTTCATTATTATTATTATTGTTAGCAGCAGCAATCACAGCAAAGGGCAGTTTGTGGGACCCAATTGACAGCTAAGTTAGTGAAACCCATAGTAACTGCAGGGCAACAGATAATCCCACCATAGCGGTCAAAAGATACATCGCTGATGTGTAACATGAACCATTAGTCTAGTGCCAAGTTGTAAACCTGCACCTTTATTTAAAAAAGAAATCCCGTTGTGTACATGTCTACATGAAACAAGCGTTTCATGTAGACATGTATGTGATGATTTTTTATTTTTTTTCCGATTTGCAAAAGAAGAAGCTAAAACAAAACTAAATAAATTGATATTTTTGAATAAAAATCTTTACATAGCACTTGATTTTCTCTTATTCATCGTTATTTTTCATAAGCATAATTAGCTACATTCATTCACACGTCATTCCACTGTAGATAAAACACAAAGATTAATGGGGCACTGTGCTTACGTATATATCCACAACACTTAAGTGGTTATGAAAATAAGCTCATTAGCCTCTTCTCTGTAGATTGCATAAATTGTGCATTTAATTTGATAACACGCTGTTTGTTACAGTCAAGACAACAACGTTTTTCTTGTTTTGTTGTATGAAGATTTCTCCAAAATGTCTTAATTATGGTTATTTTTAATAACTGGTTAGAATCGCGCAAAATCTGTGTTGCTTAAAAAACTAGCATTATCACCATGTGATATACCAAAAATGGCCAGAAGGTGTCACTGTGGAGACGGGTGTCAGATTGTTTCAAAAGCTCGATACAAATTCGACGCATCTGCTCTAAACGTTTTAGTGTTTCACAAGGCCTCGGTTGGCCCATCGCTACAGTGGTCTCCTTACTATCATGGCCTGACTCACTATGCTACTCAAGAGGAGTCCTGCCTATATAATCAGTAGCTCCGCCCACTGCAGGAAATAACAATTAACCTGCAATTGAGTACCAAATCAACTCAATCATAAGCATATCTAGTTATACGAAGTAAATGAAGCTCTTCTGAGCCTGTTTAAAAACACATTGTCCAAACATTAGGCAAATCTCCTCCTCCTTCATACCACACTTGGTACTTTCCCCCAAGAGCTTGACCGTAAAAGGAGTCCAAAAGGGTCCTGACTGTTTTGGCAGTTCCTGAGTCCAAACCAGAGGAAGGCCAAGTGCATTTTGGAGTAGAGGTCAGAAACCATCAAATTAATCAGTCTCAAAAACTATTTTTAATCAGACTTGTTTGGAAATTCGTCAGTGACTTAGCAGCAATACAAAGGAAAAATAGCAAGGTCAAAGCATTGTGCGTTGTTTAGAGGTCACACGGCTCCTCATGACACAGGTGTTGGACAAGTAGTAGTGGAATTTTCAAATGCTTTTAAGACGAGCTTCGCTTCACGAACGTATATTAACGCGGTTAAAACAATTATTAGTTGTAAAGGAAAGATGAACCTTGCTATGTTCAAGGCAGCTGTAGCTGGAGTACAAGCTGAGTAATGTGAAAAGTTCTTTCTTTTCTTTTTTGAAGCACCAATTCTCACAAGACCTGCATTTTGCATGTTTTTTTTAAAGCTGGTTTGGTTGGTATCTTGAGGGTGGCAGCACTTTAGCTGACTCAGCCAGCCTGCGCATTGAAGTTCACACTGAATTTTTAAAAGCATCTGCACTTGTTAAACAAAAGGATGTTATAGAAGCACTGGGAACTTATTTTATGGATATAATAACGATTTCAGCCTTGTAGTAGTTGTTCAGGCTTTATTCAATGCTGCAACAAGTATATCAGCTATCTTGAACTATAACTTATACAATTTTGGCTAAGCTGTGTATATTCAATAGTGTAGAGTCGTTATAAGGTGTATTTGGTATTTGAATCAAAGAAGATATTCTCATCTTTGTGTTTCCCCCAATCTGACCTCATGCACAATCTGCTCATGGACTTATAATCATCGGACAAATGAGCCGAAAGACTTAAATCCAGCTTGAACATCGAAATTCTGAGGAGCACATTCTAACGTATGGAGCAGGGCACCTAACCTCCTCCTGCTGCCGGCTAGCCTTGTTAACTAACAGAGCGGCAAGATGGTGCTGGTGGGACGGTAAAGCTTTGGGCCTTTTGGAAGGCAATTATGGGATATCAAGCTGGGGGATGATGTGCTCATTCTGCCACACAAATGCTGCGCAGATGCATGTTTTTGTCATTTACATGCACTCGTTTCCAGCAGAAGATATTTACTGATGTATGAGCCGTTTCAGTCTGAGCCGCATGACGATATGCCTCGTGTCGCTTATCTTTGTCATTTTATTGATGTTTAGTTTGTCTATATCTGCACGCCGATGTGCATCCTTGTCTACCAGCCAGTGTGAGTCACAGTCTACAGCGCATTTCACCCACAGCAAAGCTAATCCTAAAATGACTCCCTCTCTTGGCAATGCAGTCATTTATTTAAGAGGGTCACGCCGGATCTGCAGAGCATGTTTTAAACATTAGCCGCTTCATAACCTTACACAGACAGAAAGCACCGAAACGTTGATCCTATTAGAAGAAAGCCATAGCTTTTGCTTTCTGTAAATGGCCTTCCTAATAATCCACACTCATTCATGTGCCACCCAGACACATATGAGCAGTGACATCAACATAGAAAAAAAGAGAAAGGGGGGACTTGCACTTCACACCCTCGCTGTGGGAGTCTGATGCCTTACTGCTACACGGGGACGCCATGTAGTTCAGCTTAAAAGCGTTTCTGCTGATCAGTCTGTTTAGTTCAGCCACAGTAGCAGCAGCCTTTCATATAATTATGGGCGAACTGTCTGCTCCCATTGCAGTTCTGCAGTTTCATACTTGAAACTTCCTCAGTGTGGAAACTGCTTTGCTAACTTTTCTAGCTTCGGGTAAAACTGCCCAAGGATAAGCTGCAGATAAGTCTCACAAACAACCGCACTGTAAACACGATCAAAGAACGCGACTAAAAAAGAGAGGGGAAGTGCAAGGGAATCGGTGAGGGATGAAGGATCTTTGATTCTGGGTGAGCCGTCTCCCGTCTTTCCTGTGCTGTCTGTATCGCACTCCCACGTAGTCATAACTCAGGTGAGAACCAAAGTGTCAATGAGCAGCAGACCACCGCAGTTTCATGAGATGGCGAAATACCCATGAGGACAGGAGTAAAAGGTCAGTGATTCATCAGTCAGCTGTCAGGTGATGCATCACCAACCACAGTACAGAAGTGACTGCACACATATTTGGTACATTTGGCGAGTGTGTGTGTGTACTTTGCCATCCAAAGCCAGAAAACACTTTGTCACAAAGCGTGAGTGAACAGTTTGCGAAAGAGGAAGCCCTCGGGATTTAAATTGTATTATCTTTCGGAGTAAGACGCTAGGCTTAATGTTTACATGTGTTTGATCGAGGAGTGCAATGATTAAGAAGGGAATCACAATAACAAAAAACACATCCTGATGAAAGCACTAGCTCCTCACAAGCACTCCAGTCGAATACATTAGCCAGCGGTGATGCGTCGCCAGGGCTCAGTCATGCAGCGAGGCACAGGTTGAGAAAATGCGTAGGAGGAAGTTGGAAGCTCGTACGGACTTAACAATCCTTCATTCCAGCTCTTCAACAGGGGCATTTCATTAACCCCGAAGCAGTGAGACATGAAACAAGAGACAGAAGGGGTGGACGGAGGGGAGACCGAGAGCGTATATCACGGCATTTCCAAAATGCCAGCACATCAGCAATAACTCGAGGTGACAGGCGCTCATTTTCGTGTCTTGGGGAAGTGGCGCACCATTCACACCCAATACTAATCATCTCATGACACGCAGAGGAACTGGCCATTCCAGACGTTCAGGGGGAAAGAGAAAAATTCATTTTTTAAAAGAGGACTGCTGCATTTCTCATTTTATCATGAATAATCTACTCGTGGACTCTTGAGTTTATTCCTCTCACCGATCAGACTTTTATTGTACCGCACAGCTATACTTCTGTCTAGACCCGCAGGGTTAACTGGACTCTACGCTCCAGGCTAAAATGCATCTGGAAGAAATTCACAAGTTCAGGTATGTTTATGTTTCACCCTAGAAACCATGTTTTTGTTCATCATGCTGCTCTCATTGGGCCTGGGTGTAAAGCAGGAAGATCCAGGTGCATCCAGAGTTTTTCCTCTATCAATTTCATTATTTGGGAGGTTGCTTAGAGGTTAGATTTTGGTGTCTTCGAGGCCCTCAGGGGGTTAATTGTGTCTCTAGTATGGCAAAGATGGATATATTTACTGAGGGTTTCTCTGAGGAGTTGCATAACCTGTTTACTAAAGATTATGCAGCTCTTTCCAGTTACTAGTATACTTCAGTTAATAGCAGGGATAAAGATCTAAAGGAAAGCACTGATGCTCCTACAGCTACTGCAACTTAAAATGGTATACGCAGGACTGCTCCTCCACCTCAGGGGCCTTGCACAGCTGTAGATGCAGCTGCGTCTACAGCTACTTTCACAGATTCAACCAAATTTTATCCTCCGCTGTCAGACTCTGCTCTTCAGTTGAAGCTATAAGGATTCATCTTAAAGTGGAAAAAGAAGCGTTAAAGTTTCAGAGGTATTTCTTGACGACACCAACGATGTGCCTGTGAGGAAGTGGCAGTCCTTTGAAAGAGCTTGTGAGGCTGATTTGAGCATGTGCACCAAGCTGTTGTTCCATGTGCCAGTCATTGATATTTTGCATCCACCATGAGTATTCCCTGGTGGGACATATGGGGGGAAAATAAAGCTTTAAACCAACTGCTTAGACATTTTTACTGCCTTGGGGTGAAATCAAATGTTGCAAAATACTCATAAAAACTGTCACGTATGCCAAATTGTAAGGAAGCCTTACCAGTAAATTCCTCCATCTCCATTTCAGCTATTGCTGAGTGTTTTGAACATATAACATCCTCTGCCTACCATCCAAAGTTCCCTAACTATAAAAGCACAGGTTGATCGTGGTGCAAAAGTATATAGAGAGTCCATTTACCTCCTTTTGTGGATGAAAACAGACCCAAGAGTCATTAGGTTCAACCGAGAAGACCTGGTGTTTGGTCTCACAGTGGCCTTAAAGCTGCTAACAGTAGGGATGGGTATCGAAAACAGGTTCTTGTTGAGAACCGGTTCCCACTGTTTCAATTCCTTGGAATTGTTTGCCATTTTTGCAAACGATTCCCTTATCGATTCCAGTCGCCCCGAATGACGTCACCACGTTGCGGAGCGTCATTTACCTGGCAGGAAACACGTAAGCGGCTCAAACACTAAAAAGTTTGATTATACTTTACGAGAACGGATGACAACAGGGCAACTTGCAATACTTGCAAAGTAGATATTTCATTTAAGGGAGGAAACACTACGAATATGCAAAAGCATTTGCTCACAAAACACGCGATGACCTTAAATGAATGTCGTGTTTTTAATTCCGCTCCAGACTCGTGAATCTCAACCCAGCAGCAGCGGTAACGTTTGCACGTCCTCTCCCGTTAATGCGGCAGGTAAATAATCAACTAACAGTGCATATTATGTTAGCGCGATCTGCCTTATTACAAAACCTGCCATTACTGTGCGTTTAGGTGACCATGATGAGACAGACAGACAGAGTCTGGCTCAGATGCTGGCAGTTCTTGTTGCAGTCTACCGGTAGCGTCTCCTTTCAGGCCAGGATAGACGAATGTCACCGAGCAGTGACTAAGTTTGTGGTAAAAGCCTTGCACC
Organism: Neolamprologus brichardi; assembly: GCF_056152115.1. Classification (NCBI taxonomy): domain Eukaryota; kingdom Metazoa; phylum Chordata; class Actinopteri; order Cichliformes; family Cichlidae; genus Neolamprologus; species Neolamprologus brichardi. The sequence continues at coordinate 4,409,094 of NC_142118.1, read as the reverse complement.
CATTTGCCACAGCAGATGCCCCCAACATTCGGTAAGTGAATGTGTTTAATTGTAGGCAGGGACATTACTGGATATTCTTGTGTAATTGCTACAGAATAATTTATGTTATACTTTGTTATTGCTACAGAAGAATATTTATTTTACATTTACAATTTTTTGTACATTGAAGAGCCGTAGACTGTGGATCTCTTATCTCACTGTTGGGTTTGTAAGGCCATGTTACTCCTAAATTTCTATCTTGTTCAAAGAGAAGATATAAAACAAAGTTCTAAGCTAATCGACCTTAGTGTTCTCCTTTTTTAATGATTCGATAAAGAATCGAATCATTAAACAGAATCGAAAATGGAATCGGAATCGTGAAAATCTTATCAATACCCATCCCTAGCTAACAGACACCTGGAAGGTTAGATCAACCTTTGCTTTCTAATCTTTCAGACTCTTTGGAGTTTTATGACCAAGTTCCACAGCAGTGTGACATGGCCTAAACTAAATTCTGGAGCAAGCCCAAGAAACAATGAGATATTGATATTATTTGGAGACGAAATACAGAGCATTTCAATTTTATTTATATAGCACCAAATGATAACAAAAGTCACCTCAAGGTGCTTTATATTGTTAAGTAAAGACTGTACAATAATAGAGAAAAAACCCAATGATCAAACAATCCCTTTTGACCATACGCTTGATAACAGTGGGGAGGAAGAACCATGCTCAGGGGAGGGGAAGCCACCTGCCATTGAACAGTTGGGGGTGAGGGGAAAAGAAAAGGGACAAAATGGCTTTGGAGTGTGAAAACCACCCACGTCAGCAGTGTTGGGATGGTTTATGCAGGCTTGTATTTCCTCCTGCTATATAATTGGTGATCATTTACATGTAAGATGCATACGTTTTGTCTAGTCCCCTCTATGGACAAAACATTAACATACAGAGTTCAATCATCTCCCTGAGCTGGATGAAAAACTCTGATCCCAGAGTGATGCACTGAAGTTTAGTGCTGCAATGCTTTGACTTGGAATCTGGTTTTACTGGACACCCTTTGAAGTTTCAGTCCTAGAACGAATAATTAGGCAGCTTGGCAGCAACAGGAATACTGGAAACCTACTTCTACTTCAACATAATACAACCGGCACCTGTTAAAAGCCAAATCCAGCCCCTCTCACACTCTTTCCCCTGCTTGGCAGTCTGAACAACAGCATTCCCTTTCCCACCACATTCCCTTTGTTTGGTTTTTCATTTGTAATATACTTCAGTTAGGTAACCATACTTCGCTGACTCCCTTGTCGTCTTTTTTTCCCCGGATGTCATCTTGAATTTTGTGCAGTTGATTTTATTTAACAATAAAGGCTCACAAATACAGACATAGGCCAACGCAGAACAGATTCTGAGTATAAAAGTTGCCGGTCTACTACTGCAGAGTTTAAACGAATTAAGCCTTGTATAGTCTGAAAGCTGCTGACAGCCATACCCGCAGACCCGGCCAGCAAATGGCACAAACTCCTAATTTAGTCATATGAACGCTCTTGACATCTCATTCAGGCTGCCGTGTCATTGAGAGAAAACACATTCTTCACCAGAACCATAAAGACTGCTTGACAGCATCTGACTGCAAATCACAGCCCCCACAGTAACCAAGTCATTTGATTTAACTGTCACCCAAAACACGGAGGAGTTGCCACAGATTTTAATAGAACTTTTCAGCAGCAATGTAAGGACACACTGCTTTGGCGCTTGCACGTATACTTCCGACAAAATCTCACCAGATATCACATGATCGAATTTAATTAATCGCTCATACTGGTTCCTAATAATTCTTTGACATAATTCTTAAAATCTCTGCTATCCTAGCAAGCTGAGCATGTTTTTTTAGGGTCAAGATGACTTTAATTTTTCCAAAGAACAAAAAAATGGAAGAATCTCAATTGCCTGCACATCGTGACTGCAGGACTTTGAAGAGAAAAATCCTCCAGAAATGGGCAGGAAATTGGTCAATCTTGCTGAGAAATCTACTTTCCTCTGGCATCAAGGTAGCATGCAAAGCATATCAGGAGGACCTTTACACCAATTACTGGCATGATCAAAAGTTACAGTGTATTTATTTAATAGTGATTGCCTTTTTTTAACCATTAATCTCAATAAAACACACCAAAAAAAAGAGTGGCAACATGTTAAAGCAACTCAACAGATACATTTAAGAAGCAATAAAGAAAATAAATGCTTTTCACTAAGTGTTAAGGTGTTACTGTGTCACTCTGCAGTCTCTACAGAATAAGGTAATTGTTAAAAAGGTTGTTTGAGTATTTCTGTTCACAGAAATCCAGTCATAACTCTCACAACCACTGGGACAGGCCACCAGTGAATACACAATTATATGGCTATTAATGGCCAAAAACAAACTTGTGTAACAGATGCTTGAGGCGTGAAGGGACCTGTTGAGAAGCAGGCTGCCAGTTTGGATTAAAAAAGAACATAAAAGCTTGGAGGACTCTGCGTATGGATAATTATACAGAGGAGACACGCCACATTTCTGTCACAGTGCTCCTCAGTTCCTGAGAGAACCTTTTACAAGGGCACGTGCTCCATACGCAGCATTAAAATTAGGTCATAAATTTTACATGTGTTCAGACACGCAAGGGGACTTTGTGAGCATCGAATAGTGACCCGGTTTCTCGGGGAGAGAGTTTGAAGGAGTGAATAAGCAGAAGAAAAGTGGCAAGAAGATGATTCACGCTGTGTGTGAATCGCTCTGAAGGAAAGACGGAGAGACAGAAGGGGCAAGGGTTGATGAGGTGGAAGTAGTCTACCTGGCATACACTCTCCATCCAGCCGACTGAGCCCACGTTGGGCACACAGGAAGGCAGAGGTGCGGACGGGAGGGAGCTGACCTCAGATACACCGCATGAACTCCAGCGGGAGAAAAATAATCAGCTGCCGGGACTCACAAAAGCAGCTCTTCTCATTAGAATGAGCACTACACAAAACTCGGGACTCGGTAGCGCACAGAAAAGTCAAACAGCTGAGCCTGAAATCGAATTGAACAAGTACAACGCTCGTTTCAAGAGTTTTGGAAAATGCCATAAGCATCATGTATAATAAAATAATATATTGCTAGAAAAAAGCAGAGAAATTTTATGAAGACAGCTTTTGAGTCCATTGTTCACAATATGTAATTAAATTGAGCATTTATTGCAGTTTTGGTTCCACAGCAAAGAAAACAGGAGTAAACTAGCGCTAAAATGTTACATTTGGGTACCACATAACATAAAATGTTACATTTGTAAAAAAAAACCAAAAAAAACATAAAACATAACATAAAATGTTACGTTTGTAAAAAAAAAAACAACCAAACATAAAACATAACATAAAATGTTAAGTTTGTAAAAAAACATAAAATGTATCATAAAATGTTACGTTTGAGTAAAACGTAACATTTTACCCAACTTGTGTAAAAGTCTTTGACAAAGTTTTTAGTAGCAACTCGCTACTTAAAAGTTCCTCCTCTGTGTCATCGTGTCCCAGGTATTCTGGTCATTACTCCCACCCACTGCCTCTGACTCACACTCTTGAATTTGTAAGGTAGATGAACCCCATTTTGTTCAAGCTGTCCATCAAGTGGCACTCTGTCAGGGGTGGCACTAAAAACAGCTCGCAGGCACCGGCAACTGGCAGGTACATAACTATGGTAATTATCCTCTAGTCATACACAAGCTCTAATTTAGCGAGGGCAGACTTCTGAAAACGCAGAGGAGCGCTGACGGACTGCTAACAGCCAACCACACGTGGAAGGACACATGCGTGTGCGCTGGCATCCAAAAAGGCGCAGATGTGTATACACCCACGCAAAGACTAATAAACATAATTGGTGAAAAAATAGGCACGAAGCAGAGGCAGCCAAGAGACGGGTGAAACGGGCATTTACATTTTCGATGCTTCCTTGAGCGAGAAACTGAATCTGCTCCATTCTCCAAGTGACCCTGAAATGTGAACTCCCCGCTGAGAGGTGAAGCAGTAACAATCCGGTTATGTGTATTATTAGTGACGGTAAAACATAGTATAACATAGTGTCTCCTGTGAAAATATTTGACTGGAAAAAAATAAATGGGCATGAATCACAAGCAGTGCAACTTTGATGACCATCAAATGTGACGGTTCAGTCAGGGAAAATTCAGCAACCAGGCCAAATAAGTTCCAATAAATGAACAACGAAAAGAACTTTGCATGTGAAGTGCACGAGCAAATAATACAGCTTCATAGACGCAGGTATAAACTGAACAACAACTCAGAAGCCAAGCGGGCAATGCGGCCGCACACATGAGGGTCTGCTTGGCGAGCGCTGCAGCAGATTCCCGCTCTGGCAGGCAACTCTGCGCTCGAAGCTGAATTCTGCTCCTTCAATTCAATCTGACTTCAAGCAGTCTGGAGGGCAGAGCCCAAAACGTACAAGGGCCCTAATGTTATTTGTCACTTTCAAAGCAGTGATGCCACAACCTCTGCGACTGACAGGTTAAGTTTACTGCATTACAGTGAGTTAGTGTTTGTTTAGACACTAGCTCAGGGTATAGCAGTCTTACTATTTCAGATCAGGCAAATGAGTGGTTTGAAATTGTCATGTTGCGTTGTAAACGAAAGACCGTCTGTTGCATTGTTTTCTTTTTGAGGGACTATTATCTGGAAAAACTACGATAGTGGAGCCCTTACAGCCAGACTTGTACTGTGTTTCACTGAGTGACATCTGGCAGTTACACAAACATGGTTTACACCTATTTGTTCACATTTTGGAAATGTGAACAAATATAATTGACTATGAAAAGCTACTTTTCCCCCTTTCTTAGGCATCATGTGTGCACCTCGCAATGAAGGGTTAAAAAAAAAAAAATCATAATAAAGTATTATTATTAGGCTACGTTCACACTGCAGGCGAAAGCGCATCAAATCTGATTTTTTTGACCCTATGCGACCCATATCCGATCATGGTATGACAGTGTGAACGGCACAAATCCGATATTTTCAAATCCGATCTGGGTCACTTTTGTATGTGGTACTGAATCCGATACAGATCCGATGTTTTAGAAAGCGACTGCTGTTTGAACGGTCAGGTCACATTAAATCCGTCTTTTACGTCACTGACACAAGACAGACGCCAATTATCAGCACCGGAGAAGACATCGTGAATGCTTCCTGGCCATCCAGTGTAGATGTCAGTGAAACTGTTGGGAAGACAACGTTGGAGAAACGTGAACATTTTATTTGTACTGTATAATCTGCAGATTCTGACAGAAATCTGCAACTATCCTTTGAAGCACCGCTCCTCTCTTAAACAGCAATAAGGATCATTATTAGGCCATATGTAAATAACAAAATAACTTTATAACTTAAAGTAAAATTGGGAAACGTAAAGTCCGAAATGAGTCTTTATATTAAGGCCCATCAGTCAAACAATATTGTTTGCTCTGGGTCTAAACAGAGCGCGTTGTGTGTGACGTCTTCTTTTGCGCATGCGTGCCACTTTGAGCGTTCACACTAGAGCGCGTTTGCTGTCACATTTTACTTGTAGTGTGAACGAGCAGACAAAAAAATCGGATTTGATCAAAAAATCGGAATTGAGCATTAAGACCTGCAGTGTGAACGTAGCCATAGTGCTGTCAGCATTAATCTCATTAAAATGACATTAATGAGGTAACTGCGCTAACGCGTTGACGCCGTGCAGCCACACGCACGGGGCGATCCGCTCTAACTCATTAACGGAGATTTGTCGTGTTAATGCAGTTATGGCGTTAACGTCATTTTAACGAGATTAACGCTGACAGCACTAATTCTTATTATTATTAAGGTAAACCTGTGATTTAACTAAATGAGACAGATAGCTGTTGTTAGTTAACTTGACAAACTTCATGGTCCCATAAGCAAATACGGTACAGAAGCACCAGTTATTTTGCTGCCACAGTGCACTCTCATGCGATGGCGATTTGCCTCCTTGGCTGTTGACTTCTACACGCGTGGGTTGTTGATTTTATGTGTGAGGAAATTTAAGTGCACAAGTGGCAATGAATACCTGCGCCTGTGAAATTAGATTACTTGGTTGAGATTATGTTTTATCTCGCATAGAATTTATGACATAACCCTGACTCTGTATTTATGTTCCTTAAAAATGTCTGCCAAAATTACCTACAAAGAGGGTGAATGGGGGAAAAAAAATAGACAATTCCAACCATCAGTACTTCATCTGGCATCCTGCTAGGGACCTTGCATAAGCCAGGAACCCAGAGGAGAGAAGCCCTACAGGGGCAAGCATCTACAATGGGGCCCAGGAGTAAATAATTCACAGGAGTCCCTGTTGGCATGGTGGAGCCTTCAGGCTGTAGTTGCTCTGCCACTGCAGACGCTGTAAGGAGGCAGCATATGTCCTCTCCCTTTGGCTCTTTCCTTTCTTGGACTCCTTCACTTGCCCGTCCTTTCCTTCCATCTTGATAAACCGCTCTCATGTGCCGTGCCCTTGCCACGCAAAGGACTCAAGCAGAATCCCGACTCAATGACATCTTTAATAATCCTGACCAGAACCAATTGGGTTTATTGGGGGAAATTCCTGCAGGACATAGAAGGAGGGCTGTGGAGCATCAGAATTAGCTGAAGAGGAGAGGCTGTTTCTTTTTTTGTCTTTCTGCTCACAGAGCAGTATGCTTCACATGTACCTGGCAGCACCGGACTTTGACTTGATTTGTTTGGCTAATATGAATGACACGCAGGTGTTGTGCAATGATACGCTACACGGCCTAAAATTCTTGGAAAGGGTTTGTTTAAAAAACAAAAAGCTAGTGCATTACAAGTGTCCTGCAATAAACTAGTCTTTTGAATTACCGAACTGAGGAAGAATAGTGATTTTTCTCTTACTTTATTCTGTCTTGAACACAAGCAAGTGGTCAAACTTTAAATAAATCAAAATGTGGCATCACAAAATTACTGTTACCCTCCTGATGTTTAAGGTACTGTGCATCAAGGGCAAATTCACAGCAGATCTTGATTGAATCCACACATCAAAGCTCACTGTTTTCCTGTGAAAGCACAGTGGGGCTATTTCACTTCTTATTAAAGCTAACAGCTGCTTCAGACGGCGATGCATGCGGGATCATTCAAGCCTTTGCATAAATAAAGAAAAAAAGAAACTGACAGCTGTTTAGCCATGCAGTCACTGCAGTTCCCACAACTACAGTAGATGGCATAATTTGGTACATAAACAACCCCAATTGTGTCTACAAATCCCTCAGTAAACATTTAAGGACCCTTAGTGAGCACTGTGCAGTGATAATTATGATTTATCCGCTGTCTGTAGTCATCGTTTAGCCTTTTGCCATCATTAGCTCCGCTGTGACACAGACATCCTGCTGTCCCGACTTCCCCAGACCATCTGCCTGACTAGGCCATGCCAGCCACCAAACCAACCAACCACCTACACCCCTATGCCCCATTTGGTCTGACATCTGTGTGCTCCACTGATCTGCCAACAAAGACTTACCGAATGTTTAAACAAGCCCTTGGATATTTGACAACATTCATTTTCCCATTTAAGCCCATGGTCTCATTTTCAGTCAACGGTAGCTGCGGGGACAGCCCATCCCCAGACCCCACGGTGCTAATGATACACATAATGCGAGAGATCAAAACTGCGTGCGGAACTAGCCTCCATATCTGATTGGTTTGGATTCTGTGACCGATCTTGGATAAAAGATGATTATCAGTCCACGGTTGTTCTCTACCAGACAACACAGACACCTATGGCCCCCAGGCATAATAAGCCAATCTCAGCCTTTAATGACAGCCAAGGACAAGAGTCCAGACACAGCGGATTATCAGAGAAACCTCTGAATTGAATTTCTTTTTTTTGTTTTGTTTTAAAGGTAACAGCTTTTGGTGCAGGAAAAGATGGAAATGAGCAAGAAGGGTGGATGAAAACTGGTGTCTGCCAATCCTTTTACACAATCCAGAAATGCAACTGAAAGCCAAATCGGGCTTTAAGGGTACACAAACAGAATATAAAACGTGCCTTAAATACAGTCTTTAACACTTCAGAAAATATCAAATCTGAACAAAAAAGGCACATATAAACAGTCTTGATGCATGCCCAGGTAAGCAAATCCCAAAAAGCTCATTCTGTTCGTCTGGAAGTAGCGTTTTCAGTGGAAGACACATTTCGTCACTCATCCAGAGACTGAAGAAGTCACTTGTTTGAGAAACGAAATGTTTCTCCTACTGAAAACGCTACGTCCAGATGAACAGAATCAACTTTTTGGCACATATAAACTGTTTGCTGCTCTATAACAGATGCTTTCACAACAGGCAGGCCAAACATATCGCTGCTGCCTTTCCTGTTTCCAACACTGTCAGCCTACCATTCCAAGCGAGGACATTTCAGCCAAATTCAATCAGACATTTATCATCTTCCACCCTGAATAAGAGCATATGAGACCTGTCGTCGTATCATCAGTTATGATGACTGCATATAGATTCTTAAACATGCCGTGTACAGAGGACCACAGTGGCATGCACTGACAGAGCAAAGCTGGACCAGTAGAGTAGATGGACGTCATTATAGCCAATTTATGCTGCATAATAGTGAGTCCTATGCAACAATTCAATAAATTCAATTCAATTTCTTTATTGTCCCACAAGGGGAAATTAGTTTACCAGCAGGATAAAAATAAACAGAACAATACTATAAAATAATAATAACAATAATAATGATAGAAAATTCAAGGACAATTATTTGCCATTAAGGAGACAAGACGCAGTAGGGATAAAAGAGACCTGGAGTCTCTTTTATTTATAGGAATATGAGGACAGGAGCCTTTCAGAAATGGGAAATGGTCTGTATTTGTATAGTGCTTTACTTGGTCCTAAGGACCCCAAAGCGCTGTACACTATACACAATCATCCACACACTGGTGATGGCAGCTACATTGTAGCCACAGCCACCCTGGGGCGCACTGACAGAGGCGAGGCTGCCGGACACTGGCGCCACCGGGCCCTCTGACCACCACCAGTAGGCAACGGGTGAAGTGTCTTGCCCAAGGACACAACGACCAAGACTGTAGGAGCTGGGGCTCGAACCGGCAACCTTCCAATTACAAGACGAACGCCCAACTCTTGAGCCACGATCGCCCCTTAAAATATTTAGGTATACTTTGAAATATTTACATATTTTGAGTGCATTATTGTGAATAATATGGTAGTGACATTCCTGGATTTGATGTGGTTTTCCTGATGCTAGTGATATGTTCTGCCTTAGCTTTGGATGTTAACAAAAGTTGAAAAGGTGATTAAGGCTGACATGACAAAAGAGTGTTAAATGAAGCGGTTTTATGCTACTGGCAGTTTTCACTTGCTTTTAGGATTATTAAGCTAAAATACTTGTTAAGCACTCACGTTTTCTCAAGAAAGTGTTGCTATCATCTCTCGGAAGTGTTACACTTATGAAACAGAACCTGCAGTCTGTCGGCGTCCAAACCATGTGGTGTGCAGAGTGGAAGTGGGGGAGCATGTCCAACCAAACAAATGGCTGAAAAAAGAAATAACAAAAGCCCAGCTTCCCAAAAGAAAGAAAAAAGACCAAGTATGCCAGTTCTTCCAAACTTAGCTTCATCACGCATCACCGAACGTGAAAAAACAAAGAAATGTACGTGTGTAAGAGAGGGATAAGTGAATGTGTCTTATACCTCCATTTGCTGTGCTCTTTTAGGCAGTGGATAGTTCAAGAGAGAGCTGTGGTCTCTGGAGCAACAGCATTGAGAATCAGACATTTTCTTTACCAGCCCTCCTAAATGTACTATTGAAAACCAATTAGGCCTTTGCTGTGCTTATGTGCTTCACAGGAATCGTTGAAGGGAGTGAGAAAGGTCACCTGTCTCTTTAAGTCTTGACATTTATACGCACAGGTATAGAAACGATCATTCAAGATCAAGCGCACCCAGTGTGTGCCGAGTCTACCTCTGTCCTCACCTATGTGATTTATGTTGTCAGGCTAGTGTGACCAAAATGTCAATTAATAAATTTCCCAAGAGCCGCCCTCTCGTCTCACCCACTTCGTCACGATCTGCACGCCACATGAAGCATCTGTTATGAAAACATGGATGATGACAGTACAGTGGGAAAACACTGAGCTGATATTGATCATTCCAGTTACATCTGGACAAATTAGAGAGGAGAGGTGAGAAACTGATCTCTGCCCGAGGGCATGTCTGAATGTTTAACTATCCGCCCGCATGGTCTGGCTACAAAATGAGATATCTGCGATTTGAAATGATCAACGAGGAGTCTTTCATTAGCGCCGCTTCATTGGCACTCGCGATCATTAACAAAGTAAGGCAGTTTCAGTGTAGTTCTCAGTTAAAGTTAAGACTCATTTGAGACGCTTTCTTCCAAAATCATCAACTTTTGCAAAGTAGATTCGTTTGGACGTTTTCAGCAAGGCGATAATTAGCATGAAAATGGTTCTGAAGTTGTGCCAGTGGCACTTCAAAACTCCCAGCTGATGTAATAGCTTTCTGCAGATTCATAAACATTTGAAGGATCACAGAAAGTGAGCTTTAAGTGTCCCTTTGCTGGGTTTAATTAAGAACACATGCTGCCAAAAACATTTTCTTAGGAAAATGATACTTGATGAAACAGATTTTTTTTTTTTAAATCATTGTCTCTGAATATTAAAATCACAAGTCTCGAACAGCAAGTAGACCTCAGTAAAAGTTGCTCCAATTAAGCAGCCAATCAGACTCACAAGTCTGACTGAGAGATGAGGTTTTCAGTTCTCGCTGACAAAAGAAAAGAGGTGCGAAGGTCTGTACACGACAGCAGAGTCAATTAGAGATGAATGTGATCGTCTCTATGTTCCCCTGTCAAATGGAAACCATGTGTCTGAAAACCTTCCATCTTCTTGCTACCTGTTAGGCTTGCCCTTCCTCCTTATGGTTTCCATGGTAACACACCCACAGAGCTGTTCATAACACTTCAAATTTCATGCTCACCTGCACGGTGGGCAGTATGTATGGCACATCACCACTGAAAGTTAATTCCATTGTCTGGCTTATATCGTTTTGCCAAGTATAACGCAAAGTGAGACAATTACACTGACTAATTGTGAATATACTGTAGTATGTATATAAATATATCACTAAATTAAAACAGTGCACCAAAAACAAAGAAGCTATTCCTTTGAGACTGTCATTTCTGAAGCGGCTGAATATAACTTAAGCAAAGCAGGTGCAAGGTTAGTGTAAGTCACCCCAGTGGAGGTAAATATTGGCCCACAAATCACTGATTGGGTCTTGACCTGATAACTGGAAAAAACCAACTTGTTCAATATACCGAAAGCGACACACTGATTGAACAGCATGGAAGAGGAGCCAAATTGAGACCAGTCAATAGGAATGCCAAGAGCCACTGCTTGTAGAGTAATAGGAGGTCACCTGCCTGAGGCAGACTAAATGAGTTACTGTTGGGATTCATGGCTGCAATAGTCTAAAGCACTGGCTTTTGCACATACTGAGGTATTTCTAAAGAAATCTGAGTTTATGTTGAAACTCGACTAACCCATAAGAACAGATATTTAAAGATCTAATGAAAGAGCCATGTTAATATTGCGAAGGAGAGCAAGCACAATTCTAAACTGCTGATCTTCAGTCAAATTAATGCCACAGAAACTAGCAACGTGCTGGGTGAAACCAGATTGGCATTTTGACACGACGCCTAAAAATCTACGCGTTACCAAGCTATCGGGGAAAGCTGGCAAATTTGCAATGTTGGGAAGGTTACTTTTAAAATGTATTCCACTACAGATTACAGAATACATGCCCCAAAATGTATTTTGTAACGTATTCCGTTACTCAATGAGAGTAACGTATTTCAAATACTTTGGATTACTTAATATATTATCATGCTTTTTTACAACTACATGAATGTACTATTGCAGTGTGATTTATTACTATTACTGAAGGTTATTCGCCATACCAATACCAACTAGATTTTTAAATCTTAACATAAATGAGTAACAGTAGGTGGACATTAGGTAAGGCTGCACTTTTTGCAGCGATCTCGTATAGAAAACTATTCCGCGCGTATATAAAACAGGTCTACGGCTCTGAACCGTAGTAAAGGGACCTCTGGCTAATACGTCGGGTTCCCTGTCGGGCTCGTAGCCGAAAACTAGCTTTACTTTGTTGTCTGAGTCAACTTTGCTAGCGAGAGACAGAGAGAGGCGTCGAAAGGCTGCTCCAACGGAACTTATTGTTTCGGAGGAAAACACGAACACGGTGTACAGTCGAGTCTTAATAGCTTACTTACAACTGGGCTCGTCAGGCTGCAGTGGTTATTATATAACATGCTTCCAGCTCCAGTTTCTGCTCGGTGATAGCTCGTACTTTTCCACTCACCTTATTATCCCTCCCTCGCTCACAGACACATAACGGGCAGTCCATTTTCCCTGCAGCACGGACTACACAGCCCATGAGGCTACATGCTTTAGGGCGATGCCTGTAACACTCTGCTATTGCCTTCATATTAAATCATTTTTAAAAATATTTCCTCACGTCATTATGAGACGCGAGATTGAGACACTTTGATCCTCTTAATGCGTGTTTTGTTTGGGTTTCCACTGGTGTGGAATTACCAAAAATAGAGAGGGCATAGCCAAACATATCAAACAGGAAAAGACCGCCGTGTAATCCATTTATTTCAACAAAGTAACTGTATTCTGAATACCACCTTTTTAAACGGTAACTGTAACGGCGGTACATGTATTCTGTTACTCCCCAACACTGCAAATTTGCTAAAAGTATTGGATAAGTGGTTTTAAGATCCAGCCACTCCAATTAAAGCAGTAACAACACCAATATCACCATATCAAGCTAAGCTGCATCCATCTTTTACCTGAACAATGTTATAAGAATCCTTTTTGAGTGTAGCAGCTTACTCAATTGTTTTCTGAGTGATCTGCATACAGTCGATAATGTTGAGAGTAATGACTCACTGGTTGTTATATCACTTAAGGAGTATCAAGCTTTACCTGAGCTGCAAGACATAAGACCTGTGTGTCAGATCATATTTTTCTTCCAACACACTATTATTAGTCTAGGTCGCCTCTGGTTTTACTGGATGCACTAACCATGGCCTGTTGCCAGACTCAATGTTCTGTTAGTGCGGACCATTAAGCATAAAGCCGACACGATCTTGATGATTATAGGTCACCTGTAGCCTTAGCTACTATAATGTAAAAAGCTTTAGAAAGAGTTCTGTTGGATACGTTAAATACGTTCATCAATCAAGGGGAGGCGATATTTCAGTAGGTAGAGCGATCGCCTCATTGGAAGGTCGGGGGTTCAAATCCACCGAATGGCCCTGAGCAAGGTGCTGTCCCTACATACTGCTCCCCGGGTGCTGGGTTGGTGGCTGCCCACTGCTTCACTGAGTGAATGGGTTAAATGCAGAGAGTAATTTCCCTAAAAGGGATTAATAAAAAATCTAGACATAACCAGTTTGGCTTTAAAGCTAAAAATGGCACAATTACTGTATGTATTATTCAAATAAAAAAGGGCAAATTCATTTGTTCTTGTGTGATTATGTAAATCACAGGAAGTTATCTGTTAAGTTGAGCCAATGACAGGTGCTAAAATAGTTGAGAGTTGTGAGAGTTCTGGCTTACTCACTTGCAAAAAAAGAGGTTGAAATAAAGATGTGGAGACAGCGTTTAAGCAAAGAGGATTTCTGTCCTTTTTATTCTTCGTGTTGATGATTTGTTGAAAACATCGAGGAACCTTTCAAACTGGCTGCATGATTGGTAAATGTTTATCAGACCATATTATGTAGCAGATGACCTTGTGATCTTCAGTCATAGTAAACGCTGCTCTCCAGAAACTCCTTCACATTCTTCTTCTGTGGTGTGGAAATGATATCAGATACAATCCCTAGAAGAGATCCACCAACATTTGTAGAACAAAGGACAAAGTTCCCCTGCATTTGAATAGTCAGATAATAATCGTATTATCTGTAGTATGGTCAAATATTACGGATCGAATGATGGATGATGAAGATATTTATAGGCAATGAGGAATGATGCAGGAGCAAACATCCTCCTATGCAAAGTTTTTGCAAATTTTTTCTCTATACAGACCATACTTTACACCTCTGTATAGGTCAGCATACTTGTGGACAAACTACAGGAAAGCCAGTTTATGAAAACTATAAACACGCAGCTTATGACGATAACATGAAATGGTTCGGTGCGAGCGACGCGTTTGTAGCTGCTGAAGTCACTACATGTAATGCCTTATTGACAAATCTTAGCATTTATTGACACGGTTGATACTTCTGAGAATGACATTGATGTGGTCTCAGTGGATAGACTGATTGGGCCTACACATCATCGGTCACTGTTACAGTGGTCTCCTTGTGGGTGTCGTTTATTTGATTTTTACCTTATTTTCTGTGTTTCATGTAGATTTTGTTTGCTTTACTGAGCCATTAGTCTGGATTTTTTTAACTCATTAATTATTGCTTAGTATTAGTAAACATGTGAGGAACAGGATCAGGATGTGAGGCACATCTATCTATCTATACTGTAAGGGTGCACTGACCTTTTCCCTGCCTCTAGGTGTTAATATGAAAGATGAATGCGTGTCTGTGTTAACACCGATTTTTCTTCAGCAACAAAACTGCTGACTTTCAGCTGGCAGCAACCCTCCTTCGCTAGACTGAGAGCCCCTGTCTCGACTGGTTCCTATTTGATCAGCTCCAGTTCCACTGGGACGACCTTTTGCTGGGTTAACAAAATGTCACATCTGAATTCACTGCAGGCATCAAGTGACTTGGAGACATGAGCCAAGCTCCAATGGAACAGATTGACACCAAAGCAGCAGTGACTGAAGAAAAGGGTCACGGCACGCCAAGAGTCCAGCAAGTTTTTTTTATACTTGCAGGATTTTCTGAGTTTTGGCGAGCTGCTGGCTCTTCAGCTGTAATAAAACTTGTCACTTTTTCTTTGAACACCTATCCCTGCAAACTTTGTGTATATATACTAAAAAAATCTGGCAGTTTTCTTCCAAGCAAATCATTAATTCATGTTATAACAGTTTAAATTCACTGCTTTAAGTTTGAATCACTTGTAATTTTAAAACAATTACTGTTTTAAAAAACAATTACTGATTGTTTGCGCTCCTTTAAAGCAAAGCACCGTGCTGGGAGAATGTACAAGTGTAAATTTAATTATGTGGACGACTGATAAACAATTACTACACTGTGAATTTCATTAATTATTAATGGTTGTTGCGCCT
The DNA here is from genome assembly GCF_056152115.1 of Neolamprologus brichardi. Classification (NCBI taxonomy): domain Eukaryota; kingdom Metazoa; phylum Chordata; class Actinopteri; order Cichliformes; family Cichlidae; genus Neolamprologus; species Neolamprologus brichardi. The sequence goes on along the minus strand of NC_142118.1, from coordinate 4,393,786 downwards.
GTTTTGTGAAGCCTGGTGTGAAAGCTTTTTCTCACGTGACTTGGCCGACGCATAAAGCAGATATCTCACATTACTTGTTCTGTTCACTACAAATAAAAAAAGATGAATACACACAAAGATGATTCTTTTTCCCTTCTTAAAATCTTTAGGCCATTCCTGCTGCGACTATGCTAAAGGTAGAAATTATACCTGCACAGGTGCACCATTGTGCTTCTTCTAGTGTTTTCACCAGGATAGTAATCTCTGGTCCCACTGGGGTAATTCTCCCTCCACGGTGACACAGGCTCCTCTGTTCTTCATTGAAGTCTCAATTTCACTCATTCATTCAGCTGGTCATTTTTTTCCCCCTCATTCATCCTAATCCAGAAGCACAGTCACATGATAGCATCTGAGGCCAAAGAGAGGGTAGGCATCACCTTCGATTTCTCTGCGAGCGGTAATGAGACGGTCTGCTTCACACCAGGGGAATTAATCAGTGTGCAGGAATTACCTATGTAATTGACTGTAGAATCAAACCCAAACCCATCAGGGTCCATCACGCTAACCTTTTCTTTGCTTCTTTTCTCCCCTCCTCACTGCCCCTGTTTTTAATCCCTGCTGCTGCCTGGCTGGAAGATTGCTTCGATGCGTGACGCTGATCAATCGCCTCGTCGTTGGCGGATGGGAAAAAAAAGGTCCTGCGATTACTTTTATAAAAATCAATGAGTCAATATTCCAGTCCACTTTGATCACCTTTAACTGCAAACTGCCACTTGCCCTGTAGTCAATCCCGCTGATGATAAAGATGGTCAGGAGCAATGGAGACACTGAATTAAAGAAAAAATGTTTGAGGCTGTCAGGCTGACAAAGCAGAGACGGAGAGAGTCAAAACTAGCAGGGGGGTGATGCATGCTTGGTTAGTGTGATGTTTATTTCAGCACCCAAAGAACATAAAGTGTTGTGAGTATGACTGCGTGTGTGTGTGTGTGTGTGTCTGTGCGTGTGTGTGTGTGTGAAACAGGTCTAAAATAGGAGTGTGTGGGAGTTCTCCCTCCAGACCTGTCAACTGACAGACAGTTTCATGCCTCTGTGAACTAAAATGTCTCTGAGCAGAGTCCGCTGGGAGGTATGGACGAGCCATACTTTATTCAGTTCATTCACATTTACCACACAGGCTAAAAAACACTCAATTATTAATTTTATTAATTTCTGTATTGCTCTACTATACCCTAACACATTTTACAACAGATATTCCAGAACTCTTGATATCAGTGTTTTAAGCTTTATAAATGGGAGAAAAAAAAATGCAGTGCCAGTTTAAAATGTGCCTGTTCAGCGCGAACGACTTGCAGCACCAGTGAATGATTGGAGTCACTCGTGGAAAGAGGAATGGGGCATGTCAGCAAAATACTCAGCTGATTCAGATCCCCAACATTAAGCTGCAATGATTTAACAGCACTGGTCTTGGACTGCAATCCTGATATAGGACATGAACTAGACTGATCTTCTATCCACTTGATGTTTAAGGAGACTCTCTGCTGTTTTATGGAGAAAATAGCCAAACAAACACCACCAAGCTCAGTGTTCTTAGCTAAAACTAAAGAGGAGACAGAGTCTTCAATTCATAAGAATCGAATAATAATGGATCGTGGCTGAGTCAATAATTTCATATATGTTGAATGAACTGTAAGTGTAACATCGAAAATCAAAAACTGTAAATTAGGCGACTTCATTAATCACAAGAACACTTGTTCTTAGGGTCTAGGGCTGCCACGATTAGTCGACTAGTCACGATTACGTCGACTATCAAAATCGTCGACAACTGATTTAATAGTCTACACGTCGTTTGAAGCTTTGTAAGATCACAAAAGACGCAGGAATAAGTAGTAGGATTTAAGAGTGTAATAACGGACTGAAACAGAAGATGCCAGCTGCCGGTAAACCCCGAAGAAGAAGAAGAAGCTGTCCCAGAATTCATAGCGCAGCCCAGCTCAGTTTCCAACAATGGCGGCAGCTAGTTAGTTTTAATATTACTCTTATTATTCTTTCTGGGTCACAAAATAAAAGTTTAACATATTTTCAGGCGAGAATGTAGCTGTGTAAACCTCAAATATCTGCTCAGTTTATCAAGACACCACATATTTTCAAAAGCGCTCCAACGTTTTCGGAGACGTTTGTTACCCACTAGCTCGATAGCTAGCCGGGGGCAAGGCTCACTAGAGCCCGTGAGAACACCGGACTCCCGGCAAATCATTTTCAAACCCACCGCCGTCTTTCCCTACATAAACATATAAGTCACTTAGATAACTTAAAAATGTTATTGTTTGGCTTTTTTTTAGTATTTTATTTGTTCCTGAGTAAATCGGTTTGGCTGAGATTAAAGTTATAGTTTTTACACAGCTGAATAAACGTCAAGCAGACAGCTGATTATCAGAAGTGTGAGATGCTCCAGAATTTACTCCGGTGTCCTGTTATATTTTAGATAGCAAGGAGTTTATTAAACTTCACCGAAACAATCTGCAAATTTCATTAAAATTTAATAAACTATCATCTTGTCTTTATTTTTAGTTAGCACAGACCTTAAACATTTAAAGCTGTAAGCTAATGATAGTTATATAAGAGCAGATGCTGCTGATGCAATAAGCTGTACGCTGTACGTCCAATGGATGCATGATCTGATTAGTCGACTAATCGCAAAAATAATCGGTGACTAGTCGACTATCAAAATAATCGTTTGTGGCAGCCCTATTAGGGTCTAAAGTTCAATTGTTCACTGAGCCTTTTTGTAAGCTTCATCTTCTAGAACACTGGAAGCACAAAGAGATATATAGTTTAATGTAATTCTACCAGTTTCTCACTTTGTTTATCAGATGTACAAAAAATAATGTGGGAAAAAAAACACATATAGCGAGTCATCATTACTCCCTGAAGTCTCCTTTTACATTGTGCTTCAAATCTCTAAAAACATCAGCGCTTATTTGAGCAATTGTGATCCATAAGGATGTAATTACTGATATACTTCAGAAACAATAATGGACTCAGATCTGCTATTTCAACACACGGCCATGTGAACTAATCTAAGGCCTTTCAGCGGGTGAAAAATGTGCTACCAGCATCCATCTAAGTATATCTTAAAGGTTAACACTCACCGTTGCACGTCAGCCTGTAAGCAAGGCTCAACTATTATTTTTGTCTGACTGCAGGTGACTCTGTACTGCAGATGAGGCCTGGGTTTCAATTACAGTTTTATCTCCCTGGGGTGTGGACGAATTGATGGTAAGGGTTTGCATAGCCTACGGCAGAGGTTCATGAGCGCATCATTACATCACCGAGACATACAGTAAATAATACCTCTACATAGCACAGGTATTATCTTTCCACACACAGACACACACACACAAATCAATCACTGGCTTGGTGGTTAGCTGAAACATGGCTCTACTGGACTTTCTATAAATGCATCACAATGTACAATATGCCACCACCAGCAGAGGCATCTGGGTACACGTCAGAGCTATTATTAGGTTAGATATGATAAAATCTTCGTGTAAGCAATGTATCTTGAGTGTCTGTCACTCATTTTGTCATAATTATAAAACCCTATATTGTCATTATAATGCACTATGGCATACAATACCTGCGTTTTCCAGTGATTTACAGCGTACCGATGTCCGGGGGTCAGAAAAAGGCTTTGACCGCTCTTCATATCAAGTAATCTGAATGTTTGTGATGGTTGCAGCTGGAGCTCATACCGTGACCCTGTCCTTCATCAGTATACAGCAGACAGCGCAGCACTGATGATGGAAATAAACACTGCCTCTGCGAGACTTTTTGCTATGCAGGAGATTCAAAAAACATTCCTTTCTTGGTACTGTTGCTCTCAAACAACCAGCTAATATTTGTTTGGTTTATCATTTATTACAAATTTAACTGGGCTTTTTGGTTTTCAGCAACTGGCTCCGAGTCTGGAGCTTTTTTGGGGGTGCGAGCTAAAAATGAAACTAAAGAAAGAGCAAGAACTTGTTGAGGCACAGCTGTGAAAAATAACTGCCAGGGCCTTGGTTCTGCTACCGGTCTATAAGTTATAATCAGAACCCAGCTGCTTTGAATATGCGTTGAATAAGGTATGCTTCAGAAGACAAATCTAAACCTTGTAGCAACTTGCTGCGTGCTCGCAGGAGCTGTTTAGCACTTACTGCCGTGGGAGGCAGAGCTTTAGCCGACTTTGTTGGATCGGTGATAATGGCCTGCTGGCCTCTCCCAGATCCTGTTACACTGCTGGGGACACACAAGCTGCTCTCCATTTAGCAGCAGTCGTCTCTGCTGTAAGCCTAGACTGTAACAGAAGTGGTGGCCACTTCCTCTCACCTCAAAGTAAAAGTCAGGAGAAAGGAAGAATTCCTCCTCTGAAGGAAATTAACATTTTAGCCTTGATCCTACTGCAGTTTTATTTTCTATACATATAAGAAGAAGGAAAATAATACATCAAAAGTGCTGGAGTCGGTACACAGCACAAACGCTCTTTCACGAATTACTCATCAATCATTTGGTATTTTAACTGCGTCCTGTTGCTCTAAGATAATAGTTGTTCCCCAGCTTTGTTTTGAGTTAAGAGAGTTTTCCATGTGGCTGTCTGCAGATAACAGCATCAGTCCAGATGGTCCACCTTTGTAAACGATCTTCTTTGACAAGGCTCCAGACCATTTGTTCCCTCTCTGTTGATTGTTATTGCTCCTTTGGCAAAAGCCTGCCCAAGCAGACATGCCTGTATGTGTGTGAAATTCACAAATACCACAACAAAAAAATAAATAAATTCTGACAACAACTCCTCTGTCTGTGCCGATGACCATATGTGAGTCTATCTAAATATGTGCTATATACACAGTCAGTATCAGTACGATGCATGCACCACAAATAGGTAAGGACGCGATCCCTGTGTCTAGTTTGAAACGCACTGCAAAGTAATAAGTAGCTCGTGTCAGACTAAGGCTGGGTTAAGACACGGATATTAAATTATCAGACCAGATCCAGTCTGCAAATTCTGGCCTCCTGCAGCGTGACAGTGGATGTCTTAATTTGTCATAAAAAATGGAAAGATCTGCAAATGTAGTCCGGAGAACACTAAATCATTAAGCTTTTCCATTTTCGGGATGTATATTGCAGGCTGAAACCAAGGGGGGGACAATGAAAGGCTCACAATGTGCCCCTTGCAGCGTGCAAAGAGACAGAATGGAAAGCAGAAGTTATGCGAACATGGTTATGTTGAAGTTAGCTGTATGGTAAAGTCTACGCAAAAGCTCGGATGTGATTAGCTGGGTTGCTCTGTGCTCAGGAGAAGGAACACACTGTGCAGGAGCAAGCTAAACTGCTGATTTAATAAAGAAACAATATGAATAGACGGTCTGGAGCAGAAGCACCTGTAATAATGACCGAGGGCTTAACACGTGCAAAACAATATAAACAAATATGTGAAAGAGCCCGAGCTGACTTCTCTCCAGAGTCCACCTTATGGTTTGTTTTTTCTAAAGTTTAGAGTTTCCTCTGACCTCTGCTGCCGCAAATGCATGAAATAAAGCAAATACTCCACAAATAAATAAAGTTCTCTCCTTTCTTTTGTTATGTCAGATTTTGTGCCTCATATGAAAACATTTGGGGTATGAAACGTGATCACATAACTGTTCACATACAAAATTAGCAGGCTGTGGTATTTTATTATGATACTGGGGAAAATAGCACTTGGCTCGACCATAATTACTACGACCCTGTGCAATGAACCTTCAGTCCTGTTGCCTTTTAAATGACTACTTTGAAGATGGGGACCATCATTTGCCAACCTTAAAGCGACTTTGGTGCGTCAAGATGGCCATAGAATCTCAATGAGACAGTTAGCCTGCTATCTGTCTGCTATCAGTTTAAAATTAAAAGGACTCAAGCTGGTTTGTGATAATATAGTAATTAACTGTGACAAATTCCAACCCCCCAAAATCACAAATCTTTTGCTGTTTCCTGAAATTCTGTTGCCTTCTACATACACAGATTAACTCCTTACATTCAGAGTCAAGCCAGAAACTTCATTTGACTAAAGTTTTCCTAACCGAAACTGTCCTGATAGACACTGGTTTACTTCTGTTTTGGGCCTTTCTGTTTTCTTCCTCTCACAGGTCCAGGTTGGGTCGGGCAGACTGGGGAGGAGATATTATCGGTTCTTCCTTGGCCTTAAAAAGCAGCCCAGGCTTCCAATCTTCATCTGCTTAGCTGAGTGGTAATCAGGCCTCTTCATGAGCTTTTTTGTGTAGAGTATTCTTGTGTGTTGTTTTTTGCTCCTCTTCCAGTACGTTTCCCAGTAGGCCCGAAAAGCCGCTGCCATCATAACCTACTCACCTGTTTCGTCAAGCTGGTTCATTCATGGACAGCTTCCCTTGGAGCTGCCTCGGCTCCATCACCTGCCTGTCCTTCCTCCTGTGACCTGCCTGAAGCAAACCAGTATGCCCCTCCTGGACCCAATAGCCATCTGTTTACAAGCGATCCTGAACATTGTTTTTTCCCACTTTTGGGAAGTGCAATTTCACCCACCAGTTTTCCGCTGGATCTAACTCTCATCTCCTCCGTCTTTCTCTCTCTCTCAATGGATCACCTCCTGAGGCTCTGATTGCGCCCTGAAACTCGTCCATCATTGTTGTTCCCTCTGGAGAGTTTCTCAGTGCCGTTTTCCTGTGCTTTTGGTTTTAGCTTTTGTGGAAATAAAATTGTGAGTAGTGCACAGTTCAGCCTCAGCCTGGTCATGCGTGAGAGTCTGCTTCTTGACTGGAGCTTGCACCTTGACAAAACAGTACTGCATTAAATAATCCAAAAAAACTTTAGGTTTTAAGTCAAATATTCGGCCATTTTTACAGATTGAACACAACATCATAGCTGAATAATTCAGTGGCACAGTAAATGCTTTGGTTCACACACACATCCTTTATTAGCATTGCATAAGGCAAACATGCCTGCTATTTGTGTGCATATAAAATGGGTGGTCATTAGTGCTGCGCATTGCTCACTTGACCCAAGGGTATGTAATTTATTTCTGGAGCCACCCATCAAAAAGAGGTTGCCTCTTGTCACACAGACAAGCACCCAATCTAATCAGCCTAAATGATGATGGGGTGGACACATGCTAATTAGCATCAGCGCTCTGAGAATGCTATGACAAAGGACATTGTGCTTGTCTGGCTTTGTTATTCTACTAACTTCTTGTGCAGGATTTGTGTCAGTAGTTGTAAATGTGCACATTGTACAAACGATAGTGCGCTTTTCTCAGTCTGAATTTATTTATTTATTTGCTTTTTACAAAAAAAAAAAAAACATGTATGAATCATCATGAGTAGCTGAAGCCCATGGGCAGGGTGGCATAAATTCATCAGAGGTCAGACAAGCTGCCCACGCAGACACCCGCACACACACACACACTGCGACGAGCCAATGAACACAGCGACGTGCTCCAAATCTTAATGACAATCAGACAGAAATTCCAGCGCCGCTCAAAGACAATACGAGGTAACTCGAGCTGGAGTAGAAACAAGGGCTCAAAAGAGGCGTGCAAAAAAACAGCCTTTCCATCTGTAGCCCATTTCAAGCCAGTCTGTTGACAATGATTGCATTTGAGACCGACAATGTTCATCTGAGACGCAGAAGTCTCGAGCAGCACAATGAAAGCACTTCTGAAGCTTTTTCCTGACGTGTCATCATCAGCATCTCATCTCGCCCTGGCGAGTGTGTTTGTTTGCTGCAGTTTGGATTAATGAATGAATGCTTCTGAGGGAGCTCTTGAGTGAGACCAGAATAAGCAGCGCGAGCTTAAGAAAGCACAGAGCTTTAAAAATATCAAAACAACACAGTGAGCGTTGAGGGAGTTTTATGAGCGTTATGACCTGCGAGGTTAAAACTGAAAAGTTGGCGGTAATATGAAATTCCTTTCACTTGTACTTCTTCCTTATTTTGCCTCCTCGTGCACAACCTTAGCCAGAGAGCACTGACACATCACTATCAGTGGTCATAATGATTTTCTCCGTGTATCTACAGCACTCAGTTACCTCACAGCATAAACGAGGGTGCTTCGTGTATCGCATTTAGCTTCGTGGTGAATGTCTCCACATGTCTGCATATATTTACATTACAAAAACGCAGCTTATGAGCGTTTCTTTCGAGATGAAGTTAGCGGTTCAGTGAGCCTCACGAAACCTTCATCGTTTTGACAGAAGGTGAAAGAAGTGTGAGAGAGAGATGTGAAGGAGTTGAAGGAGAAATGCTCAAGAAGCAAGCCCTGACAAGCGCTGTCCATTTAAAGCAACTGCTGTCTGGTGTTATCTGTTTCCCACTGACATCTTCTGCTGACCTCACATCACGTCTCTGCCCCTCTTCTGTTCATCTCTTTCTTTTTTTTACACATTCTGCAGACTTTGCATTTTTTTAAAAACCCTCCTGCCTTCCCCTTATGACTATCCCATCTCCCTCTTTCTCTCCTTCCATCCTCCCCCCATCTCATCAACTCCTCAGACACTGTGTCTCACTGGTGCTCCCATTACATTGGCCAGGGTGCATCACCACTCCATCTCCCAGTAATGGATTTCCAATGCTTCGACCGTCTTACCTGTCATGTGGTCATGTCTCCTTGCTGGGTAGCATCGCTCTGTAAGCTTTTTAGAAATGCATGAATACTCTCCGCGTTATTGTACTCGTTCTATCATCACTCACTCCCCAGACAGAGCAGCAAAGCATGACCCCGAACCTCGCTTCTCCCGCTGCACAGAATCAAGCTGATGAAGCGTCTCATCACAAGACTGACTTGATTCAAAAGCTATTTGAATCTGAGCTATAACGCAGGGATGTATTGTAAAGCAGCAGAGAAGGCGCATCATTGTTTTAATCATCACTTGTTAGGTGGGAAATGAAGTGCAAGAACTTAATATGGCTTTTTTTAACAGCACAACAATGTGCCAAATTCTGTGATAGTTGTGTGCCAGACTTTTAAAAAATGAATTTACAAATTCTTTGCTTATATTCAACGGCTTTCTCATTAGTTTCGAAATAGTCCATTTGGATACCAAATTAGGAAACCATCTATGCAATGTTACTGAATTCAAATCACGTTCGTCAGTCTGGTCAGTGTCATCTGATCTTCACTTCCTTACCTTCATCTTCAAATCACTGTCAAAACTAAATGTGTTCAGACTGTGAACGCATTCGATCAGTTACACACACACATATATACACACATAAATTAACAGTCACCTGAATGCGAGATCGAAAGTTTAAACAAGATAATTACAGTAATTACACCTCTGGCACTAAAGTACTGCCATATCTGCACACGCACGATTGCTCTATTGTTAAATATCAATCATCAGAAGAACCAGAACAAAGTTCAGCCCAATCCACAATAGAGTTTCTGTTAGATGGATGGAGACGGAGTGTGAATCATAGTCAGGTTCACGCCCACACATGGCTTTCATTTCAGTGCAAAAATAAACTCTTCCAAAGCATATCGTCAGCCAAGAAAGCACATTGGTCATTGTATTGCTGGAGTTTCCTTCACAGACAGTATAAGACACTGTGAATGTGCGAATTAGAGGCTTACCTTTGGCGTTTTCGCGCACTTTCCGTTTCTGGCATCTTTTATGTATGCTATATCCAGAAGGTCTGTATCCTGTAACCAAGAAGAAGCACAGCTAAATCATCATAAATGTCAACCAATTTCAAATTTAAAGGCTTTAAAGGTTGTTTAGGACACATATTATGCCCGTGGTAGCTACTTTGATTCAAGGTGATGGCACACATTTCCGAGACACTTTCCATTTTACAACCTGCCAGCTCTAAACACTCACATGTGCTTAAGGACACACATTAACCTCAATATGGGATGTCACCTGGGAGTCATTCAGTGTAGACAGATGCTGCCCTGATGACACTCTGCTCCACAAAAGTGTCTAATTAAAACAAAAGTGAAATGTTCCCATATTGATTGATGACCTGACTAAATGAGTACTAGCTCTTTACAAACATACGCAAACACTCCAAATTGCTTTTGGAGTGTTTCCTCATAAAATCTGACACAGGATTATCCAGAAATCCAAAAAAAGAGTTTTTATTTATTCATTTTTTACAACAGAAAATGTCATCATATGCATCATATTACTAAAAGATCTGCTGTCAAAGGGGAAAAAAGGAGATAAGATGAAAAACTTCACAAGTACACAACGTTCTGCTGCTGCATTGTGTTATGCCAGGGGTGGAGCCGCATACGGCTCTTTAGTCCTTATAGTGCTGCTCCGCGTGGTTTGGGAAAATAAATTAGAAGTATTTAGCTGAAGTGTATTTTATTTATGTTAGTTATTTTTAACTTGTAGTTCTAAATTGGAAGATTATTGTGATATTGAAATATACAAATAAAATTATATTCTATTATTTTTTCATCGCTCAAAATAAGCGTCACACTCGCGGAAGCCGGTATACCCACCAAAACGCCTGCATTTATCAAGACTTTCAACCCCAGGTAGGCCAATTATGGATCTTCGGATCCATATTATGTCAGCAGCTCCACCATGAACTATGTTAAAGACGCCTCACAGATGACAGCTTACAGTCCTGCAGAGATAAAAGTGACTTCGTACAGCCCCGATTTGCAGACGCTGTGCGCAGAGGTTCAGGAGCAGAAGTCCCATTGTAAACATATCACAGCAGACCCCACGATGTTTGCATGAACACGCTTTTCAATATCTCTATATTGACCACTTTTCACACACGGTTTCTGTATGCATACAGCCGGCTGTAGCTTTTCAGCTCACAGCCAGACACACACCAACAACAACACAACAGCACAGATAGTGCAGACTTAAAGGCAGCGAGGCGTGATCGCGGGTGCCGCTTAGGTGCGTCCACCTCCCCTGCAGCGGCGCCGCAGGTAAAATACATATTTAGTAGGGGTGCAACAATACACAAAATTCACAGTTCGGTTGGGTTTGATACTTTGGTGTCACGGTTCGATATTTTTTCCGATACAAAAAAATGTTCTTGCTTTTTTAATTTGTCATTTATTAAAATTATAAATATATATTTTAACTCAAACATACAATTTTTAAATTTAATGTTGCTGAAACAATAAAGTAATAAAAAAAATCTATCTAATCGAGAAATCACTCATCTTTGGAAAAGAGTTTATTACAGAGAAATGTCTCTTTCCAAAATAAAAGCTATACTATACGCTTCTTCTGGGCTATATTCTCAGCAGCATATTAAACATATCAGGTCCCCATAAGGAGAATCATGTGCTAACGGCTGTCTGAATGACTCGGGTAAAGTTTGTAGCATGCGTGCTTGTTGTTTTTGTCTGCTTCCACTTGTCTTTGCACTAGGATGATGTCAGAGTAAATGTGCAGTCATATTCGTTGTGTTCCCACTAGTGCTGTCAGCGTTAATCTAAAATGACGTTAACGCCACAACACGGCAAAACTCCGTTAACGAGCTACCGCTGATCGCCCCGTGCGTGAGGCTGGACGGCAACACCTTAACGAGCTAACTGCGGTAACGCAGTAGTTCCCCCATGTAATTGAGCATTGCTGGCACATCCAACATATTGTTTTACTTTTGTCCATGACTCGCTTACCTTCAGGGTGATGCTTCACATGAAAACCAAAATAGTTCCAAAGGCCAGATCTGAATGAGGGTGGGGGAGGTTCAATTTGCCATGTTGCAACGAGCTTAGCTTCTGTCTTGCTAGCTTGTGCTGCGCTCAGTGGATCTGCGCTCGACAGTGCAGCCTAGGCGGAGTAGTCGAACGCAGATCCACTGAACTCTCAACACAGACAGCATCGTCAGAAGAAAAGTTGATAAAATAAATTAAAAATTTTGTATTGTTCGATACATATGCGTACCCAACCGAAAGCACTGTATCAAACATTCAATATCGATACGAGTATCGTTGCACCCCCAGTGTCTTTCCTTTTGTTATATTTCTTTAAGAGTTCAAAATGTGTTGTACCCTGACGAATCAGCCCTGAATATCACCACAGCTGTTATTCTATCACTGTCAGTGTTAATCCAAACAAAACCTGAACCTGATTCTTTATTAATCCAGCAGCGTCTCAACCCATGTCAGAGGTCCTTGTTTCATCATATTTCAACATTTCACATCAAACTGCTTAAATCCAGAGGCAAAGCAGGACCGCATTTAAGGCAGGGATGCAGAAAATGTAAATTTCTTTTAAATTTTTTTTACTAAAACTGAAACCGGGTGATTCTGAAAAAATCCTGTTGATGAGCTCTCCGTCCAGCTAGCAAGCCAACCATAGCAAAGGCATCTGATTGCAGTATGGACACACACCCACATACAGCATGCATCTATCAACCTGTGTGCATCCGTGCAACCATCGCTCCTTCAACAAGCTCTGTTTCATGCTTATTTGCAAAGCTTTAGCTTCTTAATCAGCCTGTAATGCATTTAGCAATGAGCAGACACAAGATGCAATAGCACAGAAGGCCCTTGGTGCTTCTGTTCCCTGCATTTTGTTCCCTTGTGCCTGTCACATGTGCAATGACAATAAAGTTGAATTCTATTCTATCAGTCTGGATTATCACACCTTCAATCTCTGAGAGAGAGCCAGGACATGAGGTGGAAAATTAACCAGAGTGAACTGTGTGTCCACTCAGCATTATCTGGGGAGACAAAAGGCAACGGGGGCTTGACTCGATCTCCAGCCACAACACTGATATCTGACAATCTCAGATACTCAAAGCTTGGTGGAAAATTGCACCTGGCCAGTGCTCCTTGCAAAACACATACCCACCTTAAGTCCCATTTAAATATATTTGTTGCTATATGGGGACCACGGATCATTTTGTTTAAAGGCATATTTCACTCAGGCAAAGCTGAGTAAGATAGCAATTAGATTAGCACTACAAATTGTTAGCAGGCTAAATATTTAAATTTAAAAATATTCCCACAGCAGAAATTAAAGTACTCTGTTTTACTGCAGTCCACCAGGACAAGTTATTCCTTTTCTGCAGTGCACATAGCATCAATTAGGCCTCTGCCTCTGAGTCAAAGGTTAACGCCTACATTGGGTCTGGAAATGCCTGCCTTTGAAGTCTCTTTAGAGCGCTGGCGCTCCACATGGGGGCCTGGTGGAACAGTGGGGCTTCGGGAAGTAGCTTGCTGATTCTCGCGGGGTACTTTTTGGTGCCCCTCTGGCTCCGCACAGTTAGCAGAGATCTAAGGTGGATAAGCGGCAAAGTGTTAACCTACAGTACAGAGTCGACTCATTAAAAATAAACTGCCTGTACGGGCGACGAGCTGCTCGCTGAGACGAAACGTGTGTACATCTAAAAGCTTCAGTGGGCAGAGGCTCAGTCATTGTTCACATGTAAATAAAATCTGATGCCAGTGACAGTTTATTAATAATGAGCTGGATTGATAACTGCAGACGCGGCACAGTTAGTTAATTAAAGCACTTTATTTCAGTTGAGCAGTCCAGCTATTAGTTCTCCTGTTTAATGTCTCTCATTTATTTTCTATGACATATGTTCTTTATCTGATCTTTTCTGTCATGTCTTAATTTATCACTCTCTGTCTCTCACTCTGTCTTTCGCTCTATTCTCTGCCTCGCTTCCCAACCTCGCCGCTTTTCTGCGAGTATCACAACAGCAAGCATGAATCCAAAGCCTATTAAAATCCACGGCACGTCCAGGAACCAAGCAGGGCCAGCGGGAAAGAAACTACAGAAATTAATGAACATGCTTAACCTGCACTGGCCCCGGGCCCTGTTTTCTGTGCCTGTTTGTCTGTCTCTGCTGTGGAGCTACTGTTTACAACACGCTGCCTTCCTTTTAAAATTAAATGCATACCAAGAAGTGAGCGCTAATGTGTTTTTTGGAGGGTTTTTTTTCAAATATGAAACTTTGTAGGAAATTCAAAATTCAGCTGGTGCTCATTTTGTTGTTAAATGCTGCCGGCGCTTTGTATATGTAATATATACGGCATGTTTTCATGGGAAGACTTTTCACATGCGTGTGGAATGTGATACATTTGACTCAAGGCAAGACCGGGAAGAAAAGTCTGCTACAAAGTGCTTTGAATAAAACAGTCTTTTTTTTTTTTTTGAATATCTACAAAGGGGCTGGCAGCGTCAGAACATGGTGGGTGGTTGTATAACAAAGTAACAAAGCCTTCTGTTGCCCTTTGAAGCAACGTGTTTCCCCAGCTTGACTGGTACAAGCAAATGGAGGGATGTGCTGATGAGAAGGAAAAAAAAGGAAGAAAGGTTAAGGAAACATGGGATAGAAGGCAGACACTGAGACAAGGATAAGTGGAAGTGGGGAGACTGACAGCCACAGCTCATTTACCAACAGCATGCTTGATAGCCTCCAGGGTTCAAAATGGATGCGCACTCCACAGGGCTCAGGGCCTCTGCTGAGCAACGGAGACAAGGAGCAAAAGGAGTGAGGGCAGGAGGGAGTGACAGATGAATACACTCAGATCAAATTAAGGAGCTGGACTGTTCTGTACCAGGACTAGTCAGTGTGGGAAAAGCATACAAGACAGTCACACTTGCTGCTGTTCTGAATCCCATATTTTATCTGCTTTATAATAACAGCAATACATGTAAAACAGTTCATTTCTATCTATTTAGAAATTACGCAAATCAAAAAGAGCTAAAAGAGACCATCAGTCTACTAACAAGCACTTGATGGTTAATTTCATCTTGTCATGTTTTGTCTATTTCGTGCATGTGCATGTCTTGAAACAAGCTGCCACCCAGTCAGATTCGGTTTGTTTCGTCAACTGCTGATTTGCTAAGTGAAATAAGGTCACACAGGCTGTATAACAAGTCAGGGCAGTCCCTAACCTATTTATGCCATCTCTTGGACTGAAATAAGCTCTTGCAAATGCAAAACCAAGGCTGCATCTGGACATGTCAATAAAATACACACATGCACATCCAAGAATGTGCAAGAAAAACATAATGAATTTTAACACTGTGCAGAGCTCTAGAGCCATTGCATAACCAATTACACTGTTGCAATCGCTATACAGTGTTGTCTGAGTGTTTGATGGCCCACTGACTCGAGGTCAAAGGATTCTCGGCACAGATGTGAAAAACAGAGCTATTACTCAAAAGGAACAAAGCACACTAAAGCTCTGCAGGTGCTGAGCCTGTCCCTGTAAGTGGCCCTCCAGTGACTCTCGGCTGGCAGGAAACACATACTGTTACGAGGGAAAATGGTTCGTGGAGAGCTCAGCTTGAACTTGGTTGAGAGTGGCATCCACTTTGCCGCTCTACTCTTGGGTTCCTATAGTGCAGTTCTAACAACCCAACAGTGATAAAGTCACAAACCTCCTCACCTGAAGTGGCTGACTAGAGAGACGGAGAGAGAAAGAGGAAGCTACAAGCAAGCAGACCGAAGAGCTGAGGGCTTGAAAGTCCTTTTTTTGGTAGGTTTTGCATGAAAATTTGCATTCAGGCATAACGGAAAATGGAACTAGCTTTCAGCGCTCTAAGAAGGCTTAGTATTTACAACTCACAGGATAATTGAAATCATTCCAGGGATTACATGATTTGTTAGGTAATATAAAGAAAAGAGGGACAACAAATGCAGGAGAGACATCAGGTATGGCATGAGGCAAAGACCTTGAGCAGAACTGCACTCTGCATGAGGGCATATTTAAACTGAGCAACTAATTCACTCTGCTTTTCATCTGTCTAACATGTCCTCTCCCTCGAGAAGCCTGGCCCTCACTCTATTCATCTGCAATTAAAAGATAAATAACCAAATAAATAAATAAATCCTGGAAATATAAATCTATGGTCTGCCAACTACTTTCTATTTAGAATTTTTAAGTTAAATAAACCTAAATCCACCACTGATGTTCATTCGTCCTCAAGCTCTCAGTGCCCACAAAGGTAAAAATCTGTATAAATGTGAAAAAAAAACCTTAAATCTGCACTGTAGATCTGAACAAACTGGTTTTAAATATGCATGAGTTCAGGAAGGTCATAAATCCAGTTTTTATGTGGAATTAAATGGACTCGTCCAGTGCCTGCACATAGAACTGTTTCTCTAACCTCTAGCACGGCACAAATCTGCATTTTCCAAAGGGCACAGTCCTCTATCTCAGAGAACAAACGTATGTGGGGTGCTGGTCCTGAGATTTCATGCAGGCATTTCTACTAGCAGAAATGGCAACCTGTCACAAGAACGGCTAGGGGGGAAAAAATGAGACTGACACACTCCCATGAAGTCTAAAGCATTTTATTGGAGTGGCATATAATAATAATAATAATGGATTGCATTTATATAGCGCTTTTCGGGACCCCACAAAGCGCTTTACAATACCACTATTCATTCACTCTCACATTCATGCACTGGTGAAGGCAAGCTACGGTTGTAGCCACAGCTGCCCTGGGGCAGACTGACAGAGGCGAGGCTGCCATATTGCGCCATCGGCCCCTCTGGCCATCACCAGTAGGCGGTAGGTGAAGCGTCTTGCCCAAGGACACAACGACCGAGACTGTCCGAGCCGGGGCTCGAACCGGCAACCTTCCGATTACAAGACGAACACCCAACTCTTGAGCCACGATCGCCCCATATAACATATAATGTTCTTTTATTATAAAAGTCACTTTTTGTTGTATTTTTTTTATCTTTCCACTGTTCTTGCAACAAATTAAATCCCGCCTGTTCAAACACCTGGCTTTCTAGATTTGATATCAAATGATAAGTTGAAAAAGAATATGAGAACCCATCACTCTGGGGACAACAGATCGTATTTTGGGGCTTCTAGTGAGTTTAAATGACAGCTATCTGTAAAAAGCTTCTATCCACCCATCCACTGATCATTGTTTAAAGAGCGCATGTTAATATAAGCAAATATTAATGAGTAAATAGCAGAGGGTCTGAATGGATTGTTTACTTACATCCAGCCAAAGAGCGCTTAAATGTGATTGGTCAACGGTACTCAAATTACAAGCAAAAGACATATTACTGTTCCGACACATACATAATCTAAGGCCTTTTCATTCAGCCTGTGCATGTTTTTATGTCTTGAAATGATTGCTTTCCCTTCACAAGACAAAAGACACTTCAGAGGTGACATGAAATGAGAACAAAGAGATGAGGACAGGACATGCAAAAATGGGGGGACTGTGATTCTAGCATCATAAATTCTTACCCAGCAGGGAAACACACACACACACACACACACACACACACACACACAGTCTACAGTCCTTTTGTATTCCTTTCTTCTAAAAGAAAATTGATGGCTGAACAGGCATAGAGAATTTTGTTCACACTTACCAGCATCTAGCCACCCACTGTAGGTTCTGATTAAGCCATTCTTGCTTATGTATTTAATTATTTTCCTTTGTCTGATTTGTGTATTGAAGTAATGCTCTGGAGCTAGAACGTGTTCTGTTTTATTCATTTCCTACTTTGTTCTACTTCTGTTTCTCATCTTGTCACATTGTATTTGAAATTTTGTCAAAAAAAGCACTTAAAAAACCTTACACACAAAGCAAACAGGACAGCAACTCGGAAAAGACATATCCAGAAGTGAATGTAGTGAGCATAATGTGCGTCTATACACACACAGCCACACACACATATCTAAAAATACATAAATAAAAGAGGAGGGGAGAGGTAAACAAGCATATCTAATGAGAAGTTTAACAAATGTTGGTAGAGCAGGTTCTTCTGTTATTTTGACTTCTTAAGTTCTGAATCACTCCCAGACCCTGAGGAGAGAGCCAGTCCAAAACATGGCAATCACCAAAAACAGTAGCCCCCAGACCCTGAGGAGAGAGCCTGTTTATCAGACCATTGGTTAATTCATTTTTATTTTTATTTGCATGTTTATTTATTCATTTATTAAGCATATTTATAACACTGACCTGCCAAAAGTGCCTATCCTACCTATCCGCCTCTAACAGACTTATTAGCTTGGTCTGGGTTCTAATCAAGGTCTGCCAATTTAATAGGGCAGAGAGACAGGGATTAAAAGAAAAAAGCCAAAACAACAACAACAACAACAAACAACTTAATATTGCTTTCAGAACACCCCTGACCTCAGTCAAGCACTTTTGGCCCCAGATCACTGAACAGCTTTCTTACTTGCTGGGCTGTCACATCCCACTATCTCCATAACTGTGCATCCTAGATCAGCATTCCCCAACCCCCGGGCCACAGACCGGTACCGGTCCGTGAGTCGTTTGGTACCGGGCCGTGAGACTTGAGGCTCAGGTGTGAAATTTATGGTTTTCGGGGTTTTTAGCGTTATTTTTTAATAGTTTTTATCGTCAATCCGGTTCCCCTAAACCGGTCCGTGGTGCAAAAAAGGTTGGGGACCGCTGTCCTAGATGACTTGTTATCTTTTCATCTACATGTTCCCAATGCCAGCGTTCTCCTTACAGCCCTAACTATGGTCAAAAGGTCATATTTTTAAACTGGAAATAAAAAATAGGATAAACAGTGTCCAATGCAATGTTTATATATTGGTATAAACACAAGTGCGTATAATAGTCCAAGCCCTCAACTAGGGCTGCCACAAACGATTATTTTGATAGTCGACTAGTCACCGATTAATTTTGCGATTAGTCGACTAATCAGATCATCATCCATTGGACGTAAAACGTACAGCTTATTGCACCAGCAGCATCTGCTCTTATATAACTATCATTAGCTTACAGCTTTAAGTGTTTAAGGTATGTGCTAACTAAAAATAAAGACAAGATGATAGTTTATTAAATTTTAATGAAATTTGCAGATTGTTTCGGTGAAGTTTAATAAACTCCTTGCTATCTAAAATATAACAGGACACCGGAGTATATTCTCCAGCATCTCACACTTCTGATAATCAGCTGTCTGCTTGACGTTTATTCAGCTGTGTAAAAACTATAACTTTAATCTCAGCCAAACCGATTTACTCAGGAACAAATAAAATACTAAAAAAAAGCCAAACAATAACATTTTTAAGTTATCTAAGTGACTTATATATATTTAACCTGAGTAGCAAAAGACGGCGGTGGGTTTGAAAACGATTTGCCGGGAGTCCGGTGTTCTCACCGGCTCTAGTTAGCCTTGCCCCCGGCTAGCTATCGTGCTAGTGGGTAATAGACGTCTCCGAAAACGTCGGAGCGCTTTTAAAAATATGTGGCGTCTTGATAAACTGAGCAGATATTTGAGGTTTACACAGCTACATTCTTGCCTAATCATATGTTAAACGTTTATTTTGTGACCCAGAAAGAATAATAAGAGTCATATTAAAACTAACTAGCTGCCGCCATTGTTGACAACTGAGCTGGGCTGCGCTATGAATTCTGGGACAGCTTCTTCTTCTTCGGGGTTTAACGGCAGCTGGCATCCTTATACATGCAGTGCTGCCATCTTCTGTTTCAGTCCGTTATTACACTCGTAAATCCTACTACTTATTCCTGCGTCTTTTGTGATCTTACAAAGCTTCAAACGATGCATCGACTATTTAATCAGTCGTCGACGATTTTGATAGTCGACGTAATCGTGACTAGTCAACTAATCGTGGCAGCCCTACCCTCAACTAATCTACATATTATCATTATGATTATTATGGGGAATAGAATATCCTTGTACATGTACAGCGACAATGTGTATGTAACTGTATATATGTTGCCTTATATATGAGGATATATGTACTTATATAGGTATGTGTGTATATCACTAAAAAAAAGCACCTTTTTGATTCCTAAAGCTCTTTTAAAAAAATGTAGGTAGAGTTTGGAAAAAAGCAGGCCACATATTGTGGACAATGTGGAAACAAGCTGAAAAGATTGAATGTGGGATGCTCAAGTTGAAATTCAATCATACAATTATGGTCAAGTGAAAAATAGAATTTTAAATGTCATTTCTAGCAGGGTGATAAAGTACAAGTAGAACCTGTTCATAGTTTTTGGTCAGATAGATGGAAAGAGGAGCCAGTGATTAGAGGTCAGATGGAACGATGGGGGAAAAAAAATAAATGCTTGTGAAAAAAAGAGCGAGGGAGGAGCGGCTATGTGGGCAACAACAGAGACGTATGGCTGCGGCTGATAGTGGCTATCAGCAGCCGACACGCTCCACAAAACAACCATTGCAGAGATAAAGGCAGCAGGAGGTTGTGCTATAGATCACCGCACATATTCAACCTCACACGTGTCAAATGATGCGCACAAACGTAACACTCTAGGCATTAACACTTAAGCTTGTACATACTGTATGCATGCACCAGCTCCAGTTGATCTCTGTCAACAATCTGCAGCATCTGCAGCGTTCAATCATTGCGAACACTCGGGGTATTAATGTGAACAGCTCTTCAGCTCATGCTGGTCACCAATTTCCTGGGAGCGTGCTCAGCCAACCAAATTCTGGGCACACGCTCACATACGCAGACGGATGGAGTGCAGCGAGGGGTACTGGAGGGAGTTAAGTCCTCTCAGACAGATGCAGAACACACTAGCATAACAAAGAAAGCAAAGTCGCTTCTCTCATCTGTCCATCACACCCTGTTGTTCTCTTATCTTAGTTATCATTCCAGCTGGATTTTTGCTGCAGCCCCCACCACCCCCCGATTCCCTTTCTTAGTCTGTCTTCTCTTGTCCAGCTCTGCGGCTGTCTTGGACAAGTGCCTTTCCCTTTCACTCACCTCACCTGGAAATCTGCCTCACTGGGTCTTCCCTCCTCCCCCCCTTGCCTCCCTTTTGTCTGCTTGGATCTTAACAGCAGTTGTCATGTCTATGGATGACTGTTCACATCTTGTCATGTCTGAAACCCCACTGACACACACATGCTAACACACCACCCACCTCTCTCGTCCTTCTTATTTTTCTATCCTTACCCCTCTGTGCCATTTAATTCTTCTCTTTTATGTGTCTGGCATCCTCCAGGCAAACTCTGGATGGCTCTTATCTGTTGCAGTTGAGCATCTGAGATCCACCCCAGAGCAGAGAGCGCCGGGATGCATAAATGCACGCACACACATACAGTGCACGCACACAGAGACACAGACAAATACATCAAATCCCCAGAAAGGATCAATTAAGGTAATTAAAGTGCAGATAAGGCACAAACAGAGACACTGAAGTATACATGCACATGCAGACTAAGTCAGACACACTACATTACACTTGTAAAACTACAAAATGCTTGTAAATGTCTCAGCTTTCTTTCTGTTCAGTTCAATATAAAGTCTCCTCTGGACATCTGTGCATTAAAACCTCACATCCTTCTTCTGTCTGAATATTCAGTCCACTACGTGTCTGCAGGTTATAACGCAAATGAAATTCTGGCATTCTGAAAATGAGTAAAAGGTACATTCAACCTCGAGTCTATGGACTGAGAGACTGTGTCTGTGTGTGCTTGCGCAGGGTTTCTTCTGTGAAGTTCTTTGAGAATCAACGCTGCTGGCACACAGAACACAGTTCTAGCCTTCATCTTTCACATCAACTCATTTGGACACTCTTAAGTGCAAACCATAGCCCCTTTGAAGTCAGGACAAAGCAGACGGGTAAGAGAAATGCATTTCTCACTTTCTTTCTGCAGGCGAACCTTTCTGTCTTTGCCTCTGCTTCTTCAAGATCCTTTCTTGAGCAATCTGCAGTTGTCTTTTCTTTCCTGCCACACATGCTTTTTGGTCAAACTTGAGCACAAAAACTACAAGTAAATGCTAACTACTAAAAGAGCCACTGGGTTTTCATGGAGAACTATAAAGTTTCCTTAATATGATTTACTCTTAGACCCGTGAACCTGATTTTAGTTTAGTTCGTTTTGCATGTTAGCATGCTAACATGGTTGAGACTGATGGGAATGCTGGAGTTCTGCCTCTATTTGATCACAAACCAAAATCCTGGGCAAACTGAAATATTAGCTCGATTGTGGAATCGCTCAGCTTAATAAGATTGATCGTCTGGGGGCCACAAAGGTCTTTACTAATCCATCACACAGCTATCAATAACTGTCAAGTAGAAAACTGTGCAATCTCAGCATGGTGACGGTATAGGAGTTGAAGCATTACCAAAGTCAGGAGGCTTCATGTTGAAGGCCATTAATAAGTGTACAGTAGCCTATTTAACTTCAGTCCATCCATACAGACCTCGGCAGTGTACAGCCCCTGGGGCACATACGTTGTCCCAGTGGGAGGTCAATGGGAAATGTATAATAATGTCAATAATTTGAAATAACAATATAACTTTGTTGCTTTTATTTTTAATTCCACTGCAATTTTTTTTATGTGCATAAAAACTGTGAATATTGTTTGGAATTGAGTTTTTAACAGAACATGGACTTCAAAGTATTTATTTAGTGAAGTCAATGTAATGTAGTCTGCGGGATAACGAAAGAGGAGCTGACAGCAATGCGCTCAGTCAAATGACACAGAGTGGAGTCACAGCAAGCTTGGATAAGCTGGGGCTAAAATGGAAACAAAACAGGACTATTGATTGAATACGGAAAAATATTGGTGTTTCTACTATTCCCATGTCACATTTTCATTGTCTAATTGTAACATCCACTCTTGCCAAAAGCAGCTTATAAAGAAATACAATATTGAGCAAAATTAAGTTTAGCTTACTGGTGTGGTCTTGAAAAACAGCCCCAGTTTCTTAACTGATCCAACATGACATTTCAGTCTAGACCAAACAAACTGTCCAACAGACAGAAAGGCGTTGCCTTCCTTTGAGTCTCTCGCCTGTGAAAATCTAAACTGTTCTTTTTAGTGGGAAAACGATTAATTACCAACAGAAACATGTACCAAAATCTTGATTTATATTTTCACATATTAAAATATATTATATTGTTGTTCATGCAAGGTGGTCTGTGATTGGCTGCTACAGCCACAAGGCTTAGTGGAAGGTAAATTGGCATACAGTAGGAACCTGCTCCTGTGTAACCAGCTCCTGGTTAGGTTCTCGGATGTGAGCGATTTAGCATAATTAAACCCATCATGGTCAGTTATTGAGAAATTTAAGTCATCCCGTATCATTCTACACCAAACGAAAGGGGTCTAAGAGCTACTGACTGTAAGCTCTGACCACACGACATATAGAACAACATGCACGCCATGGTTCTCCATGCTTTTTATTGTCCAGTCCCGCAAAAGTCAATGTCCATCTGTAATCTGATTACGAAACGCTCTACTACTGACAAATCTGAATTTATGCCAATAACAGATAATCTATGACCAAAGTTTCTCAGCTCACTCCCATCTTGGCCTTAAGATCTCTAAAAATCCCAAACTCCTCAATAAATTGAATTTCTTGGAAATGCTGGACAAGCTCAAAGACGATATTAGAAAATGCTTCCTCTGTCTTTGACTGGTTGAATAAATGCAGTTAGAATGGTGTCTTTGCCACGGTTTTTATATCTTTTTCAAAAGCTTCCTATTTATTTGCCACTTAAATTTTTTTAAGCAGCTTGATTCGTTGATTCTTTCATTCATTTGGGCAGGAAAACCCCCTCGGATATCCAAGGCTCATCTTCAAAAAAATACTTCCAGTGGGGGGTTGGATTTCCCTGTCTTTAGACATTATTACTGGGCGGCAAATTCAAGAGCTCTATTGCACTGGAGTGTGGTTCGCCTACTGATTATTGTTATGATAAGCTTCCGATCTGGCTCCAGGTAGAGGCAGGAACAGTATCTGAAGCCTGTGTAACCTGCTCCTGGTTAGGATTTGGGATACAGACTCCCTCTCTACTTTTAAGATTAGGCTTAAAACTTTCCTTTTTGATAAAAACCTTTATTTAGGGCTGGATCATGTGACTCTGAAATATTTCCATGTTATGCTGCAAGAGGCTCAGGCCACTAAGGAATTTCTGAGAGTTCACTTAACATTACTTCTCCACTTTTCATTCCCTATAAGCCGCTACTGCATGTCCTCAACTGTTGTCTTTTCTTTCCTGTAGTGTGTTTTTTGTCCTCATTCTTTCTCTGCTCTCTTTGTTTTCTCTTATCTTCTCCTACATTCCTAACCAGTCTACCAACAGTACATGGCTGCCCCCTCCTGAGCCTGGAGATCTCTTCCTGTTAAAAGGCAGTTCTTCCTTCCCACTGTCACCAAGTGCTTGCTCATACGGGACCATCTGATTGTTGGGGTTTTCTGTCTAAAACTATAAGAACTTTACATTAAAATATAAACCAACTTGACGTGCCTGTTGCTGTGAATTGTTGCTACATCAATAAAAATGAATTCAAATGAACTGCACTGAACAAAACCAGTCGCACCTGTGTCATGATACAGGCTTTCCTGTGCTTCCAAAACTGTGGAACGAACTTCCTTTAGAGCATAGGTGTCAAACTCTGGCCCGCGGGCCAAATTTGGCCCGCAGCCTAATTACATTTGGCCCACGAAGCCATACCAAATTACTATTAGAGCTGGCCTACTGGTATTATACAGCTAATATATATATTGTTTAGTATTAAGCTTTGCTTGTTCCATATTCAGTTTTCCAGCAAAACTTATTTGAGTCCATAAGAAAAGATTCATTCTTATATCTGGAGGAAGTTTTTTTTTTCAATAAATATTAATGTTAGCCCGCGACTTTGTTCCAGTTTTGAATTTTGGCCCACTGTGTATTTGAGTTTGACACCCCTGCTTTAGAGATTAGACAGGTCAGTTCTTTATCTGTTTTTAAGTCACTCTTGAAAACCCACCTCTTTACCCTGGCCTTTGACACCACGTGAGATGTTGGTTTTTATTTTTATTTCAGTTGTTTTTAGGTGATTCGATGCTGTTTTATCTTGTTTTTGTTTTAATATAGGGCTGTTTTAAGTTTATGTTTTATGTGTTTTATTTATTTATTTTGCTGTTTTCTGTTATTCTATTGTTTTAACTTATTTTCTTTGTTTCTGTGTTGGGTATTTTAAAGTGCTTTATAAATAAAATTGGATTGGATTTACGTGATAACTTTCACAACAACCTTTCTTTAACTTCTAAACTGTCTTTCATCTCTCAGAGTGAATGATTCCTGTTTAACTCAAATATCAATAGTGACATCGTCTTCAGTTTAACTGTGCCTTAATAACAAAGACGGTATTTCTAATGTACAAAACATTTTAATCAGCCAACAAATTAGTCTACCCTGTAAGCCCTGCCTATGCATCAGGCCCTATTGTCAGCCCACTGCTAAGTGCCGTTTTATCCCCTTTCCTGTCAGAGAAACCACAGGCAATTATGTGTGTTTGTCAACAGGTCCTTATACTGTTGGATACAAATAACAGAGCAAAGCCACAGATGCAAACAGATAATCATCAGTGGAACACAATGAGGCTGGAAAGAGGAGAAAATCTGCCCGAAAGGCTTTACCGCCACCCTGACTTCAGCTGTCTGCTAATGTAGTGCTGAAAACTAATTCTCCCTGTGCCTCTCCTCTTCTCCTCTAATGAGCCAGGTGTCGTTTCTCTCCCTTCTGCCGTGTCACTCTCTCGAGGAAGCCCTTCAGAGAGGAGCTGGTATTTTAAGTATGAAAGACTGCTGCGCTTCTTTTCTTAACCCAGAGCATCTAGAAGCTGTTTAAATTTGATACCTTCATATCATTCCACCAAATTGAATTGACTTTAGTGGGGAAAGAAAAGCGAGTGACCCACATTTGTGACACACTTAGTTACTCGAGCGGAAATGGAACAGCGCAAGCAAAAGGGGGGGAGTCCGTGAAAATTTTAGGGATGGACAACGAAGTGAGTGTTTGACAGAAAACATTCAAAATTCTCTCTATTTAACAGTCAAGAAAAACCGAGGT
Organism: Neolamprologus brichardi; assembly: GCF_056152115.1. Taxonomy (NCBI): domain Eukaryota; kingdom Metazoa; phylum Chordata; class Actinopteri; order Cichliformes; family Cichlidae; genus Neolamprologus; species Neolamprologus brichardi. The sequence goes on along the minus strand of NC_142118.1, from coordinate 4,368,031 downwards.
GACCGTTCACATCTGCAGCGTAACCACTAAATAACAGTGATAGTGGATGAAATGCACCAATAGGAACTCGCAGCGTGTTACGGATGGGTTTAATGTGTTCTCTTGAGGTACATATTGTTCTTTTGTACTTTATTTGGCTTTGACAAGCTTATTTTTCTCCGAACTTTTATTCTGTTTGGAAATTTGTCTACGTAGAGATGTTAATAATGTGCAATAACGGCCAAAATTAGTCCCTCAGTGTGCTAGTAATAAGCTTTCTGGCACGAACATTTGGAAATGAAGAGACAGAAGCTAGATAATTGCTACAAAGTACAAAGGAATTCAAATGAAAAACAGCAGGGTAGCATGAAAACCCAGAACCCCCCAGCTGGCGTGAATTAGAGGTCTCTTAAACATCACAAGTTCATCTAATGCAATGAATGCAATTAGTTTCAATCAATAATACAAAGAAAAATCTATTTAAGGGGCGCAGATCTAAAGATTTGAGGCTTCTGAGAGTAAACGCAAGACATGCAGGTCTTCCTCAACATGCTCGTAAATGATTACTGAGACCAACTGACAAAAACAAAAAACAAACTCTTCGCTGTCTGCGATTATCTGTACTTACCATGCCAGCGAACACTCTACACCTGTATCTTAGAAATGGAGTTAAAACTGATTCTTTCCACTTATTCACTTAAGCAACTGGTCATTATGTGCAGGAAGCACTGGAAGTTGTTTGAAAGCAAAAAGCATATAATTGCCTCATTAACAAATGGGACATGAGTGTAAGCCATCCGTTGCCCCTGATTCTTGTAGCGAAATGCACTTTATTAAGGCCTTTCAGTGAAATATTCGTTAAGAGAGAGGAGGACAGAAGGAGGGAAGCGAGGAAAAGGAGAGAAGAAAACTCTGCTTATGTGCAGCGTTTAGACGTAAGAAGCTATGAGATCTGCACTGAGGATAAAGTGAATTTTGAAGGGCACGGCATCTACATTAAATCCTCGTGCGAGTTAGATTCAGATTGCGTAACAATCCGCTGTTAAACAATCTACATTTCCTGTGTTCAGAACGAAAGCACAACGACAGAAGCAAACAGTTTTGAGTAACACTTTGCACTAAGGGGACTCAAATTATCATATATTTATATACATGATGTCAAGCGATTAGTTGATGTAAAACCTCACAAACTTCATGCGTGCCTTTATGCAAGAACAACTCAATAATTAATGAAACAAGTCAGGTTTTTCTGTCATCACGATTCCTGAGTTATTAATAATCATCCTCCTTACAGTCACGACTGCAGTTAATCGGATGGGCAAACAAACTGAATGTTTGAATGTGTATTTTGAGTGGAGGAGTTCAAGTATCTCGGGGTCTTGTTCGCGAGTGATGGGAGAAGGGAGCCGGAGATCGACAGACGGATTGGGGCTGCAGCATTACTGCAGCTGCAGCCCCAATCCGTCCACGACGGACCGGTGCAGCGTCTGCATTACTGCAGACGCTGCACCGGTCCGTCGTGGTGAAGAGGGAGCTGAGTGTAAAAGCGAAGCTCTCAATTTACCGGTCGATCTACGTCCCTACCCTCACCTATGGCCACGAGCTGTGGGTAGTGACCGAAAGAACGAGATCGCGGATACAAGCGGCAGAAATGAGCTTCCTCCGAAGGGTGGCTGGCCTCTCCCTTAGAGATCGGGTGAGAAGTTCGGCCATCCGGGAGGGGCTCAGAGTAGAGCCGCTGCTGCTCCACATCGAAAGGAGCCAGCTGAGGTGGTCGGGCATCTGACAAGGATGCTTCCTGGGCGCCTCCTAGGTGAGGTGTTCCGGGCATGTCCCACCGGGAGGAGGCCCCAGGGCAGACCCAGGACACGCTGGAGAGATTATATCTCTCGGCTGGCCTTGGTTTTCCCCCAGATAAGCTGGAGGAGGTGGCTGGGGAGAGGGAGGTCTGGGCCTCTCTGCTTAGGCTGCTGCCCCCGCGACCCGGCCTCGAATAAAGCGGATGAAGATGGATGGATGGTGTATTTTATGAAGTCCTAAATTGCAAATCTGAAATCTGAAAATGTTAAATAATGAATGTTTTTTCTGACATGAATACACGTTTGTATTTGTGATAATGCTACAAGGCAAAGAGGGGTTTTGTCCTTTGACTGTATTTTCTCTCAATTTTAACATCTTCTGTTGATGAATTTACCTTCAAGATTAAGTAGTTGGGTGCCTTCAACAAATCGCTTCGAGCATCACATGCTTGGAATATATTAATAAGTGACTGGGGAGCTGGGGAAAATTAAAGCTATGTGATTGGCAAGAGGCATCCATCTATCCATTCATTTTCTTCCGCTTATCCGATTCAGGGTCATGGGGGAGTCCACTTGGACGGTAGCTGTCGTATACACCCTAGGGAAGTCATCAGGCTGCCACAGGGCTAACACAGACAGACAGAAAGCCACTAACACTCACATTCACACCTTCAGTCAATTTAGAATCATGGCTATAGACTTCTTATTGTTATTTTAATATACTGAAATAGTTTTATGACAGCTTTTGAATTTATTCTTTGAACAAACCACAAAAGAGCAGTAACCATAGGTCTTCTACTAATGACTCTTCCACTAAGGCTTTGCCTTTTTGCCAATCTTACAACAATCTTCAGAGGCAGAATAGAGTCATTTAAAATGTGCAGATCATTATTCTTTTAATTTATGGTCTCCTCCTTTTGGTCTCTGTATCAGTGCACATGAAAAGAGAAGATCAAGAGAATAGGAGAACATCATTCCCAGACAAACGCCTGATCCAAACGGTGCTGTCAGAAACCAAAATTTGAAAGGAGCAAAGTTAAATGGTTGGCAGAAATAACTTTTATTCTCACGATTTCAAGCTTTTGGCTTGAAAACAGTGAAACACCCAAACAGTAATTTTTTTTGTTACGTCAACACGACAACAAACCGACGGGCAACATGAGGCCGTGCTCTGCTCCCGTCGAAGCACGGGATGAAAACAGGAAGGAAATGTGTTCTCTTACTGAGAGCTTGTCTACAGTGGGACCTCAAAGTCTATTGGCTGAATGCCTTTATTTGAAAGGGCTCCCTGAGGAAAGCAGCCACCTGGCTTGGAACACTGATGGCAGTCATATCACAGCAGCAGGGGGGTTTTGAGTACTTTGCAGTATCAAAAAACAAGCTGCATGGATTGGATTGTCATGGCAACTGGGCTGGGTTAGTGTTTGAAGTGGAAGGAAGAGAAACACAGAAGAAAAAAGAAAGATAGAGAGAGAGAGTTAGTGTGTTTACAATTACAGGCCTCACGAGTGTAAAATGTTGCTTCATTAGAAGTAACAGTGTAACATCTAACCTATAGGTTCTTGGATGTGAGCGATTTAGCCTAATTAAACCCATCATGGTCAGTTATTGAGAAATTTAAGTCGTCTCGTATCATTCTACACCAAACGAAAGGGGTCTAAGAGCTACTGACTGTAAGCTCTGACCACACAACATATAGAACAACATGCACGCCATGGTTCTCCATTCTTTTTATTGTCCAGTCCCGCAAAAGTCAATGTCCATCTGTAATCTGATTACGAAACGCTCTACTACTGACAAATCTGAATTTATGCCAATAACAGATAATCTATGCCCAGAGTTTCTCAGCTCACTCCCATTCAAATTAGTGACTACATCTTTTACCTATCTTGGCCTTAAGATCTCTAAAAATCCCAAACTCCTCAATAAATTGAATTTCTTGGAAATGCTGGACAAGCTCAAAGACGATATTAGAAAATGCTTCCTCTGTCTTTGATTGGTCGAATAAATACAGTTAGAATGGTGTCTTTGCCACAATTTCTATATCTTTTTCAAAAGCTTCCTATTTATTTGCCACTTACATTTTTTAAGCAGCTTGATTCATTGATTCTTTCATTCATTTGGGCAGGAAAACCCCCTCGGATATCCAAGGCTCATCTTCAAAAAAATACTTCCAGTGGGGGGTTGGGTTTCCCTGTCTTTAGACATTATTACTGGGCGGCAAATTCATGAGCTCTATTGCACTGGCAGTGAGGTTCGCCTACTGATTATTGTTATGATAAGCTTCCGATCTGGCTCCAGGTAGAGGCAGCAACAGTATCTGAAGCCTCATTACTGGTCTTATTGTTTTCTAACGCGGGTTCTTCTAATAATTCGATCATTCGTAATTTTGTTGTTAAAAGTCAAATTAGGAAATCTCTTAAACTACCTGACTTCTCAGTAAGAATGCCAATAATACATAACTACTTGTTTAAACCAGGTAAAATGGATAGGGTGTTTTTAGAATGGGGGGAAAAGGGATTGAAATGCATTGAGGACTTATATATAGATGATAAATTTGTGTCTTTCCTTCAACTTCAACAAAAGTTTCAGTTCCTCAATTACATTTTTTTCATTATCTTCAAATAAGGAATTTTGTTCAACGAAACTTTTCAGACTTTCCACTGAAGCCACTAAGTCATACTTACTTTGATATAATTTGGAAAGCAGATTTTAAACATCTGATATCTCAGTTTGTCAAGTGCTTTACAATCCCAGTTGATTCTGATCGAATTAAGAATACATGGGCTGAAGACCTCAGTGTTCCTCTGTCTGAGGACCAGTGGTCAAACTGTTTGTCCAATATTCAGAAAGGCTCAATAAACACCAGATATAAACTAATCCAGTTTTAGGTCATTCACAGATTACATTTTTCTAAACTTAAACTTAACCGGATCTATAATTCTGTATCCCCCTTATGTGATAGATGTAATATCAGTGAAGGTTTCCTTGCACATCTATTTTGGCATTGACCTGTCTTGAAAGCTTTTTGGAGCCAGATTTTTACGTGGTTTTCAAACCAATTTAGGAAAAAAGTACCGCTTGGCTATACTTGGATCATTTGCATCAATCAAATCTTTTTCCTTTTCACAAAAACAGATAATTACAATGGGTATGCTGGCTACAAAGAAACGTATTCTTCTACAGTGGCGGTCTTCTTCGGCCCCGTGTTTTAAAAGGTGGCTTAATGAGATGGTGTCTGTGGCCAGGGTGGAACAGATACGATTTGATAGATTTCTAGAATTCTTAAAAATTAACTAATCCTAATTCAGGCCCCACACTCCGCGTGATTTTCTTATTTTATTTAATTTAATTTTACTCTTTATTTAGTTAAAATTGTTATAATGTTTTATTCCTCTTTTTTCTCCTTCTTTTTCTTTTTTTTCATGCTTATTAGTTCACAAATGCTAAATGTAGTAATTGTCCTCAATTGAATCTGTATAAGCATGCTGTGTTTAATTTAAAAGCAAAAAATAAAATAATAATAGAAACGCTCTACTGGGCTACTGTATGTAGAATCACTCACATCGATGTCCATTTAGGTAAAGGAGGAAAAAAAAATCTCTTTTATGCAAGTTGTACTCAACAGCATTTATCTCCATATTTGAGGGAACATTATTGCTTAGATATGGGTGGATCAGCTGAGTTAACACATTTACTTTTCTTTTGTTCACCTGTTTTATTTCTAAGTAGGTCAAATTAAGAGAAAAAGAGCAACTCTACATAACTTGCAGAACAATTACATCCAAGCACTCCTGTCCTGGATAAAAAAAAGCCCTGTATCATCTAGGAATAAACAATAAGCCCATGCTTTACATGAGTAAAGGCTTTAGTATCCTTAACACCCCCCCCCCCCCCAAAAAAAAACCCAAAACAAAACATGTGATATGTCATATACAGTGAGCAGCCTAGTCTCAAAGCAAAATGTATAATAGCTACATTAGTCCACAGTGACAAAGCCAGTATCACAAACCCTGCCTGTGTCATTTTTTTATGAGCCAAAATCTATCCACTAGTTTTTTTGGTGCTTAAACCAAACATTTTAAAAATGAAGCTAAACATCAACAAAAAGGCAACGTTGTTTTTTTAAAGTAAAGCAGCTTGTGTAAAATTCATGTTTTGCACTTCGGACCAGCAACTACACACTTTTCTCTGAGACTTTCCTAAACAAAAATGATGAAGTTAAGCAGTCAGTGCATTCCTCTCTTAAAATATTTCCTAGCATTCTTTACACACCTACACATTCATCATTGTTTCAGTAGATAACTGAGTGCAACACCATGCACACCTTTCCCATTGCTCTGAAAGCCTGTGCTTTGAGTGTGACCGATCTTACACATTCAGACGAGGTCAGAATAATAATTGCTGGAACAATAAAAAACAACATAATACAAAATGTAATAAAAATAAAAATAATGATTAGAAATTATACACTGTATAATTACACTGTGTATAATTACACAGTCTAACTGTTTTTGCTGCCTTAATAAGAGGCAGAGAAACAAGGATAAATACAGTACGCAGTCATTTTTCTGACACTACATGCTTCTTTTTGACACTAGTGAACCACACAGGGACTTAACTGTCTGTGTACGGTGGCACTGCCAGGCTGGTGTGCATGAAAAAATAATTTAAAAAAGCATAAACAAGCTGACACTGACTGATTCAGGAACCAACAGCTCAGTTCTGTCTCAGTCATGCAAATATCTAACTGACAGCTGCAACAGCAGTCTGGCCTCCGTTGCACATTTCAATCTATTCAAATTATGGCTACGTCAAAGTGACAACTCCAAACTCCTGCAAAAGATGCTGCCTGAGTGCAGATAAGCTACAGGGCAATGTTCAAGGATTTTTCACTGCCTTTGGTAAAACAGCTCCCGTTTTTTTTTTTTTTAGAAGGATCATGTAACTTGTATGTTATGTATAAATATTTGACTTTTATTCCTCTGGACACTAACGTGCATGAGAACAATCAATCTCCACAAGCAAAGGCACAGTTTTAAATAGTGGACAGCTGTGCCGGGTGCACGTTCAACATGCTTTGCATCCTTTTATTCACACACACGGTTGCTGTCCACAATACACACAGAGCTGCAGTTCTCCCGCTGCCATCTAAATGTAACGACCACAACGTCGGCGGGGAACGATTGCGGATGCCATGCAGGTGCGTCAGCCTTCCCTGCACAGACAGAAACTAAATTTAACAGAAACTAGCTTACACAGTAGCTGACTGTAGTCGATGGAGCAGCAATAGAGCCAATTCACCAGCATCGCTCCTTACCACACATCTCAGTGCATCAAAATGACTTTTCTGACAGTGTTCAAGTGAGTGGATCAAGACAGCTAAACAGAAAGGTGGGGTAATTGTTTGAATAAACTTCACCCAGAAACTTTTCATTCCCTCTTTCCTTCCCGCTCTGCTCCTCGACTTCTCTGGCTACACCTCCACCATACAAATGCTTAGCACGCGATCTCAGACCGCAGCGTGGACTGAACCAGATGAAAGGCCTGACCACAATAGAGATCAGTTTTGAATAAGTGACGCAGAAATAGGCCAGCATAAATGTTATAAATACCTGGACCCATGAGACAATGAATAGCTTAATCATCCTCTTCATCCTGCTGTCATGTTTCACACAGGCAGTGATTAGGCCAACATAAGATGTTATTCATCCATAACCGAGCACTTAGTCCAACAACAGAACGTTCTAATTTCTTATAATCTCATGATGCCATCCATGACTGACTTACTCAAATTAATTCCTCTAAAGCGATAGGCATGATATTAAAACGTCAGTATAAGGAACACAAGGTTATTTTGAAGGGATGTAAATATGCCAAAGTTTTACGAATGAAATCTCACTGCTACCGATTAAAAACATTTTATATTTTCAGAAAAGTTCCTCATGAAAAAATGCAACGCTGTACGCGGACACAATAACAAAAGCATGTGACTTTTTTTCCCAAATAAAGGGAGAATAATGCACACATAACTGAATGTGCGCTAAATTTTATCAGGCCACCTCTTTCTATTTTCCATAACTGAATGTGCTAAAAATAGTTGCAGCCATTTGTAATGGTTTCCTGTCCTTGTGTGAACTAATGTGCTGTATTGCATCCTATTGTTAGTTTTTTGTTATTGCTGCCAGGGTCCTAGCCTCCATTATTTTGTTAATGTTCAGTAGTTCTTTTTCAGTTCATCATTGGAGAGTTGAGATCCCCAAATAAAACATCTCTTTTCCTCCACTTCTCTGGCGAGTGTCTTAGTTTCGCATTCGCTGAAATTCTGGAGGTTTACGAAATTTGTTTGCCGTCGTCTTAACTACCACATGTAATAGCCCGTGGCACAAACAGTGAGTTTATATGCAAATAACGAAATAAGACAGTGTTTACCAAGCGTGGCTTTATGATTCTAATGAAAAGAATGCATCTTCACATTTCTGTCTTTCTGCGTACACGTGGTTTTACTTGTGCATGCAGAGTTTTATGCATCAGGCACCTTGTTGGAGAAACAAAATAGATTTGTGATAATAAGCAACAGCTTCTGGCTGTGGCAAAAAACTCAGGTCTTGAATCTTAAATCGAACTAATAACAATGACAGAATGCTAAAATTATGCCAGTGCTCGGAGGCATGGATGACTATGCTGAAGGAGACCTTACAGAAGGACAGCATTGGAAAAACTTCTCATGGAAAACAGCAAAGAAGAAAGAATAATCATCAAAAAAACAATCATTTATACTTATTTATGGTATGATGCCACTACAATTTTAAGTTTTCCTGCTATCCAGAGTGTTAACATTCAATTGCTGCAGTATGATCATCAATTACAAGACATATTATTGGTTAAGCTTATCACCTCACCGCAGGGTCTTAACTTCTCTTCTGAAATGCCCAGTCAGCGCCGCTACAGTAAGACACCTCTGTTTCTATTACCCAGCAGACTGAGCCAAGGCACAGAGATTCACACTGAACGGATTTGGCACCAGGAGAACCTTTAATCAGACAAAAGCCTTTAAAAGCCTTCTCTCCGGATCCCTGCATCCAGGTTTCGTGAACAAACTCTCGTTGTTCAGGAGAGGAAACGAACACAACAATGTCCCTCTTGTTCTTTCCTTTTTTTGGAGCGTGTGTTCGTATGTGTGTGCGTGTGTACCGGCCTGTTTGAGCATGTATTGTTTACCAAAGAAAAAGTTCTAATCACAATTCAAAGAGAGGAAGAGGAATAAGTCAAGCACAAACAAAGCCTTATGAAGTCACCCAGGAACTGTTAATCCTTAATAGTTTGGCAAAGCTTTTCTTCGTTTAACACCTGTCTTTTTTTCTGCTTCGGAGTCTCAGCTCTGCTAAAGAGCACTCTGCAGTTGCCAAGTTGCAAGTGCCAACATCCAGGCCACTGTTTCTCTACAATTACAGCTCTGCCACTGCAAACCAGACAGATTGACAGTTTATATTTTCTTGTTTTTAGGGTGCGTGCTTCAAGCCAAGCTGTTGTCTGGGACACCTAGTAAAAATGTCAGAAAGAACAAAACCAAAAACTATATATCCTAGATTTAACATTTTGTTTTAAGAGCATTTGCAGTTCCCAAGTATCATGACAGTGGGTGTCTGGTTTAACTGTTATAACACTGTAGTAACAGCAGTTCTTACCTGGAAACCAATAAATATACATATATATAAAAAAAACAACTTACTGCCCAATATTGATAACTGCATTTTGTTGTAAGCTTCAGCCAAAGGTTCACCCTTTACGGGTTTTCTTTAAAGCAGTATCCCAATTCCTTACATGATGTCACAGTCTGGCAGAGGCAGACTATAAGGAGTGAAGAAGTTGGACCCAAGTGCGTACACGCAAAATAACAAGCAAACTATTAACTGAAAACGAGCCGTTTATTGAAGGCTGATTTTAGCAATGAAAAACTAAATCATAACCTAAACTGGGTGAGCTAAACATAACAAAACCCTGGAACATGAACATAGACATAGACATAGAGATCTGGCATGGAGACAAGGTAGGATAGCAGACGCTCGGACAAGGAATGAATGAACACACACAGACTAAAAGCGCACAGGAGGTGATCAGGGGAAGTGAAAACACATGGGGAAAACAGCTGACACAAATGAACATAATGACATCGCAGTAGAAGAGTAAAACTAAACACAATGAACACATGACCTCTTCGAAATAAAACAGGAAACATAATGAGACAGACATGACAACGTGAACTTAGGACAGGGGAGACTTAATACAAGGGTAGAAAACACAAAGGGAAACTAACAAACAAAGAACTACAATGACAACCAAGGCATGATAGAATGAACTTAGAAAACCTAAAGGACTTAAACATAAAAACAAACTAAAACTCAAAACGCTGGTTCAAAATGACCCAGGATCGTGACATATGAGTCATTTTGTTGAGAAATCTGTCTGGGCAGTCATGAAGAAATAAGTAAATAAGACACAACAGGGAACCTATACCTCAGTACATCAGTAAAGATTTGAACATATTATTTTTAAGTTTCCTGCTACCTATTGTTATCTGGTGTGAACAGTACATGCAGATATAGTATTTCATTAGAGGATGAACGGCTAAGCTAATAGCTGGACAGAGCAAGACTGGTTAGCAAGCTGTATTGAATGACTTGCATATCCAAAACACAGATAACTGCTAATGAGTAACATACAAATAAATAAAATATCTGCTAGAATACAGGTTTTATAGATGGGCTATTTGTACAATTAACCACATAGTAAGCTATACTACGAGTCGGAAATGTGCTATTTAAAAATATTGCACATAAACATCTCTAACATAAAGAAGTCCAAGTAGACCGTTGGTCAGATAGGCCATACTCAGCGCTCTAATGACGAGCCATTAGCTACTGAAGTTTTGTGCACACATGGCCACTATGCACGATCTGATATCCTCGTGTTGGTGTTGTTCCCACATCATCATAATAAATATTGTTCCAGGTTCAACATTGCAAGTGTAATATTTATTATGATGATGTGGGAACAACACCAACACAAGGATATCAGATCATCGGGCCGGCACTATCTGCGTGACGTCAACTTGTTCGCTGTTTTGGATGTGCGAGAGTCATGGTGGCAATGCAGGATCAAGTCAATAAGGCACCAGTCACACAGCGCTAGAGACTGGTTTGCAACCATCTGACAACCCCCAGTCTTGAGGGAAAAAATTAGCATTCTCTGACCGGCTGCAAATTGTTGCTGGAGGTTGATGCCAGTCAGTGGCAAAGAGATTGCTAAAGCCTGAGTCACGCAGCGCTAAGAGCAGTCAGTGATCACCCTGACAACAATCTGTTGCTACGGAAAAATATGTATTTCCCAACTGGTTGTCAAAAACATTCCTATGATTCCTTTAGTCACTAGCATATTGCTGCGAAAGAGTTGATGTAAGCGATAGACTGGTTTACAAACTCTGACAAGCTTTGGGAAATAACACCATTTACCTTCAACGTGAAAGTTGTGCCTTGATGGCTGTAGTGCTGAGGTACAACTTTTATTTTGAAACCAAACCCTCTTTGTTTTCACATTGCGTCACATGTTTTAACGTTTCACTAAAAATGCCAGGCTAGTGAGTATTTGCAGAAAACAAGAAAAACTACATGCCACCTTGGCAATCTGCAAGCAACCAAAGCAATCACCAGGAAGATGTTGGTGCAGACATTTTTTTGCATCAGATTACAATCAGCAAGATAAAAAAAAACCACCAGGAAGCACTGCCAACGAGTCGGGTAATAACACATTTTCCCCCAACAACCGGTGGTTGCATCACATCCAATATGTGGTCATGACATCACGTAAGAAACCTTACTAAAGATCTAAAGCCTTTTTTGGCAGTAAACACACTCTTATCTTCTGCAAAGTTAGGCATTTTGACATGGGAGTCTGAGCAGAGTGACTCATTTTCAGAGCCAGCCACTCGAGATAACTGCAGTTTTTGGCACATTCAAGTTGTCTTCATTTCTCAGCCCTGGAGGTTGCTGCTTGGTTTCAAGATGCACAATAAAAAAAAAAATCCACGTGACACAAACAGTTTATTTTAGCATAGATAATGAATGTGTCACAACTGCAATCAGTAATGCTGTGTTTGGCAATCACTTATCAACTCTGCAGCACACAATGTAGAAAAGAAGATAATGAAGTTATAGCCATTACTTGTGGTTATAACCATGGCAACCTTCTCACTTCTCACTTATATTAAATGCATGCGTCGTGTGTCTTAAATGCTGCACATAAATTAAATGCAAGCCAACATCTGAAAAGGCAGACACGTCAAGACAAAAATGCCAAATGCCATTTTATGTGAATACAGCAAAAGGCTGACACAAAGCCCAAATGGTGAAAAGCTCATCAGCTTTCACTGGGACGTCGCAGATTGATGCTGTCATATCCTGAAAAGACCATCGACAGGTCCTGCTCACAATCTAAGAATTTTTCTGATGACCAAAAATTTATTCAGTAGATTAAAAACAATTGATACCACATAGCACAGCTAACATAGAGGGTGTGGATCATGATAATCACCGTCTTATAATTTCTCTTTTTCGCTCTGTCTCATCCTATAACTACAAGTGCAGATAAAACAAGTCCCCCATGTGCCATGCTACAACTTGGCAGGGGTCACAATTCACTTTGAGTAGATTGGCTGCAGATTTATGCCTCGTTCCTCACTCCTATAGTGCTGACGGAGGTGGAGGAGCAGCAGGCTCTGTAATCACCAAAAATTGCTGTGTTGGGAGAAACGGACACGTAAACTCTGCTCTGACAGAAGAGAGGGAACTGTGCGTACATTTCATATTTGTGCATCAAGTGTGCCCAGAAATACAAAACCAAAGGGTATTCATGTTGTTCTGCATTAGGTCAGTTCTAGGCTCATTCAGAAATGCCCCACACATTCCAGCTGACAAGTGCGTGAGTCTGGTTTTGGCCCGAGGTGAACTGTCTTTCACCTTTGAACATCATTCAATGCCATATGCTAAGTGCTTGTCCAGTGAATGTCCTGAAATTGGCACACTGCTGAAACATAAATCTCCCCCGAGAGACAGCGTTTAACCACAGCCTGCTCAGGAGAGCGAATGAGAATGTGAGGGTGTCTACACACACACACACACACACACACACACACACGTACAGAAATGACTTTAGAGGACATTATGTGGACTTACATCCATTTCCTGGAGGTTTACTTCAATTATAAACAAAACCATTACATTAACCTAAGCCTCTCTATTCTCTAACCTTTAAACATGTGTTAACCTTGAAATTGTCTGATGTTTTGCATCACAGGGACTTGGTTTTTTTCTCCAAGATCTAACTCTGTAAACACATTTGTGTCCTCACAACATGAGTAACATCTGGACCACGCACACACACACACATCTGGTTTGCTATCTTCGTCCCATTGAGCTAATGCTTTCCCTAGCGCAGCGGTCCCCAACCCCCGGGCCTCGGACCGGTACCGGTCCGTGAGTCGTTTGGTACCGGGCCACGAGAGTTGAGGCTCAGGTGTGAAATGTATAGTTTTCAGGGTTTTTATCGGTTTTCAGCGTTATTTTTGTTATCGTTTTTATCGTTTACTCGGTTTTCCTGGGTCTTTTCACGTGTGTTATGAATAAATCTTTGTTGTATTTATCCACGACACATTAAAGGCCGGTCCGTGAAAATAATGTCGAGCATAAACCAGTCCGTGGTGCAAAAAAGGTTGGGGACCGCTGCCCTAGCTGCTTACACTAACTCTAACCATCAAAAATGAATGCCTAACCCTCACCTTACCCTAAACCTAACCATAACCCAACTGTAACCCTGACACTAAAACTATATTTTGAGTGTGAAAAATGCCTTCAGTATAGTAAATTTCAGACTTTGGTCCCCACCAAGATAGTAAGAAGCCGTGTACACACACACACACACACACACACACATACACACACACACACACACACGAGGAAACAATTGTATCAGTTTCAAAGCAGCGACATTCTTCAGAATGTGAGCGCGGGCTGAAAGAGAATGTGACATTTCTAAGGTGTGTGCTGTCGCTTGGCAACCATGGCAACTAAAGCAAAAGGCTTTTTGCGTAGTTAATTTGAATGAGTCAGTCCACCTCTCCGTGCTGTGGGGCTCCTCCCCTTAAAACATGATGAACCAACAAGTGCAAAAATAATTTTCAACCTTCTAAAAAAGAAAAAAGAAAAACACCTGTTCTTAGCTGGCCACCGCAGCTAGTGTGCACGTGTGCTTGTAAAGAAGACAGTGTGCTCCCCCCTCGCACAAGAGGAAATGCCTCCTTTAAGGAGGAGGATGGATTTCAACGTCATGAGCAAGGAACCTGCAAATACTCCTCAATATACTTTCTCATTGTTAAGCTTGCATAGGAATGAGGAACAAAGCACCTGTACGCTTTCTAAATTAAGAACTACTGGAAAGATGCCAACTCTTGAACAGTAACTGAGTTTTCCTGGTGTACACAGCGAATTTGCTGGTATATTTATGATGCTGCTGTTAATATTTGTCTATATATGTATGGTTTTGTTGACACAAGGTAAATCATTGTATTAATTTACATTAGAGTTTCATTTTACAGCTGATTCATACTAATGCTAGCACACGTGCTATCGATATGACTGACAATATCACATCATCTTTATTATGGTTCTCGTTCCCAAAACCTCTCTTTCTATCTGTGAATTTGTGTCTGCGTGTGTGCTCAAGACGGTGGATCTTTTGAGGTGAATGAGACAGAAACATAAAAAGCCAGCCAACTGGACTCTCAAGCAAACACATACAAACATGGGAGAGTTATTACTGCTGTGGTTTACATAGCAGTGCCCTGTTTAAAAATACGTCAGCATGCAGAAATGGAAATGCTGCTCACACTGGATATAGTGTGCACCTGTTTCTATCTACAAGGAAGAGAAAAAAATCTACATCGGCTTTTGTAAACAACAAGAGAAGCATTGTTTAAGCTTTTATTTTGGTGTCCACTACAGGAAGAAGTGAAGCCACAAAAAAAATCTTAATAATTTTATCACTGGATACAGGATATCTTAGCTCATATCCTGAGCTGCTGTCAAATTTATTTCCCCAACACACCACATCAAGAACCAATAAAGGTTTCTTCTAACATTTCTTCCCCAGAAGTTGAAGCTGAGTGTATACTGTCAGCACAAGTTACTGTGACTACAACAAAGGAAAAAGATGAAACCAGCAGAATCCTGAATCGTGGAGCCTTGTGTCATCAACTCAAAGGTTAGCCAGAAAGAAAAGGCAAAAACATCAGACCTAAGCACATCTGACACTGAAGTGGAAGAGACAAACTCCGGGATTAACAGCACAGTCAAAAGTAAATATCAAGCCCCTACTGTGTCTTAAGTAAGCTTTTTTTCTGCTTAAAGAAGCAAATTTGAAACGGCAGCAAAGGTTAAGCTGTCACTACCAAAGACACCTTCCTGCATGCTAACGGTTGCTTCCTTTATGTTTAATCATTTTATTCAGGTTCAGGGGGAATCAAAATGTTGGCATTTGAGTTGTAAAGCATGGCCCTTCAAAATATGATGATGAAAAAAATTCAAGTTCTGTATATTCAACTTCATTTTTGGGGGGAAAAAACAAGAAACATACAAAAAGTGCTCGTTGTGTTTGCCTGCATTTAGTTTTCAGTGTTTTTAACTTCACAGGAACGACTGAAACGGGGATACTGTGATATTCACCTCAAGAAGAATATTGGATTGAAACCTGTTCTCTTAACGCTGTTACCAACAAGTTGGTACTTGGTTGTGGGAGGCTGCTAGCTGTCTATGAAACTGATTAGTAAAAACCTCAGATACTGGCTGGCAACCCCCTGACAACCTCAAGTCAGTAAGGAAAAATGTGCATTCCCCAACTGCTTGATGAATGGTTGTTGGCAATCGCTCAGCAAAACTGACTGCAAAAAGGTAAAGCCTCCATGTGATTACTTTGGTCACTAGAAAGTTGCCACTGTCCTCTATAGTTTGCGTGGAAGACGTCCACTCGCCATCTACTCTCTAAGTCAGGGGTGTCAAACTCCAGACCTCGAGGGCTGGTTTCTTGCAGGTTTTAGATATCACCCTGGAAGAACTTCAAGACATGTTAAGGAGGTCATTTAGCCATTTAAATCAGCTGTGTTGGATCAAGGACGCATCTAAAACCTGCAGGACACCGGCCTGAGAGGCCTGGAGTTCGACACCTGTGCTCTAAGTGAAACTGTAAAAAGCATAACTGGAAATGAAGATTCCTCCTTTCAAAGTAAAAGCTGCGCCTTCTAAAAATGAGGCACAACTTTTTTAAGTTTTGCTAGTTGGCGACTAGGAAGGTAGTAGTAGTGTTTGCAGACAAGTCAGCATCTTCCATGCAAATTGTAGGGGACCAAAGCAATGTCAAGGTTTTCACAGCCTGCTCACCAACTGGTTGGGAAATACACATATTTGGCACACTGGGGGGCGACCGCTCTCCCCAGAGGTTGCTGGAGGATTAACCACCGGTCTCTAATCTGTGTGACTGAAGCCTAATGTAAATAAATGTCTCCAAAGTTGATTCAAATTAGCTGTAGGTTTATTTTCAATTTGTCTCAGGGGAAACCGTGACTGAAGTTAACCTCCTGTCCACCAACACTATCATTGAAATGTATTATTATTTGTGTTAACTAAAAGAAAAAATATTTATCCTTAACAAGGAGGAAATACTCTAAATCTTATCTCCTTACTTTTGGCTAAATGTCTTTAGTAAATCTTGTAAGAAGCCAAAAGCAGCAGTTAACTGTAACCGTCACTGGCAATGTGTGTTGAAAGTCAGCGCAGTAGGCACACCGAGTACAGTTCTGTTGTGCTTCTGAAGAATCCGAAGAATGCTTTTACTCTGCAGGCCATCAGACTGAGTCTCTCACAAACACACACACACACACACACACACACATATAACAAGTAGACGGAGCATCATAGCTTGTTTAAATTGGTCTGTTCAACAGATGTGCAATACAGTCGTGAATAAATGTTAGCAAAAGCACCAAGGTATCTTTATAAACATGAGAAGGCACACTTCTGCCTTGACAGGGGCACACGGGAATACAGCGGGTGCCTTTCTTTATGCCCTAATAGAGTTTTGTCTGGGCTGTGCTTGGTATCAATTTGAGTTATTATGCGTGCGGCAGGACTGTTCTCAACGCTGGGAGACAGAGCAGACACCCACACGCATAAACACACACTCACAAGAGCCTCATCAGTCAAAATCCTCGCCTTATGACAGAGGCACAGGAAACAATGATGAATTGATGTCAACGAGCTTCTCTCAGTTCTTTTAGTGGAGAATCACACTCAGTGCTGGTCATCTCTGACCGCAAGTTCCCACTTTTAACACGCACCCACAACATAAAATGCGGTAGACATCAAAAGTGGTCTTCTTTTCTTTCGTCATTGAGTGTTCGGTAAACCTGTAGCAGAACTAAAGACTTTATCTCGTTTCCCACTTATACTGGATTCATTTACAATAGGCTACCAATATACTGGGATCCTTTCTCTGTTCCAAAAACAGCAGGACAGGTACAATCAGATTACGTGTGGATGTGTGTTTGTGTTCAGAGGGAAGTGTACAGAGGGGAAATTTCATGCTTGTGTTCAAGTCCTTGTGCTCAGCAGCTGTACATTCAAATAAACAGAACAAACTGTTAAACCTTCAGCAGATTCTGCACATGCTCTCAAGGTTAAACTGGGAGGAAGTGCTTAATAAAATCACTGAACGTGATAGCGTTTCTTATCTTACGTTTCGCTACCTTGTTCCTGGTTATTATGAAACATTTAGCTATAACTGGAATGTTGGAAAAACACAATGCACCATGCAATATTCTCACAGGTGTCGGTTGCAGCACTGCAGGTGTGCCAGTTTAGATTTCTGTCTCCTTTTCAAGAAAGTTCTTCAAATGAAACTGGACGAGAACACCCTCAAATCCTTTTTTAAGGAATCTAGCTGGAAGCTAACTGAAAGAACCTAAAAATCATGCTTGAATGGCTCAGAAAGAGCAAAACAAACAAACAAGATAAAAAAAATCATCACTGACCATCTAAGTCTAAGCCTAACCGTGCTCTGCTGCAGGCCTTTCAGCTAAGGAAGCGATTTCTGAGTGCCTAAATGCTTCCTAGAGCGCCTGTGATCTCTCGATAATAATCCTAGGTGTACCATGATAATTACAAAGGGAATGCCGAATGTGGTTGCCACGAATTCTAACAGTGCTGCTATGGTAATAAGTACTGGATTGTTGAATGGCAGTAGTAAATGGAAAAGGTCAATGTTTTCAAATAACTGTCTTAAATGCCTCTGAAGTGGTAATAGAGGAGGTTTTCAAGCCTGAGCCACTGTCACTGTTCAATTCAATTCAGTTTTATTTATACAGCACCAAATCAACAACAGTTGCCTCAAGGTGCTTTATGTTGTAAGGCAGACCTTACAATAATACAGACAGAGAAAAACCCAACAATCACGAGCAAGCACTTTGGCAACAGTGGGAAGGAAAAACTCCCTTTTAACAGGAAGAAACCTCCGGCAGAACCAGGCAGACTTGATACATAACTCCAAATGTTTAGGGAGCTCTTCACTGACAGCTGACAAGTATCATGAGGAGAGATTATATATCTTATGCAGTTTTTAAACACAGTGTCTATTTTAGTTTGTTTCTGTGGACACACACTCAGTCGACTGTCCCTTTTTCTGAATTGTGCTCATGTTCATGCCAAACAAAACGAGACAGCAGCGACGTCGTCAGTTTTTGTCTCTTGTCAGTCATTTTATGATTTTACGACATAAACGACACAGCAGATTCTCACACTTGGTCTGGCTTTTACTTCCTTCGCCGCTCACTGATGGTTAGTGTCCACAGAGATGTGTTTTTAATGCTTGTTGCTGAGCTACAGTATTCAAAAGCTGACAGCTAAGCCATTGCCACAACTTTAAGTTCTCTGCTCTCAGAAACTGTCACTGGGGCTCGTTTGCTAACTTTCTATACCATTGAAATGTTTTTGAAAGCAACAGATGCAAGTGACTGCTCTGTCTTTATTTCAGATACACAACGGTTCGCTTTGTTTGTCCAGCCATGCTGGATGCTGCCGATTTGCATAAACTAGCCTAAACTTCAAATTTATGCAAATAAACAGCAGCAAACTAAACACCCCATTTCTCATAATGAAATGTGACAGTACTAGAAAGTGCTGCACCGACACCTAGTAAGACGACGAATAAAAAATGTGGAGAAGTTGGTGCCATGAAAGCTTTCAGTTTGACAATGCTGCTGTACTGTCAGTGAAATGGAGAATATAATCAGTAAGTTTATATCTGCCTGTCATAAGATATATAGCAATTTACTGTGCTGGCCAATCAGTTATGTACAGACGGTCCAGGTAGGTCCTGTATCGTGTACAAACAACCCAGTATCATGACAAAACTCATAACAGGTGGTCCACTGTGTCCATTTCACGTTCTGGAGAGGCAAAGCGCAGAAGCTGTTCCTGCATGCAGAAACTGCATTACCAGTAGGGGGAGATAGTATATTTAAAGCCACAAAGCCGGTAGAGATCATAAAATGTATTAAGTACATTGCAGGGTCCTTTATCAGCAGAAATGATTAAGTTAGGTGACTAATATGTATATAAATGTAAATGTTTGTGTCTGTTTAAACACTTTCCTGTGACTATTTTCCTGTTGGCTTGAAATAAAATATCTCCCTGCTGTTACTGCAGTTTGTGGCAACTTGTACATTACTTGTACATTTCAGGTTTTGGAGAGGCAACGCGTGAAGTGGACATTGGCCTGTCTATTATATATCAGGCTGGTACAAAGAACTGTGCAGATGTCAAAGCAGAGATGAGGGAAACTGTTGGTGCTGCTGTGATAAGCCTTAAATTTGGCCCCACGAATCTGAATTTCATCATCAAATGAAATTCAGATGACAATGAAAGGGGCTTTAAACATCTTAACGGCTTGAAGGCTTCAAACCATTTGGCCTTCCTGCCGTGGTGTCTCACCTTGCTCTGGTCAGTCCAATACAGGAAGTAACCTTTGGGGTCAACTGTCAGAGTCACCGGGGTCACAGTGGTTGAATCCTGTCGTGAAGAAGAAAAGACACGTGTCTGTTTAAATCTGTAAATCAACATCTGAATTTCAACATGAGTGAATACCTCGCTGCAGACAATTCTCTGAGGGAACCAAGATCAAAGCATAGTTTGTTTTATCCACTCGCATACCAGAATTTGAAATGACATCAAATGTGCTGTTTATGTTGTACACATGCACTCAATCCTTTCCTTTTAGGGTACTTTCCACACCACGACCTGGCATCACCGCAAAATGACCAAGCAGCCTGGGGTGTGTTTGCAGTGACTGCAATCACGAAGTGCAGGTTGATTTGGAGTTGATGTTTCAATTTTCCCCTCTTGTAATGGACAAATGCTTTCCCACAGTTACATACAGATAGCTCCAAGTCTCTCTCTCCCACATACACACACACAGTTTGACCCTGAGGCATACATGGCAACACCAGATATTATTGGATGCTTCTATAAAAAGAAAGAAAGAGCCATTGCCTTTTTTCTGTGTCCACAGTGGCTGTGGCTCAGCTGAACAGTAGCATATTGTCCTCTTCAATCAGCCATGGCTGCAAGATCAGAGAGATGAGGACCGCATTTGCTGCACAGAGCAAGAAAATCTTCAAAGTGTCTTCACGAGGCTTCTAATGATGTCCCTATCAGAGCATTTGGAGACAGAGCTAATGGTCTGCATCTGCTCCACACTTGTCTTATTTGGGCGCGACCTTATGCGACTTGCAGCGTAGGATACTGGGAAAGGGTTGGGCTGCAAACAGGACAGCAAAGGAGCCTATGCTATAATGTATTTAACCATTATGAGTCATTTCAGTCATTTCATACTGTCTAAATGTCACAATCATGGTTTATCCAATATAGGCCAACGGTGAAAATACAGGAGGAACAGAGGAGGGGAAAACGGGGAAAGACGAAAGAAGGGAAGCGAGCTGAAAGTAAATGAGCGGCTCGTTCGGTTTTGGAAACAGTTAGGCATCAGAGGCATTTGCTACGGTGACGTTTGCTATGGCAACCCACCATTCCCATGAAATCTATTAGAGACTCAAGAGGAATCGTTTTGGTTCTGTTCACATGATTGCACAATCTTCGCAAGCTTGATTGAATGACAAAAGATGCGGTTCATGTCAATGAATGCATGCCGCATACACACACACACACACACACACACACACACGCACGCACACACACACAGTTTAAAGCCTAAAGGAAAGGGAAAGGCATCATGTTTGCAGTTCTTAGATATAGCATTTCAGACCAAATCTGGCTCATATCTCATGATCTTTGCTCAGCTCGCCATCCACAGTCCAATTTTTCCAATTCAGTTTTTACAGATAAATATCTTTAGAAAAATTCAAGAAAACGATAGCAAGCTAGATCAAAGAATATTTAGCAAGTCATTTATATTTCCAGTAAACCAAGTCAAGAAGTCATTCGGGGGATAAGATGCGATGCAAGTGATGGATTGTCTGTCATGTCTGAGAAAAGAAGAAAGCTCGAGAGCACTGGGAAACTGCCTAATGATGTGAGAGCAGTCATTTTCACCAGCTTCTTTCTTAATGTCCTAGCTCTCCACGGCCACCACTGCAAACACATTAAGCCATTATGGACTCTTAGCAAAGATTTTCTCATGGGTTTTCACATTTAAGCAGAAACAAGAAGTGCTTAAAGCTGGGATTTAACTTCAGAGTGACTATCGGCAGGATAGTACTCGCCAATGTTTTTGTTGTTTTTTTATTGTCATTGGACTATTTTAAGGGATTTGTCTTTAATGGGACAACATTAGGCAGCAGAGTGGCCTGCTTTCTGCTGAATTAAGATGAGATTAGTGATTGACTTGCGAAAGTACAAACACCCTGAAGGAACTGATCCCAGGCAGGAGACACTTCCATTATTTTTAGTGAAGAGTCTGTACCATTAGCATTGGTGCCTGAGGGGGTGTGTTAGAGGGGAGTTTGGAGCTCAGCATATTTCTGTCCTGAATGCTAATGACATATTCTACTACTTTTAAGGGATTTTCTGCTCCCCTGAGGAGCCTGATAATATCTTATTCAATGCACAACCGACCAGAGGGGTTGATATAAGTATAACCTCATAAAAGTCTCTGTTTACACAGACCAAGCATCGTCTTTCACAAATTTGACACCGTGCCCAGGTGTACAGTAAATGATCCTTATAACATGAAGTGTCTATGTGCTGGAGAATCTGAATGGCTCCCTGTGCCTCAACAGAAAGCAGTCATTAATGCTAAATGTGCCATCTGAACTGACAAATAATAACACATCCAGGTAATATTTTACCCGTACCCACGGATTTCATGAGCCACAGAAGCAGCCAGCTGTCGACAAGTGGCAGCAACAAAAATACAAGATGTCTGCACACGTCTGTAGGAGGGAGGTTGGGGAGGTCTGAGGCCTTTGAGGCTTTGGAGAGCTTCTCTGATTGCTTTTCTGCTCCTTTACAACCACCTGCAAGCATCCTGTGCTGGAGTCTGCAGTCACTCTGCTGCTCAAAACTCATGGCTGCTGGCTACGCAGCACAGAACTTTACACTGTTTTTTGCTCAACTCCTCAGGTGAGTTTAAGCATTTTGGAATATATGTGTGACTTCAACTGAGAGAACAAGAAATCTTCACCAGAGTAAAGCTATAAATTAAAGAACATACATATAATTTTCATTTACTGCCCGTACGATTTCCTGCTGAAAGATGTTCAGTTCAACACCCAAAGCAATAAAAAAGAAGAAGAATGATTTAATTCAATCTTTCTCCAGTGAAAATTTATTAGCTTTGCTCTCTCAGGTTGGCTGTTTATCTTCTGTGATTCTTTCCATGAAATGATACAGAGAGGAAAGAGGAAGGAAGGAGTGCATGGGAAAGGAACCAGAGAAAGTACCTGTGAGTATGCCTGCTGTGTTTGAGGTCATATGTTTTTGCAAGGAAAGGCCTGGTGGACATTTGGGTCTGAAGATAGTCCTGAATGTACATGCTAAAAGTACACACACACGGCTGTGAAAGGGGAAACTGAGTCGCATCTAATGAGCTGAAGGAATGGGCGCTCATTAGTAGTTACTAGTTAAGGAAACTTTCTTATTTAAGCTTAAGGTTGATGATTGACAGAATGGTGGACTTGCAAGTGTGCATAATTTCCTCTCTGCCATCTGTACTGACCGCATTCACACTTCCATAACACTGCAAGACTAATGCCATCTGTGCTGCACTTGGTTCACCTGAGCTGAGTGATTCTGAGCATGTATTTGAGAGGATGATCTTATATAGAGTGTATCTTAGTAACCGATTCCTCACTGTCTACGGTATTAGAAAAGTCAAGGCACTATAAAAATGAGTTACAGGTGGGCTAAGCCCTCAGCATTTTCACAGAGCGGTTTAAAATTAACAGATTTCCCAGAACGAAAGTAATGAGGACTGTGACAAAATTCAGATATTCACTCATAAACCAGAGTAACAAGTGGATATTCAAATGGCATGGGGTGTGAAAACAGCTATTCCAGAGAAGCTCTTTCTGAATACAGCTGCTGTAAAAACGAAGGTACAGAAGATGCAAATAACCATCAAGCCATGTTAAACTCAGTTCAGAGCGCAGTTCAGTTGTGAACTTGCCACAAGATTATTAGAGGGAGTGTTGATTTGTGTTGATTTATTGCCTGGGAAAGCAATGTGCCACATAGTGTGGCCATAGCCTCTGTTGCTAAAAGGCTATTACTATTATGTTTTACTCAACAGCAGTGTGAAATCAATTAAATCAAGGTCATTTTACTACAGCTGGACCGACATTTTATATAGAGATGCTACCAAAATAAAAATTCCCTAAAATATTTTTCTTTTTTTTTAATGACCAACTGTTGTGCTTTGATTTGCATGTTGAATGTCAGTGCACTAATTAATTGTGGTTAATTGATAAAAACGTTTCTAACGCAGAGGGGTTAGTGTTTGATTAGATGAGGGGTGCGCACATTCTCACACACAAGCAGCGGTACACGCGCGCACCCACTGGCGCGCACAAATACAAATACTGTACATTGGATAATGTAAAGAAAGCACATGTCAGTAGATACTGTAGCTGTAGCATTTCTTTCAACCACTAACCAGGAAGTCAAACGCAATTAGCTTCTTGTCCGTGCGGTTTCCACTTACAATTAAATCTATCGGCTACTGTTGCACGAGTAGCCTATAGATTGTGTAATGCACAGACTGTGTACATGCAAAACGCGTGCAGAAAATAATCTGACAGTGAAAACTGGGGAGGAGAAAAAAAAGACATTCATCGCTGGCCTGTCTGGCCACTACTTACATCATCCCATTTCATAAATTTGTTGCCCTTTCTTAGGCTCTCGGGTACGGACACTGGCTTGAGCTGCAGCGCATGAACTCCCGGCTGTGCCCCAGCCATTGGCTCATCTACTCTTCTCAACGCACAAGCTCGGGTGGAAATGAGTCACTTCACTCTCCTCTACTCTTGTGTCTCTTCCTCTCCTTTGTAATTTTCTTAAAAGCAGCCTGACGGAAGCCCACTACTGATGCCAGTATGTCATGCCCGCAATGACGGCGGCGGTGGCGCGTCTCGGCTTTGGAGAGCTGCGGAGGCGGACGCAGGCGTAGCGGACCCGGGCAACTCACTGACTGACTGACTGACTGAGAGACATGCAGCTGAAGACGAGGAGAGAGAGACAGACAGAGAAAGAGAGGGACAGTGAGAGAGAGAGAGGGAAAGAGTGAGAGTGGTGGAGAAGGAGGGGGAATCTGAACGAGTTACACGTCTGATGTCAAATTGTACAAGTCAATGCGGGGACAGGATCGATGCTTTAAGTGATCTAGCGCCTCCGTGCGTTGGTGGCAATGCGATGGGCATTTAGTGGCCCCCAAGATGGAAACAAATTAAAAGCTGAAAAAATGAGGGAATCGTTAAATCCTGATTTTTGATGATGAACATTCAAGTAAGAGAGAAAAATCTAGGAACAAATCCTTTTTTCTGATGTTCCTATCAGCTGGGATCGCCACATATAGTCATGTGAAAAAGCTTTTAACATGTCTTACTGCAGTCCCCGGAAAAACTAAGTACACCCTGTAATTCAACAGAACCACATGTATCACTTGAAGTAATCCTTTTGTGTTGGACTCTATCAGTTTCTCATATTGCTGTGGAGGAAGTTTTAAATTCAGATTTATTTTATTTTATTTATATAGCGCCAAATCACATCAACAGTTGCCTCAAGGCACTTTTACCTACTACTCTTCACAACCTCGCTTCATTTCACTGAGGTTTGCAGGCATTTGCAGCTCTCTTAAGGTCCCACCACAGTATTTCAGTCAGGTTGAAGTCTCTATTTTAACTGGGTCATTGCAACACCTTGACTTTGTTTTTTCAACCATTCTGTTGCATTCTGTTCTGGTCATTGCTCTGCTGCATGACCAAATTTCTGCCAAGTCAGTCAGACAGATGGCCTCATCTTTGACTCTAGAATATGGTACACAGAGGAGTTCACGGTCGACTTCATGATTGCAAGGTGCCCAAAGCCTGTGGCTGCAAAACAAGCTCAAATCAACACACCTTCACTGGAAAGTTGGTACAAGGCGTTTGTGCTGATATGCTGTGTTTATGCTGCACTTTATGACCAAATAGCTCCACTTTGATCTTATCTGTCTGAAGGACATTGTTCCAGAAGTCTTGTGGTTTCAGATGCAACTTAGCAAACCTATGACGTGCAGTCGTGTTCTTTTTAGAGAAAAGCCTTCTTCTAGCATTTGCAGAAAAGCCATACTTGTTCAGTCTTTTTCTAATTGTCATCAACTTTAACATCTAACATGCTAACTGTGGCCTGTAGAGTGTGAGATTTAGCTGTTGGGTGTTTTACAATTTCTTTTTTTTATCACAGTATTACCAAACACTTGAATGCTCTATATCCGCAAACTGCAAAAACAGAGGTGCTAATAGTTTCTGATGATAAATTGCAAATTAAAGCTTATTTCTATGTGGATCGTCAGGACCACATTCACCCAGGGTGCGCCTTAGCTTGGTTGAATATTAATCTGGTGCTGGGTTATTGATGCTGCCACGATCAGAGCCTCTGTACTGTGGTACTGGCTAGACTTTTCCAGCTACTCACAGGATTCAATGTCAGTCACTTCCTCTATTTGCTAATATTACATCCCATGGATGGGCTTGGTCCTCCACAACATTTCCTCTTCTTTCTAATCTCTTTCATTTTGCTGCTGCACAGCGCTCTGTCGTAGCAGTTCATCCTGAGAGGCCAACAAGATTCTTTTTGTTTCAGTGGCACTTACTACTATTTGTACTGTGTCCATGTTCATTTTTTAAAGGCTTTTTTGTGACATTCTTTATTCTTATGGATGTGGTGAAATATCAGACATGAACTCCTTGTTCCATCATGATGAGATCATCAGATGGCACATGTGATCTGTTATATTCATACCTGTATCTAGGCTAACAGGTGCTACTGGCTAATTTAAAAAATCAGCTAGACTGCACACAGATTTCTGTTCCAGTGCCCACACATGGCTCTGGGCTTTTTCTTACTTCTTCATGACTAAACTTATTTCCAAAGTTCTGTGAGTGCCTCACTGCCCTTAGGAATTTTCTTGGAGTTTAACTTTCCTGTTAAATAAAACATAAAACTCCTCTGGGCTTTGTACCACCCACATTTCGCATTGTCTGCACTTCTTTTTCAAAACGGGGACTATTTGTGTCGTGCTGGCTTTCTTCCCTCTGTGTTTCTCTGCGGTCAGCTACTAACTGTCACTGGCATGTCAAACTACTCAAAACCTACCAAATTCTGGCTGTTACTTTTGATATCAGTGGTAATAGTAGTTTGCTTGAAATTGCTTCATGCTTTTAATGATTGATTAACTATGACAGTTGAGTCAAAGTCCAGTGACAGCTCAGGGAAGCGAGGCAGGGTATAAATGTGTCTGAGAGAAACAAAGGGAGGAAACATCCGAAGGTATGAGGTGGAGGAAACAGATTAAATGAGTCACATTTTTAATGCGTCAGAATTCCTTGGGAGAAACAACAATAACAACTAATGTACAGGATAGTGTCACAAATGTTTTCATTCCAAGAATTACTCATGAAATTTCCCCTTGTGGGACTAATAAAGGTATATCAATTCATTGTTTTTCTGCTTTTCTCAGACTTCGGTATCCGTTATTTATCTTCCTATCAGCCCTGAGGTTTGACCTACCTCTAAAATCAGCCCTAGCACTTATGTGAAAGTCAAAATTACAGTAGAGGACTGCTGGCACGTAAAAGCACCGAGACCACAAATTTTCCATTACATGTGTTCTGAGCCTTTAAAATGTTATCAAAGTTGTCAGTCGAGTGTTTCTCTTTCTTTTTATATAACAAACAAACAAACAAACAAACAAACAAACAAACTTGTTGCTAAAGGAAACCAAATCAGTATTTCACAGGAGAAACTAAGAAAGCAGGAAACCAACTGGTGGGGTTTCATTTTGTAGAGCCAGTCTTATTCTCAGTTTCCTCATCTAGTTTCTTCATCTAGCTTCATCTATGCTCAACATCTATTTGGAGTACAACTTCACAAATTCTTTGAAAAGATGGCCGTAGGCTACAGCAAGTACAGTTATGTGAAAAAGAACTGTAAATTGCAGAGACTATGGATAATCTTGTCTCACAGAAAGAAGGTTTAGCTCTATCTTCTACTTTTGTCTGCAGGGGTTTTCTCTGGATGCTCCAGTTTTCCATCAGAGTCTAAAGACACAAACTGGGGATTTTAAATTGGCCATAAGTGTGGATGGGCGTATTAAGGGTGTACCTCACCTTTCACCCTGTGGCAGCTGGGATAGTCTCAAATCCACAGACCCTAACTAGGGTAAGCAGTAAGCTGAATAGAAAAAGAGAAAAAGAGTTACACCCCTGCATCTATGATACATTCAGATTAGGTGCCAGTAGTACTTTTTAATTACAACGCCGTAATAATGTAGTAATAGTGGCATAGTAAGCTGGAAGCACAAAGGTAATCATTAACCTATTAAAATATTATAATGCTGGAATTAACACTACATTATGTCTCCAGTGTTCTTTGTTTAAAGGTAACTATGGAAACACTATGGAAACAAGTGTGGTGCTTTTTGTGAAATAACCAGGAATGAGGGCCACAAAATACAAGAATGCCTCCTTTTATTTATCTCTGTGTTAATAACCTATTGACTGTTAGTTAGCCCTGTTAGTTTGTTGTCAAGTGTGGGGCTTTTATTTTGAAAGGGTAGAAGGGAGGTTTGGTGGGAGAACAGGAAACACGGTGAAAGAAACTTCCAAAGAAAGGTAAATTAGATATTTTTGGTCTTAATAGCACATGGTTCATGTGGACCCAAGGCTGGTTATGATTTTGTTTCATGTTGTGAACAATACCAAATAAAATTATTAAGACTCCTCATAGATTTTCTGTATTTGTAAGCGACACAATGTAAATCTGCAAAACTGCATCACAGCATGTTTGTCTGGCATTTATCTTATAGGCTAGAAGAATGGTAGTATTGCTAAAGTGTGATTTACAGGAACTAAGTCTATATAATTACATTATATTCAGATTATTTTGCTGTAAGGGCAACTGTAAATGTTTGTTGTAACAAACCTATTATTTCATGTTGAGTAGATTTTCCAATGACCTCTAACCAAAGATGACTGTTAATAAGTTAATTAAAATAGTATTGATGACTGAATGTCATTATTAATGTAAACTCAAATTAATTTAAAGATAAATTGTCATGGTCATTATGTTAAAATATAAAGGGGTGGGATTAAATAAGCTTATGCTTCTTCCTGCTCCTTTTTGAACATGAAAGTTATTTGTAGTTGTGTGTGCTCGTTTTCCTTTTGTTTTGCTTTGTTCATTTGTCTCTTTTGATTCTATGTTGTTGTACTTTTTCAACATGTTCAAAATAAAGATTTTGATTTTAGTACCTTTATACCTCTTGTAGTGTGATCAGAGCATGGTTTGGGGAGCTACAGTATCTTGTATTTGCACATCAGTAGATATTTTTGAGAACTATGATATGAAGTTAGACCATCATTCAGCCTGTATTGCTGTTGTTATTTATTCACATCACAGTAATGTGAAATATTGTTTCATTCATAATAATAACTATTTACAAAGATAATTTCTGGTCCCACATTTTCAGTTGTAGGAACTATCACTATGAAATGTATGGAAATGTGTAGTTTTGTGTTCTGATGGCCTGTTTACTGGTTATTACAGGTAATCGCCACACTACATGCATGTTAGTCTCACACGGGAATTTTAAAAATACCTTCAAAATACAGTATGTGAATGAATCATTCAATTTCAAGAAAAATCATCAAGAAATGGTGCAAAATTGTAAACAATTTGTCCAGGAGTTGAATTGACAGAAAAGCAAAGAGAAGTGTTGATGCCTACAGATCCCAGGATCTGTAGGCATCAACAATCACAGAGAGTTTGCCTGAATTTGATCTGAACGAGAGGATTGCCAGGAACCACATTTGATGTCCAAAAAGCACATTAGAGCAAAGCTACATTTTACCAGAGAACAACAGGCCCTTTAGAAAAATGTCCTCTGGAAAGACTGATTAAAGACAGGCAGCTTTTCAGGAAGCGATCCCCATATCAACCATTAAGCATGATGGGATAAATGTTATAGTTTGGAGTTCACTGCCCTAGGAGACCAGGGAGCTTAATGCCATTGATTCAACTATGGATTCTCGTTGAAAATGATCCCAAGCAGTCCTTTTAACTTGATGATGATCCTGAGCACTCTGGGAATTCAACCAGGGGGAAAAGGAAGAAATAGCGAGTGTGTGAATGTATGTGTACGGACTATATTTGAGTATTATTTGGTGGTGGTGGTTAACGACAATATCACAGAACGGTTATTCCAAATGTCAAAAGTCAGTAATCATAGTGAAAGGACCCAGGGAGTGCTTCGGTTGATATTTTTGTTTAATAAACTAAAAAGGCAAACGTCCTTTGTGTATATTGGTAAATGGTAAATGGTAAATGGACTGATTCTTATATAGCGCTTTTCTACTCTCCCGGAGTACTCAAAGCGCTCTATACAACATGCCTCATTCACCCAATCACACCCACTCATACAAGCACTTTATCTACACTTAGTGCTTTCTAACTACATTCACACACATTCATACTCCGATGGACGCATCGGAGAGCAAGTTGGGGTTAATATCTTGTCTGTATCTGGAAGCACTGTTTCACACCAGATCAAACGCTTGCTTGTCCAAATATGTCAAAAAGTCAACAGCTTGAACGTGATCTACTTACCTTTATGCATATCTGTAGTTTTTGCTTGTTTGGTTCAAATGGTAAAAGTCAGACTATAATAAAATATTTTTGAGTTAATTTCTGCATTTATTGAGAGGATAAAGTGCTGTTGTCCTGTTAAAGAGAGTTGTAATACCAAGCAAAGAGTTCAGTCCCTCTTTTCAAGGTTGATAATATGGGCGTTTGTTCCGGGCAGTGGTTCTTAAACTTTTTCTTGCATTTTCTGGTTCCCAAAGTTTTGTTTGTTTGTCCTAAGCAAAAGACATTCTGTTCTTTAAACTTAGTTCCACTTCATAGTTCTCCTGCAATTGCCCACACAAAACCTTCCCAAGAGTTTGAGAACCACTGGTTAGAGCAAGACCTCAGGCTGGTTACTGATTAATAGAATACTTTTGCATTCAAGGCAAGGCCATGTTCTCTGAAGCATTAAGAGATCTGCTTCAGTTCAGTGGTGCATTCATTTGCACGTGAGAAATCCAACATGATTCCCTGACCTCGCTCTTGACTTTTAATTACCTTACCTAACATATAAAACACTTATAGAGAAAGATCCATACGCTGCTCTGGCGAGGAAATGTGATGAATAACGTGCTTCACAGCTGATGAAAAGAGAGAATGAACATGAATGTAGCAGCGTTTCTACGTGCGCATGATGAAGAACAGGTGTTCTAAACGACTGCCGTCTGCTGTCCTTCACTTTCAATATAAACTCGAGTTGTATCCTGAGGTGCAGATTCCGCATTATCCAACCTGGATTATGGATTCTGTCCGAGCTCAGTATGTCAAACCTCTTTGCTTCTCTGCCACTTCATGTCACCTGTTTACTTTGTCAGCCGTCGCTCAGTTTTAGAAGCCACTGACATGAAGCCATCTGAAATTATATTGGACTAATTACGTATTTATGTACAAACCTGTTACATCACAGCTCATAAGGGGTAAATGCTTTCTCTAAACTCAGCTCACAGCTCTGTGAGAGGACAGTGCTGCTTTAAATCCTCCTGGATCAGACAGGATGAAAAATGCCTGTCTGTCATTTTGTCTGTCACAGCAAAATCAATCCAAATCAGTCTGAGATTATATTAAATGTTGACACAGAAATCAAAGTTGTGTAATCCTTTATCTGGCCCGTGAGATGTGCCTGTGAAAGAGTATTGAGAACTGCAATATTTAGGAGCATAAAAAAAGCCTGTTTAGGTTGATGCCTGCAGTGCCCTCTCCATGAACCCAAATCCAGTCACACAGTACATTGGCAGTACAATAGCAGCATCTTCTGGATTTTTCACGCCAGTGCAGGTTTGTGTCTGTTAACATTGGTTTAAATATATACTATATTGCCAAAAGTATTCACTCACCCATCCAAATCATTGAATTCAGGTGTTCCAATCACTTCCATGGTCACAGGTGTATAAACACGAGCGCCGAGGCATGAAGCCTGCTTTTACAAACACTTGTGAAAGAAAGAGTTGCTCTCAGAAGCTCAGTGAATTCCAGCGTGGTACCGTGATAGGATGTTCCACCTGTCCAACAAGGCCAGTCGTGAAATTTCCTCGCTACTAAATATTCCACAGTCAGCTGTTAGTGGTTTTATAACTAAGTAGGAATGACACTAACTCAGCCACAAAGTGGTAGGGCACATAAAATCACAGCAGATGCAGAGGCGTATGATAGGCAGAGGTAGCCATCTTTCTGCAGAGTTAATCCCTACAGACCTCCAGACTTCTTGTGGCCTTCAGATTAGCTAAAGAACAGTGCGTAGAGAGCTTCATGGAATGGGTTTCTATGGCATCATTCCCAAGCACAATGAAAAGCATTGGACACAGTTGTGTAAAGCAGCCTTCCCAAACCCCCGGGCCACAGACCAGTACGGACACATGAGTCGTTTGATACCAGGTCGCGAGAGTTGAGGTTTGGGTGTAAAATGTATGGTTTCCAGGGTTTTTATCCTTATTTTTGTATCATTTTTATCGTTAACTCTGGTTCCCTGGATCTTTTCTCGTGTGTTATGAATAAATCTTCTTTTTTTAGGTACCGGTACTAGTTTTATTTTGTTGTATTTATCCGCGACACCTTAAAGGTCGGTCCGTGAAAATATTGTTGGACATAAACCGGTCCATGGCGCAAAAAAGGTTGGAGAACACTGGTGTAAAGCATGCTGCCACTGGACCCCAGAGCAGTAGAGACGTATTCTCTGAAGTCATGAATCAACCTTCTCTGTCTGACAGTCTGATGGATGAGTTTGGGTTTGGTGGTTGCCAGAGAACGGTACTTGTCTGACGGCATTGTGCCAAGTGTAAAGTTTGGTAGGGAGGGATTATGATGTAGGGTTGTTTTTCAGGAACTGTGCCCGGTCCCTTAGTTCCAGGGAAAGGAACTCGTAATGCTTTTTGGACAATTTTATGCCTCTAAATTTGTGGG
Source organism: Neolamprologus brichardi (assembly GCF_056152115.1). Classification (NCBI taxonomy): domain Eukaryota; kingdom Metazoa; phylum Chordata; class Actinopteri; order Cichliformes; family Cichlidae; genus Neolamprologus; species Neolamprologus brichardi. Next base: position 4,335,360 of record NC_142118.1, on the reverse strand, counting down.
AACAATTTGGAGATGGCTCTTCCCTTGTTACTGCGTGACTGCGGGCCATTGCACAAAGCAAGGTCCATAAAGACGGAGGAGCAAGTTTGGTGTGGAAGAACTTGACCAGCCTGCACAGAGTCCTGATCTCAGCCTGAACACCTTTTGGATGATTCAGGCGATTCAGGCCTGGTCATGCAGCATCTGTGTCTGGCCTCACAAATGCGCTTCTGGAATGCTAAAAAATTCCCACAAACACACGCCTAAATCTTGTGGAAAGCCTTCCGAGAAGAGTTGAAGCTGTTATAGCTGCAAAGTTTGTGCCAACATCACATTAAACCCCAGGGATTAAGAACAGGATGGCACTCAAGTTCACATGTGTGTGAAGGCAGATGAGCAAATACTTTTGTCAATATAGTGTAGCATGAAAAAACTAAATGTGTCATAATACTTAAATAATTTGTTATAATTATTATACTTTTCTCATAAAGTACTCCACAACAATGTGTAATATGAATTTTGATAATATGTTCTCATATCATCTATTTAATCTTTCCAAGAAACAATTGTGTGTCTTGTGACAATAAAAACAATAATGACATTGTGTAGATAAAATAATGAGATGTTGAACAACAGTAAAAATGCTATACAGCAATGAAACAATTGCAATATGCAAAAGAGTAGCACGGTAAATGGACTGCAACATGTTTAAAACTTAGCTCTTGTGTACTTTTAATCCTGTTCTTTCAACAGTTTAATCAGTTTTCTGTATTAACCTCCTTTCCTGTGTTACTTTCAAAAATGTCAGCATATATATATGTATATATATATATAACATCTCTGATGGACAGAGTCTCCCACCCCATGCATGTAGATGTTGCTGAACTGCAGAGCTCCTTCAGTGACAGACTGCTGCATCCTCGATGCATGAAGGAGCGTTTCCGCAGGTCCTTCCTCCCTGCAGCTGTCAGACTGTACAATCTGAACTGCTCCCAACAAACATAGATGTTTACATCAATGCTGTAACTGCAATAAGTTAGTTAATTAACCAATTCGCACTACAACCTGGTTTGCCTCTTACCTGTAATTATTTTTATTTAATTTAATAACTGTACAGTACTCTGTTCATAGTAACCATTGTCCTTAATGTAAATATGTAAGAAAAATTGTGTATGTTTCTGTTCTGTGTCCTGTGTACTGTTTGTTTGTATATTTGTCTTTTTGGCTGCTGTTACAACCAAATTTCCCCTTGTGGGACAATTAAAGGATTATTCTATTCTCTATTATATATATATATATATATATATATATATATATATATATATATATATATATATATATATATATATATATATATATATATATATATCCCAAGTAGCTCCTGATCCAAGTTAATGAGTGTTCGTATAAAACCATTAGGTCCGTCCATCTGTGCACACATTAAGCAGTTAAAATGTTGGAAGCCTTTTTCACTGCTTCCACTGGATACACAGCATGTGAACATTGCTGATGATAAAGAACTTCATACGGACTGAAGACAAAATTATTGACAAACCCAAACTGAAGCCTTTGATAAGATAGTTATATAATTATAACAATAACTATTAACTATAGACAAACTAGCTATCAAGTTCTCATTTATTAACAATAGCAAATATAAAGTGTAACCTAATACTCAAATTTGACCAAATATCACAGTGCTGATTGGGAAATATCTTGTCCAATTGGTGCAATTTAAAACTTTTTGTATTGTCAAAATTTAAACTCACACAAAAAGTTGTTTCCTGACACTCTGGCGCACTACGACTTCTCTTCAGACAGTAACTTGGGCAGGATGTGCCTACAGCCTTGGTCCACACCGACATCCTCAGCCGGGAGTGCGTGCTTGGACAAAAATGTGAATGTGTGCATATAACCATGAGTGTAGCATGAAACAAACACCTCAATTACAGAGAGGTAGACCGAACATTATAAAATAATGTGAACATTGAACATTTATTCACCTGTGCAAGGGAAAACACTCAACAGTCATTCATGTGCATTCCTGCAAATTATGCGACTATAGTCTCTTTACTTCTGAATTATAAAGCCATCAGCTTTGGGATTCTAAATAGGCTCAGTTCAAAGGGTTCTTTTACGACTCATACTTATAAAATAGTGAGTAAGTACTGGCAGCCCTAACTACTACTTAGTGAATACAAGCTCTTCAAAGACACCAGGGATGTGGTTTCTTTCCTATAAAAAGACCAAAGCAATCCTGGGACTTTCAAGGTTTTTTCTTTCTTTCTTTCCTTCTTTTTTTTAATGAGGCATTGCTGCAAAATCACCATCAGAGGGTGCTGCGGCATCACTTTACCTCCCTTTACCTTAACCACGAGGCACTCCTCTGCTTACAATTAAGAGTAATCCTTCTCTCGAGGTCCAGGAACTTCATTGTCCATTCAATCCAAATTCCTGGTAACTAGCATAACACGGAACATGTGCAGTGAAAAATGATACATTAAAAACTTAACAGCTTGCAGAGGGGGCCCGGGGCTTGGGGCTCAGGTCAAATTTACAAAAAACTGCTGAAGCTCCTTGGCTCACATACCCAAGTCAACTCACACAAATATGTGTGTGTGTTTTTTCGCTACACTATTAACACCTGGATAGCTGCAGCGACTGCGTGCGAGACAGGGAGGTTTTTAATATGTCTTATTCCTTGCTGTGTTTCTGTGTGTAACCAAATACCTCTGCTACTTCTATTGTCTTATCTGAGATTGGGTAGGGAAAATACTGGCAGGTGTTCCTCCCCTCCGGCTACAGACTTCAGAAATGGGGAAACCAGAGAGTGGGAATTAGAATGAAAGAGGACATGCTTGCATGCATGCATTTACAGGCACACACATACAGTATATGCACAAGCATATACTTTGACACACGTCTATGTGTGGTGCAAGATCACACAGTCAGTGCTGTTACGTGCAGTGTAAACATGTCTGAGGGTGTGTTTTAAATACTCATTACAGCGGACTGGGTAAGCTCTGGGAGAGACTGGGAGAGAAAACAAACAAACCCCACAGGGTGGCTGAGAGGGGTGGTGAGGGTCTGAGGGAGGCCTTTCCCAGTGTAATTCAAGTTCAATAACTGACCCTTAACCTCACTCTTACTCAGGTTACGCAGTTCTGCTGAGACAGATTATAGGAACAGTTCCTCACAGCTGCAGATACTATACACCTCTACAGAAGCTTTACACGCCGGCACACACGCACCGCCAAAAACAACAAAGAGATAAAAGGTCAGTTCGTAATGTCAACAATTAACAAATGGCAATGTGGATGACAGGTTCCCAGTCTGCGCACATTTCGGTATGATGTAAAGAAACTGGGACCACACAGGGCCCTTTCACAGCCAGGAAGTAGAAGACATCATTCACCTGCAGGGGTGCAGCTGGGGGGCGGTTTCAGTCCGTCACAAAGAACTCATAACCTGCGTGTCAAAATGATCAGAGAGGGAAAACACAAGTCTTTTCAAACCATTCAGAAAAAGTGGTAATTGTTCATTTTACACCTTTGCAGGTGTGGAGGAGCGATACAGTTCATTTGCCCGCGAAGGAAATTAGATCTCAGTGAGTGAAAATATAAATGTGGGTCAGAATATTAAAGATCAGAGTAACGGTAAAGACGAAGGGATTTCATTTTGCATGTATTTGTTGGTAAGCTAACCACAGTGTGAAGTTGAACTCATGGTCTGAGATGAACTTGCAAGCAGTCCTTCAAAACACCAGTAGCGCATGACCCGAGGGTAATGACCCTGAGCATAGGCTGAGTGTTCACGGGGTTTGTACAGGCAAGGGAACCAATGCAGAGTTCAGCAGAACGAGGAAGACACACACACACACACACAAATCATAAAAAACACAGCAACTATAAGGCATTACACAGCAACAACAAGTAGATGTTGGTCTGCTATGCTCTGTGTAGCACTTACAGATTACCAAAGCAGTACCATAGCAGAGCACTGCAGGCATGAGGCTGTGTACATACCAGCATTTGTTGTTGTTTTTACTTATAAAACTGTTCCTGCAAGCGAAGAAGCCAAATAAACAATCGCTAAGTCTTTCATTCAGAGGTTACTACAACCCAGGTTTTCACAATAACTGCAGTTTTTCTGTGTCTGAATGAACATTTACTTAAAGTTATCCATCCGCCACATGCATCCAGATTTTGCAACTTCCAGAGGAGGCCATTGGAAGGGTTGCAGATGCCACGGTTGTGGCCGCAGCCTAAAAATGGTTCACGTCCCATGCTGCGTTAGCATAACCATGGTCACATGTTTGAGGCAGACTGAGCAAGGAGGGGGAGAAAGATGTAGAGATGTAGCTACATGAAGTCTATTTTTCCCAGTGAGGGAAAAACTGACTGTCACTCGTGTTGACCGCTTTCCCTATCAGCTTGGCATAGCTCTGCTTAAGAGAGACAGGATCAGCCCACATGTTTGCATGTGGGCATCTTTTGCTAATACCGTGTGACGCAACAGTAGATGGGGCTGCAGGTCTGTATCACTAAAGTCTTTCTTAGTTCTTCTTTTCTTCTTTCCAGCAGTGTCAGTTGAGTCTCCTGAAACCAAAATGAAACTGGGAGTCGACCAACATATCAAGTGTCAAGGTCTCGTCAAAAAGGCCCTAAATTTGCATCATTACAGCTCATCCTCTGGGGAGATGGTGAGGTTAATTCAAACCATATCCATACAGCTGTGAGAGAAGTGGGGTTTTTGTTCTGGAGTGAAATCAAATGAAACATGTATTATGTCTCTTCGCCCATTTATTGCTTTCATAGTGATAGCTTGCCTGTACGGTATTCCCCTAGTCATCTTTGAGTTACACAACGTCCAGTTGTCATTTCAAAACTGACATCTTGAGACAAAGCAAAGGGGATCATTGTGTCTAATGAAAACCAGGATTTATCAGATCCTTGCACCTCCCACTCTGACTTTACCATTTAGCGTGTTTGTTATGAGTAGATCTGCCAATCAGCAATGCACAAAGGGTCTATTGTCCACAGCCCACTATGGCACAGTTCCAGAGAGGGCGTAAAACTCCTGTCTGCTCTGATAGCAATCTGCAGCCAAAGCCTCTCTCCCAATCCCTACACGCAGCAACAACCCGGTGCTGATGAAGCCTATAGTCAAACTCAGAAGCTGATCTGAGGTCAGTTTTAGGCCCCCTCAAATGGTTTTAAATGAGGATTAGATGGGGGGAAGCTGGTCATAGGTCTGTGCCTAAAGCCAGGTGCTAGGGATCAGGCTTTGTGCTGCGGTAGAGCTTTTTTCCCTTCAAGTGGGCCTAAATCCTTTTAAGAAAGAAAATGTTGATGTTTACATCCCAGCTGTGACCCCTTCTTGCCCTCTGCACTCAAGCATTCCTATCATACCTGTGACATCTAGCTAAGCTTTAGGACACCAGAAGTATAGTGCAAACAGTGCTTAATCACAGCCACAGGGCATCCCTGTGATAACAATGCAACCCCTGAACCCCTCTGTGTTTGTGCGCACTCCTCAATGTACAGTATTTATGGATGTTTTGCTGCAGCTGCAATTGGATTTCTTAATCGAAAGGTGCTCTCATTCTCCATTAACAATATTTTCCGATAAACACAAACAATTCTGCACGCTATGTTCCTTTAATGTATTTAAAAAGTCATTGTTACACTCTTCTGATATGATGCACTGGAAAATGGTCAATACAATTACACTGATTAAAAGTAGAACATTGGCTTGAGCCCACTTTATTTTTAAGCGATTAATTTAAATGCATTTCCTGACATTGAGCAATTTTTGCAACCATCAGCCACATTTTTACCACCCTGTTAAATTTCTATATTTCTTTCTACATTCCCACTTTGTACAATAGAAACTGAGCAGTCCGTATAAAACTCGTATGTGTATTGTTAAGCAGCAAATACGTTTTGTCGGCGGATGGCTGTTGGTGCAAAGCAGTGCTCTGACTGAGGACTGCTGAACTTGAGAAGACAGGTCAACAGAGGTCAACCGAGTCCAGCTAAACAAACACGCACTATCAAAGAAGAAATTTCCTGTCCAATCTGTGAGTTTTTGCTGCACAGTTAGTGTACATTCACCAGATGATCCCAGGGGATGAGACAACAGGTCTGCAAATGACCGTCAGTGCAAGGAAACTTTGCAAGTTGGTTGAAATAAAATAAATAAGTCATAAAATCCTGTAAAGAGCTGGGAGATTTTTTGTTTTAAAACGCAGTGATGCAGAATTTCCAAACAGTTAAATCAGTACGTCGCTACAGACAAAACACTGAAGTAGAATATATAGGCATTACATATCCATTTCACGCTACGTTAGGCCCAGCAAACGGACTGCATGCAGCAGAGTCACACAGCAATTAACCACCAGTGAGGGTTTGGCTCTAAAGCTTTGCAACGTTTCAGATTGCTTCCCAACCATAATTCCTCCATCCTGCTTGACACAATTACCTGTCACCTCAACAGACTTTGGAGGGCTACGTCTTATGCAGAGCTACACATACATTTATACATATGCACTTACATCACACGTTCACTTCCACACATACCGGACAAGGACGCATACTAAGAAACGATACAATAGTTCTTGTGGTTGCTAGGAGCCGTTGTAATTTATGGTGGGATAGGGTTGCAGGCTTAGCGCCGCATCACTGTCTTCCTACCAGGTGATGAGCGTTTGCTGACAGGCTTCTAGTCCTTCTCCTCTACCTACCTAAATTCAACATAATACGCAGGTGTCAGAAAAGACTTCGGCACTTGCCTGAATGTTTTGAATATAAATAAGAAAAATTGGTATTTTTCTATTGAGGCAAGCACAAAATTTTCTGGACCAATACAGAGTTTGAATGGAATTTAATATAAATTTTAAACAGAATGCAAGTGGTATAGAGCATGCCAACAATATCACATATTTTAGAGACTGTCTGCTCTCAGTGTGCAGATATACAATTTCTTTTTTATATTAGCTTAACGTTTTTTCAAGTCATCAGATGGTGCAGAAATACTTTCTTTCTCTGCAGCCACAGTCTTTGTGTGTGTGTTGTGTTGCTATCTATCTTTGGTTGGGCACAGAAGTCACAAACGGCACCAGAGCACGTGCATATGTCGATGTGTAAACGTACAGCACATGGACGGATCACCGACTGAACCTCCCCCGCCATATTGCAAAGATTTTTCATCACATGAAAGCCAACAGGGGGTGGTATGCATACAGGGCGAGTCGCTTCCATCTGCCCTGTCCACTTAAATTAGTGGGGCCTCGCATCCAGCAGCATCTGGTTCCAATATGGAGCCAGGCGGAAGGGTGGGTGCCTCACTGTGCGGCGGAAAATACAGCCTACTGCACCTTTAAATAGCCCTCAGGAGGCTAGGGACGGATCCTGGCGCTATCGCCCTATCCCAAGATTCTTTGTATCTGGCCTAACACTTCTTCACTTTGAAAGAGGACAAATGTACAATTAGGCTGGAATGTCTGCAATGCTGTTTCCAAGCGTGTGTTCACGGAGCTGGCTTAGGCAAACGGTGGATTCAATGGTAAGAGGTTACACGCCGTCAACCTCCTTCACTGTTCCGCGGTGAGATGCACCGTTTGACCCTGCCCGAGCTGGGTTTCTCCGGTTCTGCTGGTCCGTGTTTGGGTTAGCCTCTTGCTGTTCTGGTTCTGCTGCAGTTTGCCGAGCCAGGTCTCTGTCAGCACTCCTCTGTGGCACAAGTCTACATAGATCCCTCCTCCTCCTCTTCTTCTTTCCCTGTGCGAGAGGCACTTCAGAGCTTACCCATAATTCAAAGGTTTCCATCTCAACCATAATTCACACTGCGCTCTACCCTAACTAAAGGGGCTGTCTGTGACTACGGTGATTGCATGTTTGTCAAACGAATTGTCAGTGCAGCAGACTCGGGAGGAGGAAGAGAGTAGGGCCTGAAACATGATGATGACACGCTCACACACAGGAACGTACACAACGGTATCATCCTCTAGTCCTATATGATCTGTAGGATGAACATAAAAGGATGATGGAGAAGCAACTGTCTAAAATAAATACATACACGGAGTTCAAACTTCTCAGGCGCAGCGGCAAAGGTGGTAGTTTGCTAGTTACAGAGTTTACAGGATGTCGAGGGGACTCTGTTATACTTTACTTCCAGTTACAGGCTTTGCTGCCCTATTGTCACTATTGGCTGTCCTATGTCCCTGTCCAGAGAGTCCAGAGAAAAAGGGGATAACACATTAAACAAAAAAACAGCTACTAAACTGAACAAATTGTTTAATAGCCCATCTGGAAGCCCTCCCTTAAAAGTCCAAAGAACAGCAAGTCTGTGTTTCCATTAGCCATTAGGGAGGAGAACATAGAGGGAGCAACATAGTGTGATCAGATAAGGCTGATGACAAGGCAGAGGGAATCGATGACAGCTTTGGCCCAAATCTTCAGACCTAGCCTGCCTGCTGAAATATAGATCGCAGTGCACCTCCAGCACACACACATCTCCTGTCAGGTCTGCAGATACTCATGTAATGTGTGACTGATTAGCCAGGCTAACCACAGAAAGCAATAGAGAGGCCATATCAGAGCAAAAACTAAGAGAGAAAAAATGAGGGGGTTTTGTTTGACATGCACAGAGGCAACACGTAAAAACCTTTTCGTATCTCAGTTTTCACCCTCGCTGCTATTGTTGTGAAATCCTTCCCCTTTGACCTTATTTATTGGCGTGCACACATGCATGCAGCTGCTATCAAAGGGCAAATCAAAAGCAGTGGGAGGTTAAAATCCATCTTAGTGATTGTCAAATGAAATGTTGGAAAAAATATATATATATCACCAACTTTTCCCCTGTCCAAACAGTCCAACAATCAAACAGCCAATGACAACTGCCACTCCCAAACAAGTGCTAACCATCGGGTAATTTTATTAAGTTGTGACTTCCTTTCTTTTCCTTTCTTACATCAGAAGTTCAGAGGTCAAGAGGATCTGTCAGCAATGACAGAGAGGATTATGGGTGTAGGCATTCCATTGGCAGTCATTACTGCCCTCAGTCAGCACCTGGTACTCTCTCTCCCTTTTTTTCCTCATCCTCTTTCTCTCTGTCTCTTCTCTCTCTTGTCCTCTGACAGAGTAAGAAGCAATTAGTGTCACATTAGTGAGTATAATTCTTAGTCATGCCAGAGCTGCGGCTGCTCATTGATTTTTTTCCTTTCTAAATAAACAGATGCTTTGTTTGATTTTCCTTCTCTTAATCGCTGACTCTTGCTTTAAAATCTCAGGAATCTCCACATAATATTCAGGCCGAGCAGATTCCTTATGTTTCGCGACTACAGCTTCAACTTTGTCCACAGCTACAGCTACACTCTACATTCCTGCTACATTACAATCACCTATCCAAATACAATACTAAGAGAGAAGGAAAAATGAGTATGAGCAGCAATGTGAGGTTTGGACCCCTGCACTAGAACCCCAGCCCAGTAGGATTCTTTACATTCCAGGCCGTGCTGGAGCTGGAGCTGGTAACAGATCTGAGCAGGCCTGCTGGGCTCAGCGCATTGTGGCCTGTCCTCCCTTCCTCAGTTTTCTGCTTTGGAACAAGGCAACGTTTTTCCTTGTAGGACACCTTCCTGAGAACAGACTCAGGTACTGACTTTCCTTCCCTCCTTTATCAAAAAAAAGAAAAGAAACACAGAAATACATATCTTCCTCCATCTCCAGAGCACTTTGCTCCCGCTCTGCAGGCCTACTTGTTGTTCCTAGAGTATTTAAAAGTAGAATGGGAGGGAGAGCCTTCAGTTTTCAGGCCCCTCTTCTGTGGAACCAGCTTCCAGTTTGGATTCAGGAGACAGACACTACCTCTACTTTTAAGATTAGGCTTAAAACTTTCCTTTTTGCTAAAGCATATAGTTAGGGCTGGACCAGGTGACCCTGAATCCTCCCTTAGTTATGCTGCAATAGATGTAGGCTGCCGGGGATTCCCATGATGCATTGAGTTTTTCCTTTCCAGTCACCTTTCTCACTCACTATGTGTTAATAGACCTCTCTGTATTGAATCATATCTGTTATTAATCTCTGTCTCTCTTCCACAGCATGTCTTTATCCTGTCTTCCTTCTCTCACCCCAACCGGTCACAGCAGATGGCCCCGCCCCTCCCTGAGCCTGGTTCTGCCGGAGGTTTCTTCCTGTTAAAAGGGAGTTTTTCCTTCCCACTGTCGCCAAAGTGCTTGCTCATAGGGGGTCATATGATTGTTGGGTTTTTCTCTGTATCTATGAAGCGCCTTGAGGCGACTTTTGTTGTGATTTGGCGCTATATAAATAACATTGAATTGAATTGAATTGAATCTCCAGCCAGTTTCCCCTCATGCACACTGTAAAAAGATTGAGGGAGTTTACATCACAGCAAAGCAAGGGGCTGGGTCTTTTTGACAGTAATGCAAGGGACACTTGTTTGCCTAACCTTATGGGTCGCAGTGCAGTTGAACAGGGAATGAATGACTTCATTTCAGGGTTTAAATTAAAGGGTTCCTCCTCTCTTGAACTTAAAACAGATTTGTGCATGCTTTGGAATGAAGAAAGTAATCACTCTGTACACAGACCCTACTACTCTGGCTGTTACTGTAAAACAAAAGAGGCAAAGAATTACAGTGATGACAAGAATGTAATACAGTGTGGAGGTCGCAAATGTCTGCATACAATTAGAAAAACCCCAAAAGCCCTCAACATTTACTATCTTAAATCTAACTAATGCTTCATACACACTGTAAAAATCTTTCATTTACGGCGACATGGTGTCAGTTACTTCAACAGTTATCAGGCTACACCATATTTGAAGGAAATTGCTACCTTATGTGCCTTTAAAAAAAACGCTTTTTTTTAATGGGACCTTTTAAAAACAGGGTACTGTTTCATTTCCAGTTGGTGGTCATTCTGGCAATGGGATTTTTACCACCAGGGAGCCTTGGAACCATTTACACTCACACATGGCATCAAGGCCTGCTGTGGTGGTGATCAAGTGCTTTGGAGATGCTTGGACACCATGAGAACACAAATTAGAGCCCATCTCTCCCGTATTTCCCCCCCACACACCAAAAACATTCAGGGCTATAGGAGCACGCTCTCCCTCTCGCTGCAGCCTTTCATGCCGCTTTGCTCGTCAAAGGCGAATTGATTAAAGGCCCCCTTTTAAATGACTTCCTTTTCAGAGCTATTATTTCCCAATAACCAAAAGGAGAGCAGATTGAGATCAGTAGTCTAATCTGTTGTTTCCCTCTTCATCTTATTGGTGTTTTTGTTAGAGCCCGGCAAAAAGAGCTCACCCCATTTTTCCTGTCAGTCATCAGGTTGTAATACCGGGGCTCATGGCTGTAACTTTAGACTGCTCGAGCACTCGCGGACGGACCTTTTTTTTTTTTAAGAGAACAGAGTAAAACAAGTCACTCTCCAAACCCTCTGACAAATAACCTACGCCACAAAGAGCCTGTAACTCTGCCGTTCAGGCAAAAATGCTTTGAAGCTGCAACAGAAAGAAGGGCTTCTTCACTTGCAGATAGCAGAGCGCTGGATGCTTCAGCTGAACATCACGACAAAAGGAGGTAAGGGTGGTCTCCAGAATAATAGAAATCCTTAAATTCTTTTAACATACAAAGAAACAAACAAAAAGAAAACAAACAAAGCCACTGACTTGGAGGTTAGCGCAATGGATTCTTTCCCAACACCGGCTATTTTGTCACTGGTAGTATAAAAAAAGGGGGCAAAGCAAGAGCATGATTGGAATGGCAATATGTCATGCTTCCGCTGTGCCAAATTGAGTTGAAAGTCAAGCTTAGCTTTAAAAACACATAGCAGATGGGAAGAAGAAATGAAAAGAAAAGGAGGGATGAGGACTTTTTCATTCTGTGTTGGCTAAAACACCTACAGTGCGCGCTTTCCTCGAGGCTCTAATCGGAGCACACCATCTCCCTTTAACTTCAAACACCCCTGTAAACACCTGCTTGTATCTCACTTCTGCATCTGTGTGGGTAAATACCACCCATTCATGTTCACTTATACACAGACAAGAGCTGCCTCTGGACAGTTATTCCTTCTGTGGCCATGCATCACATCTCCTCTCAAGATGAAGAGCTTGGGGAGATGAAAAGCAGACTCTCTTAGTCTCTGGGGGGGAAACCCCATTGTAAAAAAAGAAAAAGACAGAGAGAGAGACCTTCAGGTGAGAAATGTGCAGTTTTGGCAAACAAAAGTTACATTCATCCAGGTGGTCCCAGACGCCCTATCCAAACAGAGGTCTCAGATTGAGCGGCATCAAGATTGTGTTAAAAACAATGCCGCAGTGTGCTCGTATCTCTCACTTTAATGATTAATCTGATCGAGCCAACTTTTCATCTGCTGTTCTAGGAGCTCTTTTGACTTGTCATCTCGACATGTAAAAACAAGAAGTGTTGTGTCTTACAGCTGCCTCACGCTCACCTCCACGAGCTGAGGCGCCGGGCTCTCAGACAGCTGTGATATACGGTCGGTCTGCTGCGTGGCACTAACGGTTAATCTGTGAGATCGTCGGGCAGAAGATGTGAAAAAATGTGTATTTCAGTGCGGATTTGTTTCACATTACTGCTGCGTTAAGGTGCCGTGGGTCACAGTTTCAAGCATTTGGTGGAGAATGCAAACAGCTCCTCTAATAGTCTGCATTTTTAACTCACACTCCTTCATTATGGCTCGGATTGGCAGCTTAACACTCACCCTTTTACTCCTCCTGTGCCTGCTCTCTTTCACCTTCGGCTTTTTCTGTCCGACGTGCCCCGCTCGCTCCACGAGTCACCACTCGACTGAATGTAAATGTAAACCTTTAGCCTGACTGTGTCACCAGGGAGCAAGATGTGACTTTTTTTTAGCCCCACCAAAATGCAGCTTTCAGCATTGATTTCAGGCGTCAAAGCGACAGACAGTTTTCAACCCCGGACCACAGATTACTTTTCTTATGGTGAAACAAAGCTGGCTTTTGTGCTACGGTTCTGGGAGACCGCTCTCTCTTGTCATGTACATGTGAAATTAATTAGGAGGAAATACTAAAACACTTGGGTGGAAATTGCTTTTCACCAGATGTTCTGCATATGAGGATCAATTTAGTGTTCTTAGCATAGCAAAATGACTATATAACTTCTTTGCCTGCCTCTTTGATGAAAGCCAATCTGTCACTCAAGGCACATAAAAAGAAGTCGGGATTATAAGCTACTGTTTGTTCCACTTTATGGAGTCTTAGGTAATGTGATTACTTAACCAGGTTAGGAAAATACAATGTTTCATTCTAGGGTAAAATTTGACATGCTGACAAGAGGCCCAGTGTTCCTCAATGATCCATGCATAAACCAAACGAGTGGTCTTTTCCTCGTCCCCTGCCCCAAACACAGAGGGGCCAAATAATGTTAACAGATAAATCACTGTCGGATGTAAGATACCCATCATAACAGAGGTGTTTAGATAAGTCTGCAGCCAACGTCTCATATGTCACGCATATGCTTTAGTGCGTTTTTGAAAGGAACCAGCTTTCACACATGTCCGTTTGTGGTGCCGTGGCAAAACTCCACAATATGGATATAAAAAGCACAGCGTGCAATGACAAGGCAGGAGCCAAGATGAATCGGGAGATCAGAAACCCTCTCTTCTCGCTTTTCGCTTACATTGCCGGCTCCGCCTCGCGATGTCAGAGATGTGCAAGCAGCGAGCGAAAGACTTTGATATAGCTTGCAACGCTGTCAGCTTGACAAATTTAAATGTCAGTGGATATAATGCAGGCGAAAGGAATCAATACCGTTGTATTTGTCCAAGCTTAGTCATCTACTCTCATTGTAACCGACAAAACGCACACTAATCTCCAATCTCTGGACCTTTTTTCAATCATTGTCCTCATTTGCTTGTCTCACAGCATGAGACTATGCAAGCAAGTTTTCAGGACATAACATGCCAACAGCTGAAAGAGAGCTGGCCTGGCTGACTAAGGCAGAGTAAAATACAGCAGCTCTCCCCATAGCTTCTGTTGCTCTGTGTATATTCAAGAGAATCCAAGCCATCTGGAGTCTGTTTATTGTATTACAAATGACACATAATGGTAATCTGGCATGTGATGAGAGAACGTGAATTACAGACAGGGGGCATGAAGCAGGTATTAACCTTCATTTGATTTTCTTTAAGGAGGACATTTAATTTAAGGCTACACTTTATCTACCTGATTATTCATTATAGTAAGCTCGCCCATAACCGTATGAAACAGGATAAACAGAGGAAACCGCCAATTAAATCGCATTCCAGGGAAGATTGGGGGGCTTACTGTATACAGAAGAGTTAGTTTAGTGGCATAAATATTTACACAAACTGCCAGGAATTAAGACAAATGTTACCAGGAAATAGTCTACATTGTGAGAGGCCAGAGCAAGGGGTTTGTCTAAATTTATTAGCCTGTGTTAAGTCCTAAAATTTTTAAAACTGTTTTTTTTAAAACCAAATGAAATAAGACAACTGTCAGAGCTCTGTGTGGGTCCAAACAGTAACTCATCCCGCTAAGCTTGTTCTCGTAACACAGTGTGCTTTTCTTTCAAACGTTGAAAGCTTAATGCGATATGAACATTCATTTTCCATTGACATTTACAGCAAATTCTAACATGGATCAAATATCTCAAGCAGAGAGAGAAGGAGAGAGAGAGAGATGGGCGGCGATATGAATAGTTGCATCAGACTGGCCCTAGTAGAAGTTAAAGATACATACTGCATGCCCAGGGAGTGGATGTCAGTTAAATGTTTATACAGCTGCTCTGAAGATTATTATTATCATGAAACCGCACAGCTATAATGTCATTCTGTGGATGCCAAAGTACAATCAGGTCCTCCCTATAGCCTACTAGCCTTCTCTCTCCCTCTGTCAGACAAGCCTGGTGTTCTGTTCCCCAAGGCTGCACGGCTGGGATCAGACTCGGCACGACACCACGATAATGAAATACAACAATGAAACAGGTTTTGTGAAAGCCAGTATTTGCATTTTGCTACAGATGTGTGTGTATATATATATATATACATATATATATGCTGACATGCTTTGAACGTAACACAGGAAAGGAGGTTAATACAGAAAACTGATTAAACTGTTGAAAGAACAGGATTAAAAGTACACAAGAGCTAAGCTTTAAACATGTTGCGGTCCATCTACTCTTTTGCATATTGCAAAATGTATGCTTGTATACAGATGTTGCAGATATTTTTTCACAACAGCTTAAAAAAAACATGATGAAAAATAAGATGTTTTCTGTTTTAGAACTTAACTTTTAAACTCTCAGGAGAAAAGAAAATACTGAAACATTAGCAGCAGCCCAGCCAGCGTGTTCTTACGTGTCATTTTCTGATCAGGTGCCTCAGAGTTGATTCTGTAAACAGATAAGACAAACTTGTTAATGAAGAGTTGCCATAGCCTCAGAGCTGGCAGTTTCAGGGCAAAATTAGCATTCAATTGATGTTGTGCTTCTAGCTACCTTGCAAACTTAAGGATTCCCTTTTAGCTCTGTTTTGGTCTCCTCCAGCTCCTTTGTGAAAAATTCTGCTTGTTCGCCTGCTAGTTATCAAGTTTATCTTAGCGACGGTTAGTATGCATCACTACGACTTAGGACATCTAGAAATGGGCATGTTAAGTCAACTCGATATTTAACCACTGCTGATCTTGCTCGTCCGAGTCAGAAATATTAATTGGTTAGATGCATTGTTCAAAAATGTTACCACACCACTTTTACATATACTCTATGAATGCAAGGTATAAATATAAATAAATGACACTTGTGCTTTCCGGTGCTGGTTAGCACAGCTATTACAGTACCTAAAATACATAAAAAATATTTGTGTGACTAGTGTTTCACCTTGTTCATTTAAACTGTGTTTAGTTTTGAATGTCTTTAAGGGTTTTCTGTCTTTTCAATTAGTCAAGAAGTGTAACTTTTGTTTCTTGTTTAAACAACTAGTTCATTAGCCAAACCTGAACTTCTACTTATATGTTGGCAAAACTATAGTGTAAATAATTGTAGCCACAATGATAATATCATCTGGTTTGGCCACACTATCAAAGCCTTGAGTGTTGCATTCTGGCAGTCAGCAGCCTTGAAACCAGAGGTGACCATCTTTGGGCAGGAGAGTAGTGCTGAAGAGTTATCAGCTAATGATAGCACAGGCTAACTAGCTTGATTAGCAATAATTCCTATGAAAAGGGATGCTAACCCTAGAAACAAAAAACAGGCTAAAACAAAATGTACTTTCCAACTTGTGGGAATTGTTTTCCCTTAGTGAGCTGGTCAATCACCTGTCATTCAGAGTGTTTACACACTTAATAATACCTAAATTCTAACATTAATACAATTTAAACGGCTACAATTAGCTTTAAATTAGCATCATAACTAAATTAGCTTCAAAACTGTTCATACTACCAGGCTGTAAACCCGCTTATTTGTGCTGCACTACTGAGCATTTTAACAAAGAAGTGTATAATGTTTTCTTATGGAGCCAGTCTTAAAGGAACATTTGAGAAACAGGAGTTTTCAGATGATCTGCATAGCTGAGCTCCAATTGTTGCTACCTTGCATTTACACATAAATGTATCATGCACATAAATGCATGAATAGATAGAGACTCCACAGATTCTGGTGATTTCAATGAGAGAAGAGGACCAGATCATATTAAGAATTTAGAACCATTTAATAGAATTCAAAATTCCTAAACATGCTTAATGCTACTTGTTGCTGGTAGCAGCTGGGCAGTGAAATCTGGGTATTGGAAAAATGCCCAAAAACTGACAGAATTTTATATAATCAGGATATTAATCTTTCTGTTTATCCACTTTTACGTACACAGACTTACAGCCAAACACTCTTCACAGCTTTTGGTATGTAATAGAATTGTTAATGTTATTATAGTTGACCTTGCTCTCTTTGATATGACATTTATCAGCTTTGTCTAACCTTCAGAGTATCTTACATTTGACAAACACACAGATTTAAGCAATATCCTACGTCATCTAATGGTTCAATCTCATCTTCTACAACTGATAGGGATTTCTGTGAAAGTGAGCATTTAAGTAAAAAAATAATATATACACACATATATATAGTACCTTTAAAAAGTCTTTGGCCACTCTTTTCACACACTTTCTTTATATATTCCTAGGGTTAGGAAATATATATACATGGAAATACAGTATATAAGGCCAAAACATCCTGAAATCTCTTAGCGAGCTTTCTTCTAATTTTTTTAAGCAGTCTTTGAGAACAGTTCTCCAGGCTTCTTTAAGGGCATTAAAAGTTCTTCTTTGGATGTTGGCTGCCTTTTGTTCTGTTTTCTGTCAAGGTGATTCCACACTGCTTTAACATTGTTGAGATCCAGGGAGACCAATCACAATCTACTTTCATAATTCCATCAGTTTTGACAAGATCGCCAACGCCACTAACTGAAACGGAGCCCCAAACCATGACAAAGCCTCACCGTGTTTTACCAAATATATATATGTACCTCTATACATTTTGACGATGATTCGAATAAAACATTTTAAATTTGGGTTCACCGTGCTATAAAACAGATTACCACAGGTTTAATCTTGCATTCCTGAGCTTTTTCTCCCCGTCTCCCTTTTTTTTCTTGACAGCCACCATACCACGAAACCATTTCTGATGAGGCTCAGTGAACAGCAGATGGATCAACTGAAGGGCCAGATGCACCTCTCAGGTCCTGTGTCAGGTCTTTGCTGGATTTTTCCAGTTTCTAGAGGATATGAATATCAGATACACTTTCTCTGATGTAGACAGGTTTTTAGGCCTCAGCTTCTTGTTTTGTCCTGCATTTGTCCAATTTTCTCAGTTTTTAAGGGCACACTGCCTTCCACACCTAGATATGCCAAGTTTTCAGCTAATATCTCTTTGGGAATCACTTTATTGTTTCAAAAGTGCTGTTTTATGTCTGTCTATGTTATCTTTGGCAGTTTTTGTAGACTCAGCTAAGGAAATAGGAACAAATGCCTAAAGATACAACTTAAAATGGTGTCTTTGCTAAGTTTTCTATTATGTGTAGATACAACTAATCCCCCCCTCCCCCTCTGACTTAGCAGCTTTTGTTGAATGATTCACAGGTCATGTGTTTCTCTGAAAGTGGTCAGGCACAAGGACTGGAAAGAGAAAATCTCCAAAGAAAAAGTTTGAGAACTATTCTCACCTTTAAAAATGACAAGAAAGTCTCCTGGGGAGCAAAATATAAAAGAATAAGTGACTTAAGACTGTTTGATACTGTATATATGAATCTATGCATGAGTCTTGGTATTTCATCACCTACAGAACCTGATTAAATATATATTGTCAGTATGTGTTTTATTCTAAAGGTCATGGTACTCCCACTATGTGTGTTTGCCCATATAGTTCCACAGAAACAAGCATCACTTTAGATGGGGGTTTAAAAGCAGTTTTACTCAAATGAATGCTTGCAAAGACTTACATGTTTAAAACCCAGAAGCAGCAGAGCTGAGAGATTAAAAAGCAATTTAATATTCGAACCAAATATTCTATTAGATCTACATAAACAACCTTGAATTGAAAACATCTTGAAAGCATCATCTGCTGAAGATGCATGTTCCTTATTCCTCATCATGTATGGATGCTTGCTAAGTGTTCCTTCCTCCTTTGGCCTGTAAACAGCTGCTTGTGCTTAAGCGGTAAAATGTAAATCTTGACGCTGGCTGTTTACGTAGCCCAAGCTTCTAATCATGCAGACATATAATTGAGTGACGCGTGGTGTCTTTATGTGTGGAGCTGCATTCAAAGGGCAGATCCCTGTATTTATGTCTTTCTGCCTCTCTCTTTAAAATCAAAGTAGCTGCAGTGCAGCTATACCAACTAGTTAACTCGCTAAATGTATTAAAAATGTTTATGTGATTCTTAATGTAAATTGTCACTGTGTGAGGTCAGTACAGAGCTAAATGTTTTACACTGCTAAATGTTTTACACTGCTCATACTGATTTTACAGCAGTGATTTGTTCAGGCACGAAAAAAGACACTGCATGAAATTCAAAAGATGCATCTAATAACATAATACATTATTTTTTAGACTTATGTTGGAGGATTTGAGTGTAAAAGTCTTTTTTATTGTTGTTTTTTGACAAAAGCCAGCCCAAAGTGATTTCACAATACAATAATTATAATATCTAAAATAGCAACAACTTCTGTGGATGAAGGAGCAACCACGATTCGCTGATCAAAACTTCCTTGCACCCTATTCACACAGGAAATTAAGTCACAAACAAATAAACACTCTGCCAATTTGCTAAATTACGCACAGCTTCTTGTGTGCGACCAACCTCAGCGTACTTCTCAATATTTGAACCATGCGAGCGAGGTTTGGACCCTTTCTTGTGATCTCTGAGAGGTCGTATAATCTGGAGGTGGACTTGTTGCTCAAATTAGTGGGTAGAGAAGCGTGCCACATGTTCAGTATCCATAAATATTGACTCTGGCTTTCTAGCTGGCCGTCTCTGACCTTGGTGGGTTTCCATTTTGGGACAAACCTATTTGAAATGTGTCCCATTTTGCCACAATCTCTTTCATGCACCATGTGCACGTGCTTAGCGTAGTGCAGCAGTCGTGCTTCTGCTGTCAAACACGTGGACTGATGAAGATATTGCTGGTTTCTAAATTAAAAAGACGCCACTGCCTCGCAGTTGAATTAGGGATGAGTCATAACAGCAAATTGTTTCCTGGTTTCAAACGACATCTCTGAAGATTATCTCCCTGGGGACACACATACAGTCTGTTAAAACTACATCTGGCTACATCAAGGCAGA
The DNA here is from genome assembly GCF_056152115.1 of Neolamprologus brichardi. Taxonomy (NCBI): domain Eukaryota; kingdom Metazoa; phylum Chordata; class Actinopteri; order Cichliformes; family Cichlidae; genus Neolamprologus; species Neolamprologus brichardi. Next base: position 4,315,523 of record NC_142118.1, on the reverse strand, counting down.
GGAATGTAGGCCCTGTGTCTAGCCAAGCTACTGTTAACAGCAGGTGAAAGGCTAATAGTTAGATCTGCAGTGTCATCTCGGGGCTTTGTCTGCCCCCTTACTTGTGGAATGTGCGTGATGACAAGAGAAGGCTGCGCCGTCCACATCCACCATAACATGTGCAGACAGACACATCCACGGGACAACAAATGAGCATGTACAGCACCGTAGTGAGGACAATAAGCCATGTCTTCTTCTGGGTTTTTTTGACAGGATCTATGTGTTAAAACACCACTATCCTCATCTCTCTCAAATAACCTCAAACATTTCCCCCGTCAATACATTCATTATACTTTCTTTAAAAGTGCCATGTATTACACATTGTTCTGCCATAAGGGAGTTTCCATAAAAAAGATACATCTATTAGATGAAGCAAAAGTACATGGTGGTGTTTTACTGTATATTATGTTTCTGGTTAGAAAAGAAGATTTCCCCCCAAAGCTGAATGGAGCATAACAATAAGAAATATGACTTTTAAATGATTACATAATGTATCATTTGTACATGTGGGGGTCTCGGGGTTTTATAACACAAACCTAAACTTGCTTTTTCTTCCAGTCTAACCTGAATTTTAGCCTTATATTACCGTCCGTTTGTCAAACAAAGGCAGTCGTTTTTATATAGAATTTGGGGGAAAAACAACTCTTAACTCAAAGAGAGAAAAAATGTCACAAACCAGGGACAATGCGGTGATTGTGCGACTGTGTTTGTGAGTCTGGGAATTTTCAGTTGTGTTGATTCTAAGCACAGACTTAAGGCCTCAGGGGTCGGATCAGAGACTGGTCATATTAGTCCTTACGACTGGGACAAAAGGATTTCCAAGACCACCAGTTTAATCTGATAACAACAGTCTATAGCTAAATTGCTGTTATGAGGATGGACAGATGCTCCACAGCACTGTTTTTGACCTGCCTGTGGGTCATTGCAGACTTTAAAAAAAAAAAATCAGGGAAATTTAGGCTTGAAATTGTGTTTATTTGCTTTGTACCTGCAGTTTCTAGAAACGTTACTTTCTGAAAACCTTTTTTCAACCTTGTTAACATGCCAATGTGATGTTTTTATATGCTAGAAGGCACACCAGGGCACACCAGAGAGTGAGATAAAGAGTGCAGTGTTGCAATGACAGGTTTTAAAGCATGGATTTAGAAAGCCAGGTTTCATGCATAACAAACCTAAAGCAACGACTTTACTCTGCTGTGGACATGGGCAGCTGGAGACACTGTGGACATGTAGTCATTGCTGTTGTACTTCTGTGAAGCCCATTGAAGTCCACCTTGCAATTACAGTTTACATAATACAAAGTTTCCAAAGATGTCGCAAAAATGTAGATCACTTAGACCCAAATCAACCCTCATGGACACAGATGTGCTAACACCCACATTAGGAACCAATCCCTCCAACTTACAGGCTGGGGACTAATAGAAGTGACAACCTTATCTTTAATAACAGAATAGGATTTGAGTCCAACATGGATAACGTCTACATAGGAGAGACTGTTTCATTTAGTTTAGTTTAGGTTTACAGCTAAACGACTGCTACTAACTAATAACTGTCACTTGATTTCTGGCTTTTTCCGACTGTTGACCTGCTGAACAGCACCTTCTCTTTATCCTGGACCTCCTGATTTACAGTTTAAGCAGCGGGTTTTCCTCTACTACTTAACAACTGGACCTATGTTTTCCTTCATTTTGCAAGAGAACTTATGAGTGAAGCTCACAGATCCAGTGGAAAGAGGATGAGGGAGCAGGCATGGACCAATATTGATATGCATATTAAATTAGGGAAAGCCCCTTTTTTTTTTGCACAAGGGGGTATGTTCATTTCAAAAAAACAGCTTCTGAACATTTAAATGTTCTTTGGATTTTAATAAATGGTTGGAGAGGGACTTTTCCAAGATTTTATGCATTTTAAAGAAATAAAACATATATATTATGAAAGCATGGGGCTGAAGCTAAACATACATGTGGGAAACTCTGTACAGCTCTCATGCTTGTTTTTCCTTTTCCTATAAGCAGTGGAAGCAGCACAGCAGTGCATGTAGGTCTTTAAGACAGCAGAGAGCCATTTGAGCACATGTGACCTTGAATTTGATTCAACAACTTTGAAAGAATATTTACAACAATCACAAATAAACAGATACTTGCTAGAAGAAATAAGCATGCCATTAGTGGTGGTTGTTGAGTTAATAGTGTCTGGCTAAGTCGAAGTTTAGGCTCTCAGAAACTCTCTCAGTAGGTCGTTCATTTGAGTTTGAGATAGCATATCTCTACCCGCCCTCTCTGGCCGTGAGGGTTTCATTCTGTGATGTTGTTCTTTCAATCAGCATGTAATTAGATCAGCAGCGATATGATAAGCAATGACATATACAGTGTCAGAGCCACAAGATCTTCTCAAACCACCCTGGGCATCACTGATCTAGTCCCTCAACAGCCTTGGCTTGGCACATTCCTCAGAACTGGCCTGACATAAGCTGAGCCAAAGGAAAGACACACACACACACACACACAATTTATGCATGTCCATGCCCTCAAAACACACAAACATTGACATGATCATTTAGTGAAACCGCAAAAATGCCTACGAAAAGGAAAAAGACGGACAAATAATCAGATAAGGCCCTCTGTTTCTAATCCTGTCACTCGAGTAATTAAAGATGCTCACAGCTTGCTGTGGGAGGACTTATCCTGCAATCTACAGCAGCCTGAATGCAGCTTTTACCTGGATTTGGGTTTAGAGCACTAGGTTTACCAAGTGGTATTTTGGCAACAACACAGACCCAACTGCCAGCAGATTAACATAACAATGGAGAAAATCTTTATGAATAAATGACCTGTAGTAGAACTAAAGTCCATGAAAAAGACTGCATCACAATCTGTCACCATTTGCCGATTCTGATGAATAAATACATTATCAAAACAATAATAAGATCCAAATAAGCTAAGTAGAATTCAAAGAAGCTAATTAGATTCAACACCTCAAAAAGGTTAAACTCTAAAGTCCTGGACGCAGCAAAGAAATGGAAAGGGAACGCTGTGACTCAGACAGCAGAACACACTCATTGGCCTTGTTGTGTTTTAATTGCTAAGTGGATGATCCGGGATTATCCCTGATAAAATATTACTGTCCTAAAAGAAGACAAATATCTTGTGATCGCTGTGGGATTTAATCTCTCACTATCTTGCGAAGAAATCAGTGTGCTTTGGCCCAAACACAGCCACCATTATCACCTAATGGATAAGAGCAGAGGAACTCAGTGGGGGCTATTTTTATGGAGATCACATAAACACCAATCCTACTGACTACAACCCCTGAGGCTAAAAACAAAGCAGCAAAATTTCCCTTACCCATGCGTGCTTTCAACGGCTACACAAAAGAACCAAGTACTTTTCCTAGAAAGGTCAAATCAAACCGGTGCGCTTACATGCTTCGCTTAACCGGTCATCCTTTTTAAGATGCAATTTTGTGTGAACTCTAAATTATAAACTTAGTGAAAACATTACTGCCTTCTTGGGAATTTTTTCTTACAAGATTTTATCACTTGGCTCCTCCGCAGTACTGAAGTATAAGACAGCGATTCTTGCAGCCAAAGCTGCCACAGATATATTGATAAAGAGCTGCGAGCTGGAAAGAATGAAAAAGCCTGAAAAAGCCTAAAGCAGCCAGCGGGGAAGCGTGAATAAGTCACACATGCACAAACATTCACACAAAGTGAAGTTTGGCAGGAGAATGTGACAGTCACTTTGCAGCATCTAATCCTCTGAAACCACTAAAGCAACAAGTTATAAGCCCATTATCTGTTAGACTTAATCCAAAAACTAAACATTTTTGATCCAGCCATTAACACCACTGGTCAAAAATGTGTTTATGTAACAGCAGGAGCTGACATGTTATTGCTCAGGGGTGGTCAAATTCACATGAGTATTAAACCATCTAGGGACTGTCAAAAGTCATTTTGATGCTACTAAAAAGCATTTAAAAATCTGGAAAAACAACAGCATGGTTTTAACTGCTCTTGACTTTATTATTTCTTCTGTCTCTTGTTTCGTTTTCATTTCAATGATGTATAATGAGGGTAGGTAGGGGGGGGAAGGAGATTTTACATGTCCAAGCCTTTCAGTCATGAAAACGTTTGGAGCCTCAGGGGTAGAGGTCCGCAGGAGGTGCTTTATTGTGGACAAATGATTGACATCCCCTTAGTGACATCACTACGACAAAAAGAGCGCTGGGGGAAGAGGCAACAATCAATTCAAACACTCCAGCGCGGCGCACAGAAGAGAGGCGACGCGCTCTCCTACTCGTAGCAACAAGGTCCAAAAGAGCGACACTTAAAGGTCCGCTTATCCTGTTTCTCTCTCTCTCTCTCGCAGAAAAGTTCAGTTTTAGCAGAAGGCAGCTGTTCGCTGGTAAAGATGTTCAGAGAAGCTTCTTTATACTTAGATCGGTTATGCCTACGCGAAGCCGTTTCCTCGTAGAATTCACATAATTTTTTTTTCCTTTCGGGACTGACCAAGACCTAACCCGATTCGCAGCTGGTGATAATATGTGTGAGAGGCGATCGGCGAAGGCTATGGGCTGTCTTTGGTCCCCCAAGGAGAAGCAACGTGGATTAAACACGAATTAATGTGGAATTTATCGGAGCCCAAAGGTGGAACGACGACCGGACACAGCGCTTTCTCGTCAGGTAAAATAAAAACTCACGTTTTTTTTTTCTTTTTAATAAACGCTTAAAGTACTTAATTGGCGTAAAACAAAAAAATTAAATGTTTGAACAATAACTTGCTACACGAGGAAAAGCTTACTTTCTAAGTGACCCCCCTCCCTGCTAGTTCTTGGTTTATATGTGATTATAGGGTGTGTGCGTAAAAGTTAAAGCGTTCTCCTACACACGGAGAAAACTATGAAAAGAAGAAGAAGAGAAAAAAAGGTCGTTTCTTTGGAAGTCGTGCTGCTCAGATGATGCTTAGGTTTTTCATGTTTTTTGATGTCCTGTCCCGGGCTACATCTGGTACGCACGTCAGATCTAACACCTGCGAGCCTCTTGAAGTAACTCTATCCCTTATGATTACACACGACCGTCAAAGCCCCTGCAAACAGACGCTTGTAACACCGTCTGGTTGCATCTGTTGCTGCTGTGCATACTAACCCGTTTCCCTTCACTGTATTCTTTGATGCTTCTTGTGATCTGTCGGGCTACACAGACTTGCATTTCTTTTTTCATATCACCTCCCCTAACGTGATTTCTTATCTCCTCTAATTGGAGACTTTTTTGTCTGATCTCTCTCCGCAAACCCTTTGATTCGTTTTTTCTGAGTCAGTCCCTCGCTTTTTTTTTTTGTTCTTCTCTTTCAGAGCTTCTTCACCTTGATATTTTCATGTATCACTTCATGTTAAGACCAAACTTCTCTTTCAGCTTTGACGCGCTATATTGCCGGAGGGGGTCTCTCTCTCGCTCTCTCTCTCTCTTTCTTTACCCACTTCAAAGTGAAGCGTTGTCTTCCCTTTTAACCTGATTTCCTTCAATCGTTCCGACTGTGTAGGGGGATCACACACAGTTTAGGGAATGCTGCAGTGAGGTCCTTGCCGCGTCTACCTCATGTCAATACCTCAGCGCCAGTGTATTGACAGAAATCAACTTTCTCCACAGGGACTGACTGATCATGGTCGCCGTGGTCCGCTCTCTCATGGTACTGCTGCTCGCTCAGGTGTTGCTGGAAGGTGCTACGGGACTAATCCCCGAGGTCGGCCGGAGGAAATACAGCGAATCCGGGAAGCAGACCACAGAGCAGTCAGAGAGCTTCCTCAACGACTTTGAGCTTCGGCTTCTCAATGTGTTTGGACTGGGGCGCAGGCCGACCCCGAGTAAGCAAGCCGTGGTGCCGCAGTATATGGTGGACCTTTACCGTATGCATTCAGCAAACGGAGACCATAGCACCAAACGACCCAAGAGCATGGGGAAACACGCAGAGAGAGCCGCCAGCAAGGCCAACACGATTAGAAGCTTTCACCATGAAGGTATGTATTAGTGACATACCTTTACCTGTCAGCCGGGAAGCTTCTCGGCTCTCTCAGACAACCCAAACCTATATTTAAACATGACTCAGTGCGTCAAGACTGAACTTCAGAGTCTTCGCTGTTTTATAGAGGTTTAGTCATTTACAGGTGACACGCGTCTAAGTTACAACTTACTCTTAAATACGCTCGGGATTGCCTAAAACTCAGTAACGCGACTTACAAACAAGCATCTCCTACGCAATTAATTACCTCTCACATATGCTGTGATGCAACATTTAACCGAACATCCCCCTGGGGCTGCTGTCAGAGGTTTTAAAACATCAAGGGAGGTGGTATCCCTGGAGTAATTTGTTTCTTAATAATTGATGGTGTTTGCGTGGGCTCCGAAAACAGTTTTTCCAGACACGCACCACAGGAGCAGGATAAAGGGCGGTGTGCCTTTGCGCAGGTGATAGTCATCACCCTGTTACTTCAATAACACACGACATGACATTATACTAACACGCATTATGACAAAGTCATCGTGTCAGACTGAATTCTGAGTCATTTTTAACAAGACTGAAATTAGTTCTTGGTTAAAAAAAAAAGAAGAAGAAGGGGGGGGGTACCCGCCTTATTCGTCTTTCCAAATCCCCGTTGTGCCCGTGCAGTGCGCCATTACGCATGTTCCAATAACACTATAATTGCTCACTTAGTTTGTACGGTGGATACGGTGCTGCTTGTTGAATTTAGTGTTTCAGTTCAAGTTCGCTGCACTTCAAAGATAACATATGCTGCTCATATATATATATAAGACTGGCACTAAATCCTGGATGAGGTGCACTAAGTTCAACAGCTACACAGATGTTCGCACAGAGTTACAAATAAAGTGGACTTTTATAACTTAAAAAACAGCAGCTGAGAAAATAAAAATGATGGTTTACTTATATTCTATTGATCCGAGGCTATATTGTGTTTTGCACCTGGCTTTTATATTAAAATGACTCACGCATGATAAAAATGAAACACTACAGTGTTTATTGTCAAACATATAGTGATGCTTTATCACCATTTACCATCTTTAGGTCTATGTTCCATTTGTCAAAGCTATGGACACAAGTTACTGTGTCCATAGGGGCTCTACACAGAGTCCTCATACAGAGTTCTAAGTGTTTAACTGGGGAAGTTTCCATCAGGGGTGAGTCAGAGGGGTGGTTGAGTGGTTGCTTGGGTGCTCTCCAGAGGCCTAGTGCAATGACACCAAGTGGCTACACCGACACACTACAAACAACCGTGGCCTGGGCAGCTGGGCTAAGCGACTGCCCCCAGCCAGCTACTGGAAACCTCTGCAACCGGCCAACACACCTTGACACCACTGGCCATTACGAATGCGCTCAGGCTGTGTTTACATACGTCCCCCCAGCCCTTTCATCCCGTGCTAACAGAGCTGCTGGGTTGTTCATCTTCCCACGTCAAGAGACACACAATTGATGGCTGCTGCATATAATAAGCATGTATCTACAGATGTAAACGCAGCACATCAAAGCAAACTGCTCTAATCATTCATCACATCTGCTGCCTGATATTCATTTCACTAGGATAATTAGTTTCACTGCTATCAGTTTTCAAAAATAACCATTTCCCATGCCAAATAGAACATTTCCACTACTACACAGGAAGTGGCTGCCAGAGACACGTCTCTGATGAATGACCCAGCATTAGCCTTTATCTTATGTTTTGGCATGCAGCACAAAAAGAAATTAGGAATGTTGATACACTCATATCTGTGGTTCACACGTTTGTGACAGGCCCTGACTTGTTCACATAGCCAAACCTCAAAGAACAGAAAACGAGAGAGAGTGAGAATATTGTTGCAGAAAGAAATCGAGGAAGACGTGAAAGAGGAGGAGAGAGAAAGAAAAGAGGATTTGGGGCTAAGAGAACAGAGGGAAAGGGGGATTTGGGAGCTGAGGAACGAAAGAAAGAGAGGGATTGGGGACAGAGGAGGGGGAACAAGAGACAGGGGGCTTTCCCACATCAAATAAGGAGTGATGGGCCTAATTGAGGTCTTTGTGCCTCTGGAGGGAGATTTAGGATGAGATGGTGGAATTTCCTAAATACCTCCTTTGAAAAAGCAAAGAGTTCAAAGTTTGTGTTTACGGCGCTGCACCAAACAGATTAAAAAGTGTGTCTATACATCATCTGTGATCTTCATAAAGTAAGAGTTCAAAGTGGGAGGGCTGCCTCAAAGAAAATTGTAGCTTTTACTAAGACTTCTGTCATTTACTGTACACTATAGAGGGGTATACAAAGATCTTAACTGTCTACAGTTTATATATACTCTACTTTCCATTTGTCTTTTATTATCGTCACATTAATTGTAACTTAAGTCCTTGTAATTTCAGAATTATTTATTAAATTTAATACCTTGACGCATAAAAGAAATACTCCAGTGCTGGCAACATCTACACTATAAATAAATGTTGACGCAACAGTTGGCCTTTCTAGTTTTCTTCTGGCCATTCTCATTTTTGATGAAGTCAGTATATGGTGCAACTTTTTTTCATGTGTACTTATGAAAATATTTTGCAGCAGCCAATTCTCACAGTGCAAATGAGCCATCTAAAGTCTGGCTGACTAGCGTGTTTGATCTTATCGATAGATGGAAGTGCACTGCTTTCATCTTCTGACATTTAACCAGGTGAATTTATGAGCATGACACTAATCGCTGTATTACATCCCCATGAGCATTTCCTTGCTATTACACTGAGTCATACATGCAAAGCGCGAATATATGATGTATACCTGCTATGCAACCGCATGCAATCGCTCACATAACCACGTGGTAGCTTGGCTGGATCCATATACTAGATCCACTCGATGTTATTTCTTAGGCATGTATGAAATGAATAAATTCTTGGCTTGATCCTTACCCTATGGTTGTCTCTCTTCTGTCCTTTACAGAGTCTATGGAGGCCCTGGCCAGCCTAAAAGGCAAAACGACACAGCAGTTCTACTTTAATCTCACTTCTATTCCAAATGAGGAACTCATCACCTCTGCAGAGCTACGCATTTACAGGGATCAGGTCATGGGATCTGCAAGCCCCACCGAAAGCAGCATTAGTGACAGTACTCCTGCTAGCGGCCTCCATCGTATCAACATTTATGAGATATTTGGAGTTCCTGCCACTCAGGGCAAGGAACCTCTACTACGTCTGCTGGACACTCGAATGGTGCAGGACTCTTTGAGTCGCTGGGAAAGCTTTGACGTCAGTCCCGCTATATCTCATTGGACCTCTGGGAATGGCCACAATCACGGCTTCTTGGTGGAGGTGATTCACCCAGAGGAGGGGGAGATGGACAGCAAGGACGCCCACAGACGCAGGAGACATGTCAGGGTGAGCCGGTCGCTACACCAGGACCAGGACTCGTGGCCTCAGGCTCGGCCGCTGCTTGTGACATATGGCCACGACAGCCGCGGGGGCTCAGTGCTCCACAAACGGGAAAAAAGGCAAGCAGCACCCCGCAAACAACGTAGGAAGCACCAGCACAAGGCAAGCTGCAAGAGGCATGCCTTGTACGTGGACTTCAGTGATGTGGGCTGGAATGAGTGGATAGTGGCACCCCCTGGCTACCATGCCTTTTATTGCCAGGGGGAATGTCCTTTCCCCCTAGCAGACCACCTCAATTCTACTAACCACGCCATTGTGCAGACACTTGTCAACTCAGTCAACTCGAACATCCCCAGAGCCTGTTGTGTGCCCACTGACCTCAGCCCCATTTCTTTGCTCTACCTGGACGAATTTGAGAAAGTAATCCTGAAAAACTACCAAGACATGGTGGTGGAGGGATGCGGCTGCCGGTGAGAAACAGGCGGCACGGATAGAAACGAGCGAGAGGGCACAAGAGGCAGAAAGAGATCAGAGGTTATCATGGACACCCAGTTTCCCAATGAAGACATTTATTTATATGAAAGAAACAGAAAACAGAGCTATTGCGGAAGAAGAAGAAACTATATATGAATATATTTATGTCTACATAAGGTTGGGAAAAATAAATATTTTAATCAAAGGAATATTCCTTTACTGGTTTTGAAAATGTATTTCCGATGTACATTTTGAAATGGGTGCAATACCACATGAAGTATAATGCTCAGATTTCTATTTTGTATTTATTTCTATTATAACCACTTTATTTGTAAATAAATAATGTGTATTTATCGTGAAAAAAAACATCCCGTGGTCACTCCAGTGTTGCACGATCGGCTTCTGACAGAAATTACCTGCGAAAACGTAACACGTGACAAGAAGCTTATATTTCACTGATTGCAAACCAAGCACTGAACTATTGTGCTAAAAGTAATCGGAGACCAGTGTTGGGAAGGTTACTTTTAAAATGTATTCCATTACAGAATACAGAATACATGCCCCAAAATGTATTCTGTAACGTATTCCGTTACGTTACTCAATGACAGTAACGTATTCTGAATACTTTGGATTACTTAATATATTATCATGCTGTTTACAACTACATGAATGTACTATTGCTGTGATTTATTACTGTTACTGAAGGTCCGCGGCTCCGAACCGTAGTAAAGGACCTCTGACTAATACGGTGGGTTCTGTGTCAGGCTCGTAGCCGAAAACTAGCTTTGTTGTCTGGGTCAACTTTGCTAGCAAGAGACAGAGAGAGGCGTTGAAAGGCTGCTCCAACGGAACTTATTGTTTTTGGAGGAAAACACGAACACGGTGTACTGTCGAGTCTTAATAGCTTACTTACAACTGGGCTCGTCAGGCTCTCTTCTTGGCTGCAGTGGTTATTATTATATTTACATGCTTCCAGCTCCCGTTTTTGCTCGACAGCTCGTACTTTTCCTTTTTCTCCCTCCCTCGCTCACAGACACATAACGTGTATAGCAGTCCATTCTCCCTGCAGCACGGACTACACTGCCTATGATGCTACATTCTTTAGAGCTATACCGGTAGCATTCTGCCTATTAGCTTAGCACAACAACAACAAAAAGGCCTCTCTCACCCAGGAAACACGTAGAGAGAGAGCGTCACCCTGTAACCATGGCAACCGTAACGCTGCCGCCTGGAACAACAGAACGTAGCTGTCAAACAAAACCCAAACAGTCCTGACCCGCCACAATACGAAACAGGGAAGTACCGCCGTGTAATCCATTTATTTCAACAGAGTAACTGTATTCTAAATACCACCTTTTTAAACGGTAACTGTAACGGAATACAGTTACTCATATTTTGTATTTTAAATACGTAACGGCGGTACATGTATTCCGTTACTCCCCAACACTGTCGGAGACCAACAACAATGGAGGTTTTGAAGGCAAAGCGATAGGATCACTGGCGTAATGAAATGTAGCACGTTGTAGGGTCACAGACAATTTACATGCCCACGGGAGGCTTATAAAAACAGAGCGTGTTTGTAATGCCTTACATGTCACTGCATGGATCCCTGGGAAGATTCTCTTAACGTCTATGTTTATTCTGCTCCCGACCAATATTATCAAATGGAGGGGGAAAAAAGTGAAACTGCAGCCCTTCTGTGGAAGGTCTGACAGGGCACGAGGTTTATTTACAGTGAGATTTGAGACAGACACACTAACAGACCTTCACCAAGAAAAAAAAAAAGGAAAGATTCTGTTGGCACTTTAATTAACGAAGACAAACAAACACACACCTGCACCTGTTCACATACTGCACATGCTCAGACAGATTCTTCCCACTTCTGAGTTTGGCTGCCTTCCTTTGTCATCTCTGAGTCAGAAGGCTCTAATGTGTTTCAGCACTGAATAAAAAAAAAAAACGAATGTTTCACAAAACAGCAGCAGCAAAGGACACAAACACTGACCCGAAAAAGAGCGCAAGAGACACGGTCTCCTCACAAAGACAATGAGCGCGGCTGGCTCTTTATACTGCAACGTTAGTATAAAAGAAACAATGCTCCATCTAGATTAAAGCAAACGGACTAAAACTGCTCCATAAAGAATAGATGAGAATTTATAGTGTAGCCACAATAACAGATCAGATAATGAAAAAGTGAGTTTGACTGACTGCGTTTTCTGCTATGTTTGCATTAGAAAGGGTTTGGAGGGATCACAAGGCAGCTCAAAATGCTCTAAATAGACTGTTTTTATGTGAGCGCACATTGGGACCGTGGAATGTTGGTTTTCAATCTCAGACACATGCTTACGCTCGCATGGAAAACCAACGCGGTTGTTTTTTCAATCATCTATTCAAGGGTTTCCTGGTGGGCTTTTTTCTCTTCAAAAACAAATGTGCGTCAAACAAAGATACGCTTGTTACTTATATAGGAGATGTAAATCAAAACATTTAAGAAGCAGGCGTGAGATTTTATTTACGGGTTGTAAATACACAGAAATGTCGCTTTCTTTTTCCCCTTTTTCTTTTCCACGAGCCGCAGATCGTGTCCGTTCACCTATTCTTATCCTCTAAGGGTGTCCATCTGCTCGAGATGATGCAACCGTTTAATTGGATTATACCCTCCCAAACATGCACTCGTAACCGCACGCACACGCAAACACACCCGGCAGCATTTCAGATTTAATCTTCTGCACGTGTTATTGGATTCTACCTTGCATCTCCACCCTTTCTGCTCCCATCTGATATCCATTTCTCCTCCGTGGATTCCACCACACCACAACCCTCCACATGAACCGCACGTACCTCTGCCAGCAGCAGCAGCACGACACTAATGGACCTTTAGAAGGAAGTCACTTAGCTAGCCCACTTATGCACGATTGATAAATCTAAACACTGAAAACCTCCGAAAAGTTTCTTTCTTGAGCTCCAGGAGAAATGTCTAGGTAGGATGTGAAAAATATTTGCTTTTTGAAAAGAAAAGTGTTAGATTTAGTGCCCTTATAGTTAGAGTTCATAAACCTTTCATTGGGTTGGGTGGAAATACTGCTCCCAGTGTGGGTGACACATGGGCAGCATGCCTGTAACTCCCCTACTGCACCCCATCCCAGCTGAACTAGTATGAGCTGGCCACCTTCTGAGGCGGACGAGGGGGGGGAGGATCTCATTTTAGAGTCATGTTAGTATCAGACAGCTCCTAAGGGACCACTTCTAAATGAGAGGTCAGGGGTCAAAGCAATAAAGGTCTATTATCTCCACCCTTACTGACTAACTTCCAGGCTCATCACGTCATCACAGGCCAGTGGCTTCAAGTGTGGTCAGCCACCGGTTGCAACCGAGTACGAGTTTGTGTTTCAGAATCCATTTTTGTATTTTATTGATGCACATTCAAGATCCATCCATTTGTTTGTGTGATCGTGCTGATAATGAGCTAAAATTCGGGTCTGTGTGTGACTGCGAATTTCATGATTAAGTTATAAAAAGCACAACGAAATATGTGATCTTGGCAGAATTCTCTTCACCTGCTACACAGACCTCTGCGAAGTCACTCTCAGAGAACAGATTTTCCCTTTTCCTTCTCCATGAACATCTGGCAAATCAGTTTAAGGTGTCCTTTGCAGACTTTGTTTATGCACAAACACACAACAGAGCAGCCGCACAACTGATGAGCATAAAACTGGGAGCTGGAACCTCCTTGCATGGCAGGGATCATTCAT